>NW_022146927.1:1938180-2373105 GCF_002938485.1 Sitophilus oryzae | reverse complement strand
TTATGAGATTTCGGGAATAGACAAACACCTGGGTACCCATCCAGTTCAAAGGACCCAGTCCAAAGGAAAGTTTTCAGGTCTAAGGAGAGACCATAATTATAAAGTCGGATGAAAATGGAGAATAGATCAATTTGCGCAGTCTCTCATTTTACTATAGTAAGGAAATTCCTCAGCCAGAGACATAGCTTCCTCTGTACTTATGCTGTGAAGTGGTTATAGGATTATATGAGGATGTATAAATAACCTTTACCACAGGAGAGAGATTGGATGTATTATTTCTCCACTCTCGCGAGGCAGATAGAAATGGCAACTCCCTCGGAGGATGAACATCTTCTCTTGTCCGAGGGGGATGGTAACCAATTAGGCCGCCAAAGAACGCTACTGTCGCCCCTACAACAGGAAGATATCCATGTATGTTAGTTATAATTTTTGTATGGTGAAGTTACTATATTATCAAGACATTATAATTTTTGGGGTTTCGAGAGTGAATTAACTCGCCTCTCCTTCCACTCCAGTCTGCATATTCTTGCGTCAAATTACACTCAGTAGGTCTTTGCAAGCATGGTCTTTGCAGACACCATTCCCAATGAGAATTTAATTCAGGGATTGAAAAATGAGAGGATTTTAAAGTTGATAGGATTGACAGACGAAGCCGTGTGCTGATTTTGTCAATCTAAAGAAGAAACGGCCAGAACTGTCGAACTATCATAACAACTTGTAATAGGAAATAATAAGCCATTAATAAGGAGCTATTTAAAGGGCAGAGTTTCCAAGTTTTAAGATTTTGAAAAAAGATTGGACTGTACAGACGTAATTTAGGAATGCAGAAGAGAACCACAATAGACTTGATTAAAGATCGAGTATGGTTACCGCACCTTAACAGTCAACGTCAAGAATTAATGTTAATTTAACACTTTATAAAATTTAAAAAAATACAAAGTTTTTTTTTTTTTTTTTTTTTTTTTTTTTATAAATAAAGAATTTATACTTCGGTTTTTCAATAAACAGTATACAAATAAAAACATACAAAAAAAAAAAAAAAAAAAAAAAAAAAAATATTATAAAGTTATTTAGTTATAAACAGAATATCACTGGCATAGTTACATTTTGTAAAAATTTTGTTTTTTAACCCCCCCACAAAATTAACCTAGTGGATATTTTATGGTTCGACTCATCGGTTTAAGGATGATCTGTTAGTAGGATGAATACTTGGTGGCTCTAAAAGAATCCATTTACTCATTTGAACTCCCTATTGATGGATATATATAGAAGAAAAACTTGTAGTGGTTACGCCAATTATATTTTGACAACAGAATCAATATCCGGTTCGGAGGACCATATCATCAAATGTACTGATTAATACTAGGGTAGAGCTTACATTATTTCCTCTCTAAAAACTCTTAGTGCAGTTAATAGCATAAGTTTTTGTGCTTGATGGGGGTATAACGTATATAATCGCGGGTTTCCTTGTTTCCAGTTATGAAATGCAAATCAAATAAATTAATTATATTTTTTTAATTTTTAACTTTTTAATCTTTAACAGTATTTTTATGTGCAATTAAGTTTAATAAATTATTTGATATTCTGAAATAAAATATACTTTGGAGCTAATCAATTTCTAGAATACCCGTACATGTTGAAAACGTACCTTGATAAGTAACTACTACTCGGTACTTACAAATCTTCGCCATTACTCGATGTATGAAGTATGTGTGATGCGACGTATCAGAAGAATTTCGTTTCCACTAGCATAGAGAGCGTTGTATTCTTCTTCATTGCCGACTAGCTTTTCTGCGCCCTGAAAAGCCGCAGTACGTGGTGTTTCCGAAGGCCCAGTCCACGGTCGCTGATTAACGATGGAGTTTTACTAATTTCCTTCTTCCGTCATTGCGTTACTATAGTTTTGCCTAGTCTGGTTTTTCGTTTACCTAATAACTTTTGTTACTGTCTTGATTGGGCCAATGATATTACACTAATTGTCTAATCTCTATTTAAAGGTTAATTCATATATTTCCCTAACAAGAAAGTTCACTTTTCAAGCTTATGGTAAACTGCGTGAATGGACCCTATGCCATATCCAGTATCGAGTAGGGACGCCAGGTCAGGAAAGTTCGTTCTCGCAGTTATATAGGTCGCTTCGGTTTTATATATTCTTTTGATGATGATAATGTTATTAATTAATTTTTAAGCCTTCCAATCCAGAAACGTACTTCTTTTAGTTATGGTAAACCTGGCTGCTGATGGACACATGCATCCCAGTTCGAAAGGACCAGTCCCAGGGAGAGCTTTCTCGTTATATTTCGGTTTTAATTATATTCTTTTGATGATAATATGGTATTTTAATTAATTTTAAGCCCCCAACCGAAGAATCATACTTCTTTCGCTAATGGGTAAAATGCTGATGGCAACATCTGCCATCCAGTTGGAAATGACCCAGTCCAGGAGGGCCTTCTCGTTATATTTCGGTTTTAATATATTTTTAATGAATAATATGTTTTTTTAAGGTAAATTTAATTTTTACCCCTCTCAATCCAAGAGACGTACTTCTTCAGCTATGGTGAAGCTGCTGATGAACACATGCCATCCAGTTCGGAAGGACCCAGTCAAGGAAAGTTTTCTCGTTTAGATTGTTTAATATATTCTTTTTGATGATTTGTTATTTAAGAATTTAATTTTTACCCCCTAATCGAAGAATCATACTTTCTTCAGCTTATGGTAACTGCTGATGGATACATGCGATTCCAGTACGAAGGACCCGTCCAGGAAAGTTTTCTCGTTATAATTCGCGTTTCTTATATATTCTTTTGATGAATATGTTTATTTAAAATAATTTTTACCTCCCATCCAAGAAACGTACTTCTTTAGCTAATGGCAAACTGCTACTGAACACATGCCATCCAGATCAAAACGACACAGTCCAGGAGAGTTTTCCCGTTATAATTCAGTTTTAAAAAAAAAAAAAAAAAAAAAATTATATAATAATTGGTAATTTAATAATTAATTTTAACCCCCCAACCGAAGAATCATACTTCTCAGCTAATGGTAAACTGCGTATGATGGACACATGGCATCCAGTTCGAAAGGACAGTCCAGGAGGGCTGTCGTCATCGTTATTTTAGACGGTTTTAATATAACACCATACCAACAGGTAAATGGTAGGCTATTAAGATAAAAAAAAAAAAAAAAAAGTTTCTTTTAATTCTCACTCAAATGGAGTTATGTTGGGTCAATAAATGACCAGGAAGTACCAAAGATATTTCATGGGTCATTGGAAAATTCCTTTACTTTGAAACTAAAAGAACTGCCTACCAACTTTTTATTAAGATATTGTAGTATGGGCCTCCTATATTTTATACGTGCCTCCCGGCGCCAATTTTTTTGTAGAAAATTTAAAATGTGAACTTATAGCGTATAAACATACAGAATGTGGATAACGTAGGAGGTGACAACATTGCATTTCCTCCAAGCACTTTAAAAAAAATCGGAAACTGAACAAGCTGCACTCAAAAGTTTGTCAAAATTTTCCGGAAAATGTCAAGAAAAATATAAAAATGTTAACATTTTTTTGCAATAAAAACCTCATGGGCGTGTTTTTGGGGTCGAACTATACTACCAGTTAAAATACTTGCACTTATTTCTGGGACACCCTGTATATTACATTATTATTCTTATTAGGTGGTATAATATTATTCTAATATACTTGTTCTGTTACAGGGTGAGCAAAGCTAAGCACGTTGTCGAGAAAATCAGTAAGTACATAAAATGCTTTAAAATATTGTCTTCCCTAAACAGTATGTCCCCAGATTATCTTTACAAAACTAAAAAAAAATTATTATTGACATTTTGAGAAAAATGCATTCTTAATAAAAATTTGGCTTGTTCTAAATTGCTTAATCCCATTTATACTTTTCCAAATTTCCATACCGTTTTAGAGAAAATAAAAAAACATGAAAATATTACTATGGTAATATCAGTAATATCATTTAGATTTCATTCTTTGATAGATGGTTATTATTAATTTCCATTAACATCATATTTTTCAGTGTTGTTTTAAATATAACATTACTTCTTTAACATTTTAAAACAGCAAAAAATATGATGTTAATTAAAATTTTATTAATAACAATCTGTCAAAGAATGAAATCGAAATGCTATTACCATATGAACAGTTTTTGATTTAGAAAAATTCAACTATGTTTTTCTACGACTAGCCTAGAAAATGCAGTTTTACACAGGGAAAACTCGATCTGAAATTGGCGTTTTGCAAACTGTTGTGTGCTAAGGATTTACCGCACGACATGTGTCATTTTGCATACGACATGTGCCAATTTTAACATTTTTAACCTCCAATGTTTAGCTGAAACGCCAAACGCAACGCAGCCGTAAGAAAAGTGTCATCATTACATCGCAAATTATTTCACAAAACTGACAGAAACTGAGCGAGTCTGCTGCTAATTTGTAGTCGTAGAAAAAATAGCGTAAAAAACTCGTTCGAAAACTTCTTTGTACATTCGTTCGACTTGTGGCAGCAAACTGTCGAACTCGTGTGCAAAACGTCGTTTTCGAAACTCGTTGTTTAATATACTATTTCATGGTTTTCTAAATTTTCTCGGAAAAGTATAAACGGGATTAACCATTTTAGAACAAGCAAATTTTTTTTATGACGAATGCCTTTTTCTCAAAATGTCAATAATAAAAAAGTTTTTCCTCTTGTAAAGACAATCCGGGGACATACTGTATATATTTCGAACTTTAGAATGTTATTGATGCTAATACAAAACGCAATAACTAGTTCAATTTCAGTTAATACCCGTACCGCAAACTAGTATATTAAAAACCAAATTCCATTTGTCGAATCTGCTCTACACGCTGGCCATGCTGGACTCTAACGCATCCTGCTATGGTTTGGTACTGCTAGCAGCAGCAGTCGATATTCGGCATCTTCAGGTTCCTGACCCCTACTCTTCGGTACCTCCGTCTTTTTCTTTTCCTTCTTCTTCTTTCACGTTGCCTTCCAGTATGTGTGCCTGTGTGTGTATATGTATTTCCTTTCCTTTGTGCCCATATATGAACGTTCACCTTGAGGAAGGTGTCTTATCGGTAGGAGTGCTTGAATATCGACGGTTGCCGAGTTGATAGACCCTTTTTAGAGGGTTATTTGTAGCGATTTTTTTTATTTGTTTATACATTTTATAAACGTTTTTGGAATGAAAAATTAGAAATTAAATTTTATGTTTTAAGTCAGCTTTCGAAAAATGACCTAAGTCATTAAAATTATTTAAAACAAAAGAAGACTTAAGTTTTCTGTGAGCTTGCGGTTCTGTTTGAAACTAGAGGCATGGTATTAAGCACATGGAAGTGTGAAGACAAAAATAATTGAACAGGAAGAAAACAGCAATGACCTGAATATTCTTCATGTTGAAGAAAAGAGAATCATTGGCCTATTGGGGAAACAGTAAGAAAAAATCACAGGATCTTTTCCCGAACGATTTATTCCTGTGGAGCACACTCAAAAACTGCTTCTATGTATAGTATACTAAATACAGAAATTTAAATGAACTGAAAACTACATCTCTGTGGAATTCTAAATATTCTCCTCTTAACAGTTTTATATTGTGAGGCGTGAATTTTAAAATCATTTGCGGTATTGTTTGGCTGCGAATGGGGAACTATTGCGCGAGGCCTGCAGTGATCGAGTAATGAACAGCAAACAAGTCATACACAGCGAATACTATTCTCAGTTCAGCTAATTCATTTGTTAATGATCATTCCAATTCAACAACAGAGATACCTTATACAACTCTTAAACACCCTGTGGTTCCATCATGTCACAAACGTATCGTTCCTTGAACAAGCTAACTGCGAGTATTGAAGTCATGGTTACAAATTCCCGCTTAAGATGGGCTGGTCACGTATGCAGAATGCAAGAAAACCGCATACCAAGATCTCTGCTTTACGGTGAGCTTGTAGACGGTAAGAGGAGGCCGGGTGGTCAACTGAAAGGGTACAAGGACATTTTCCACTAAAACGGAATGGAAATTTGGAAAAGTATAAGCGGGATTAACCATTTTTAGAACAAGCAAATTTTTTTTTTATAACGAATGCATTTTTCTCCAAATGTCAATAATAAAAAGTTTTTCCTCTTGTAAAGATAATCCGGGGACATACTGTATATATTTCGAACTTTAGAATGTTATTGATGCTAATACAAAACGCAATAACTAGTTCAGTTTCAGTTAATACTCATACCGGAAACTAGTATATTAAAACAAAATTCCATTTGTCGAATCTGCTCTACACGCTGGCCATGCTAGACTCTAACGCATCCTGCTATGGTTTGGTACTGCAGTCCCAATTAAAGGGGATTAACATACAGAATGAGTGGGAAGAAGCAGCTCAAAATAGAACTCAATGGAAAAGATTGTAAACTCAGTTAACAGCGACAACCAAAAGTAAAAAAGCAAAACAAAGCAATGAGATTTTGAATGTCCGGAGTGCGGTAGGCTGATAACATCACGTATCGGGCTTTTCAGTCACAGAAAAGCTCATGAAAAGAAAACGCCTTGCGTGACCATCTTCTTTATGTGTGTGTCGAATACTCGTCACCGAGTAATGGCAGTATGTATGTAATAGTATTCCAATTCAGAGAAAAGTTAACCAACCAAACCACATAAATTCTTGTAAACAAAAAAAACGTGACATCGAATTTGAAACTGACAAAATCATATTTTTGCTGGTATCTTAATTGTAGCTTTCTCTAGGCCGTATTATAAATTTTTAGCAGTTTGAGGGTAGATTTTTGCAAATAACTTTTAGATGCCTATTCCAAATAAAACGTTATTCTAGATGAAAGTCCAACTTTAACGCCTTTTCAAAAAAGTCTAATACTATTTTTGCATAAAATCATCTATGATATTTCATCTTTTCAAAATTTACATGGGATTTACTACCTATGTCTCGAGTTCCGGTGCACCACACGGTATACAGGGTGTTTCAAAACAAATGCGAAAAACTTCAGGGGGTGATTCCTTGTTCAAAATAAAGGGTAGTTTGCTTCATAAACGTTGGGTTAAAAGTCAACCATTAGGGAGATATCGCGGTACAAAGATGGCGGAAAAATAATGTTCTTATTTTTTATCTTGAAAACGAAAAGAGATAGACTAATGAAATTTTATGGAAGCATTACTGTTATGGAAACACACTTTCTGGTAATTTTTTCACTTTTTTAAAATGAGTGGAAGGGGTTGAAATAAACTACCCCTATCATTCTTGTTAACGAAATTTAAAGAAAAATCTTATCAAACACATGCAAAAAAAAGAATTTGGATAGTTTAGTTTGTTTAGAAACTTTTTTATCTCTTGTATTTTTTTTATAAAACTCACCGATTTGAAATTAAAAAATAAAATGTAAAGCATTACATGTCAGGACTAAAAATATTTTTAGATTAAGAATCTAGTTATAATAATGATAATAATAATAATCTAGATAATAACGTATTGCAGTAGGGTAATGTCAAATAAAACAATATTAGAAACATCCTAAAAAGTGACAGCGGCCGACTAGATTTTTTCCTAAAAAAATTACAGCTGCCCACTACATTCTTTATCTAAAAATGTTTTTGTCCTGACATGTAATGCTTTACATTTTATTTTTAATTTCAAATCAGTGAGTTTTATCAAAAAACACAAGAGATAAAAAGTTTCTAAATAAACTAAACTATCCAAATTAATTTTTGCATGTGTTTGATAAGATTTTTCTTTAAATTTCGTTAACAAATGATAGGGGTAGTTTATTTCAACCCCTTCCACTCATTTAAAAAAGTGAAGAAATTACCAGAAAGTGTGTTTTCATAACAGTAATGCTTCCGTAAAATTTCATTAGTCTATCTCTTTTCGTTTTCAAGATAAAAAATAAAAACATTATTTTTCCGCCATCTTTGTACCGCGATATCTCCCTAATGGTTGACTTTTGACCCAACATTTATAAAGCAAACTAGGTACCCTTTATTTTAAACAAGGAATCACCCCCTGAAGTTTTTCGCATTTGTTTTGAAACACCCTGTATATGCTCATAAATACTCTGTAATTTCAGAATTCCAAAAAATAAATCCATTATTATACCTACAAGAAATTTAACAATGTAAAACGGCTTTGTTTCACATTTGATTGAATATGTCATTGTATACTTTAGAGAAGAGAGTACGACACAATATATGAGGTTCTGTCGAACGATTGCTGAACATTCTATTAACTCTGATTCTATATTCATCTAAACGTCATATTTCGTGGATTAGATTGTAAATGCAAATAGACGACACGTGCTACGGATGAAAAACGCAAAACGAACTCAAGTGAAATTCGGAAAATCCGAATAAAAAGAGCGCCTTCGATTTTTGCTCGGAAAACTGACCTTTTCATCGTTCCTGGATGGACGCAGATCCAGAAAAAAGAACACGGCGAAACGGGCTTCCAGCATCGGCTCCAATTATCGTACTTTTTTCCACTTTAATTGCCTTCCAATCGGAAACTTGTTTAAAATAATGGATTTTGAAATTGGGTTATTAAATATTTAGTGTTGGTCCTTTTTGTAGAGGGACTGGGTGCTCTGTGGAATTACGTGGAAGTCAAGAACAAAACATACTGAACCATAGATAATTCTATGTGATTTATCTCTATTAGTTGAAGTATTATTGAATGTACTGAAAGTTACGCGAAATGCATGTCGCTGGAATATGCTGGGAATAACCAAAAGTGACCGTAAAAGAATATAGTGGATACGACAAAAGACCCAGGTAATAGATGTCATCCACAGAATCAAATCTCTCAAGTGGCAATGGACAGAACACCTGGCAAGAAGAACGGACAACAGATGGACCACAAAAATTACAGCATGGTACCAACGAGGAATTAAGAGACCTAGAAAAAGACCTAAACTGAGATGGGACCATGATATTAGGAAATTGGCAGGGACAACTTAGTAATATTAGGAAATCAAATCTTAAAATATTTGAGAATCAAAAAACTAATTGCCCATTCTCATAGCCACTTTATTAGGGCTTTCTCGTAGTTTTACCCTATCTAATACCCATATTCATAGGAACTTTTTTTCATATATTTGATGAGGAATCAATGAGTACTTATTTAAAACTTTCGCAATATTTTTTAAAGGTTGCTGTTGTATTCAAATTCAAAATGCACCAGTATAAACAAATGCACAGTGCGTGATCAGCACGTGCCAGCGGCGAAATCTACCCTGATTGGCCGGCCAGCCATAGAGCCGTTGAGGTATGCGGTTGAGATTTTTTTACAGGGTCGGCTTGCATAGCGCGTTAAGGAAAACTGTTTGATAAAATAAAAATGCTTTTTAAATTTATTCCCAACCAAGCGAGTAACATCAGAACGGTCAACTATTTCAATAATAATTGTTGATCACTTCGTACAAGTTACAAGTTACAAGTTACAAATAGAGAAAATAATATTTATGTTTGCATAAAATATTTTTACAATTAGTACACACGTACTTACTACAAAAAGTGAAAAGTTATATATTTTATATAAAATTATTATTTTGTAAATGTTAATAAAATTATAAATTTTGTAAATCTAATGTTAGTAAATGTAAA
The DNA here is from genome assembly GCF_002938485.1 of Sitophilus oryzae. Lineage (NCBI taxonomy): Eukaryota > Metazoa > Arthropoda > Insecta > Coleoptera > Curculionidae > Sitophilus > Sitophilus oryzae. The sequence continues at coordinate 2,363,482 of NW_022146927.1, read as the reverse complement.
AAAAAAATAGAAGTCTTTTATTTACTGGTTTTTCAAAAAAAATGTCGTTATACTTTAAAACGGATAATACAGCAGGCTACGAAAGCATGTTAAAACTAAGTGCTTTTTTTGTTAACTAAAATGTATTAAATTATGTTATAATGCAATTGGTCTTTTAAATGATGTAAAAACGTTTACATCATTGCATTTTTTGCAAATAGTATTATAGAAACAGATACCTATTTATACCGATATTCAGATATTGCTGTCAATAATGAAAATAAATAAATCAGTAGTACCAAATAAAAAGATAATTATTTTAAAGGACAAATTAAGTACTTTTAAAAAACACCAAATTTGTTAAAATCGGTCGTGCCAAAGAGTAATGTAATATTTTAATATTCCCTGCCCCCTTCCCATCACTTTATTTCTCTAATTATATGTAGTTTGATAAAAATTAAAGGTAATTATTGAGAAAACTGGAAATCGTCCGATTTTTCACCAAAATTAGTATTCACCCTATTTTGAGGTCGTTGATTACGAATCTGAACATTTTCCTGGCGGTCTCTTATAGTTTCAACATAGAATTTTACTTAATTTCTCATATTTTTAAGGTTTTCTAGCACATATTTTGTTAGGCATTCAATAAACAATGAGGGTTTTGCTATTTTCTGTTACTTTTTAATCAATTCTATGCATAATAGAGGAAATTTGCTAGGAGAGAGAAAGAAGAATATATGAAATGTCAAACTTCCATCTGGTCTTAATTTTCTTTGTTATTTTGTTAAGAAAAGTGTTTTTCAGTAAAATTTTGGACATTTTTCAATCCTCAATCAAGTGTGGCTTTTAGATAAACCATGATATAATAAAAATATAGTGAAATTATTACTTTATAGGGCCGAAATAAAGAAAAATTCAATGTTGAAATTATTTTCCGTTTTTCTGAAAAACGGTAAGAGACCGCTGGTTGGTTAGGTTTGGTCAGATTCGTAATCTACGACCTCAAAATAGGGTGTATACCAATTTTGGTGAAAATAGGGCGATTTCCAGTTTTCCCAATAATTACCCATTTATATAATATAAATTTCCATCATAAAATATAAACAATAGTAAAAAAATCATAAAAATATACATAATAATTTTATGATTTGAAATATCCAACCTTAGTGCGGTCCTGGTTATATTACTACAGCGTTCCTGTTCACGTGCTTGCCTCATGTCTCTGTTTACGTTTGGTGCATCTTGGGATTGAATTTACTATAGACTTGGATCAAGGCAAATTAATAAAATTGCGTTTATCTCATCAAAGAGGCTAAAATCAACAAAATATGAAGAGACACCTTTTAATCGGCATTAAACTGCTTACACTATTTCGTTAACAAGATAAAAAAAAGTCAGTGGCGTACATGCTTTTTTTCGAAAAATATTCCAGTGATAACCCATATGCACGTCCCTGATGAATATGTCGACACTTTTAGCTTTAAAATATGTCGCATTTATAGTAGAGGTGTGTAGTTCGGGAACGAACTAGTTCCAATGAACTATTCCGACCCCGGAATGAAAGGAACTAGTTCCTGGTTTCGCAAAGAACTAGTTCCTCAGGACCTATTCCTGGATCGAGACTGTGACCGATATATAATAATATGCGACGACGACGGCTCGGCCAGCGCGCGTAGACCGATGGTAGGCAAGAGTGGGGAGTGCCAGCCGTACGTTATCGGATCCGGACCTAGAGGAACTAAATAAAAGACTAGTTTAAGTTTACGTACGTACGGATCGGGCCAGCGCGATCGATGCTGGGCAGGAGTGGGGAGTGCCAGCCGTATGTTATCGGATACGGACCTAAAGGAACTAGAGGAACTAAATAAAAGACTAGTTTACGTATGGATCAGCAAGCGCGATTGATGCTAGACAGGCGTGGGGAGTGCCAGCCGTATGTTATCGGATCCGGCCATAGAGGAACTAATTAAAAGACTAGTTCACGGGAATCTATTCAGTCGGCAGATCCGAGATATATTACAAGGCGACGACGATGGATTCGGCCTTGTCTATTGCCACGGCCTGCGTAATTACCACAGAAACTTGTCGTGGATACTGTTTTTGATTTTTAGTTTGTTTTTTAAATAATTTATGGGAATGTTTCACTTTAGGTCCCTAAAATTAAGAAATTTAGACAAAAACAAAAAGCTTGAGGAAGAATGCATTTTTTCGTAAAATTTTTGTAATATTTGCTCCAATTGATTTGTGATATAGTTTTTTAAACTCTGATTTGAGTTTCTTTTTTATTTTTTTTATCTGCAATAAAACTTACCTATATGTTTTTAACATATACAATTACACGTCTCGTTATATCTCCGTACATTATAAAAATTATACAGATCATACTGTGAATAGTTCTGATTGACAACGAAACGCATTAGCAAGCAAGGGGTATGTCAATGTTAGTCGGGAACTATTGTGAACTAAAGACCTAGTTCAAGGAACTATTCCTCTGGAGGAACTAGAACTATGGAACTAGTTCCTCCCAAGGAACTAGAATTCCTACTTCTAATTTTTAGTAACTTTTATTTTCAAAATTTCATTCAAAACGCTAAAAGTATTTGAAAGAAAATTATAATAAATCGAAAAAATATTAAGACTTTAACACCCTGTAGCTACGAAACAAAGCAGAATCGGATATAGAATGTCACTAATGTAATAATTAAAACACCCTATACTGTACTGAATTGGAAGTATGTTAGAGATGATAGTTCAGAGGCAATTAAATCCTCAAAAATTTATGTCTGGGGTACATTTGTACCCCTCCCGCGGTTATGAAGGTAAATTTAAAAATCAGTTTAATTATTCGCTGATTTCCGTTATAGAACGACTGTTTTAAATGAAATATCGAAATCGGGACGCTGGCAAGCAAAAATGGCGCAGGTATTTTAATTGGATTAGTATGAAAATTGGCATGATTTTAACGCGTACGCATAAAAAATCGAGGTGGATAAATGAGGGCCGATGATCGTAGAGGGGACCGCGAGTAAATAACGCCGAGTGAAATATCGTGAGTCGACAGCTGCGTCTGAATTCCTGCCGGATGATGGAGCGACGCGACCCAACAAGGCAGCGAGCTGTCCATTAAAAGTGGCCGGTTTTCCGTGCAAACGGAAATTGCCGCCATTTTCATTAGTAATTTCGTTGATTTTGTTTAATTATTACGAGTAATTATAACGGGCGTAATTATTTTATAGGAAAACATGCACAAAGTTTTTGTAATATGTAATTATACAGGGTGAATCTTAAATAAGTGCAAATATTTTCAGGGCTGGTAGATCTCGATAAAAGAAACATGTTTTCCCTTTACCGTTTCTCAAATAACTCCAAAATAACTGAGATATTTTACTTTGAAAATTTCAAAAAATGTGATTTTTGATTTAAATTTTGGAAACCACTGGATCTTTTCTCGGTTTTCTTTGAAACAGAAATCAATCAAGACAATTTTGATGAATGTTGTGTAAACCACGAACAATCGCTGTCGATAACTGCTATTTTTTGGAAGTACCGTCATCATCATCATTTAGCTTATTCCGTCAACAGCCGAACAAAAGCCTCCCTCAACTCTAGTCATTCCTTTCTATTTTGTGCCACTTGAATCCAGTTTTCAGCCACTTTCTTAATATCATTTGTCCATTGACTAGGAGGTCGTCCTCTGCTTCTATATAGGCCTCGTGTTTTGGTCTCCATTCCACAAGTCTCTTTGTTCACCGTCCATCTGTTATCGTAGCAACATGTCCTGCCCAATTCGATTTAAGATGTAAGACAGATATCACCGCATCTCCAACTCCTGTTCCATTTTGTATGGTATGATAGGGTTTTTTATCTCTAAGTGTAACTCCCAACATGGACCTTTCCACTTTCCGTTGCACCTGTATTCTATGTATATTCTTTTTTGGAAGTAAAACCTGTTGAGAACTGTTTTTTTTATATAAAACAGTTGGAAATAACTGTTTATTAATTAACAGTACCTCTCAACTTTCAAACATCTAGACATCCCTCTATAGACAATTTTGATGAATCTTGAGTGAACCACGAACAGTCGCTGTCAAGGCACTGTTATTTTCATACCTGTTATATTTTGGAAGTAACACCTGTTTACAACTGTTACTTATAAAAAACCGTTGTCAATAACTGATAGCAGGTTTCTACTTTCAAATATCTAGACCTTACCTACTACAAACTTCTGAACAATCTTGTATGAACCACGATTAAATTCCCGTTAAGGCACTGCTATTTTCATGTTGAGAACCGTTATCTATACTAATATCCCAGTTCTTTCAATCAACGCTAATATATAAAATCCTTAAGTGACTGACTCACTGATCAATAACGGTCAAGTTTCCGAAAAAAAAACACTAAACACGTATATTTTATTTTGTTTTTTTACATATTTTAAGATTTTTAAAAAATGTATACAGGGTGTTTCGAAAACGGTCATTGATTAATCACGATCCTGCTTAAAGTGCTTGATGTAAAAAGCTGATTTTTGGAAAACGGATTGACTTTAGGGTGTAGAGGTTCGATAAGAAGGGATTTTTCGAAACTCGAATTCTAAGGGGGTGAAACCACCCATCAAATATTAGAATATTTTTTATTTAAAAACCGGTGAGTTTTTCGGAAAAACTCTTAAACGCGTATATTTTATTTTGTTGTTTTATATATTTTAAGATTTTTTAAAAATTTATACAGGATGTTGTGTGTGCATAAAATATGACCATTGAGTAATCACGATTCTGCTTAAACTGCTTGACGTTTGAAGCTGATTTTTTGCAAACGGATAGACTGTGGGGTGTAGAGGTTCGATAAGGAGGGGTTTCTCGAATCTCAAATTCCAAGAGGGCGAAAACGCCCCTCAAATATTACAATATTTGTTATTTAAAAAACGGCTAGAAAACGCTGGGACACGCATAATTTATTTTGTTTTTTTACATATTTTGAAATTTTTTATAAAATCATACAGGGTGTTCCAAAAAGTTGGGTAATTGATTAACCACGATTCTGCTTAAATTGCTTGACGTAAAAAGCTTATTTTTGGCAAACGGATTTTTTGAAAGTCAAATTCCATAACGAGATGAAACTACCCCTCAAATATTACAAAGTTATATAATAATATCGCCATATTGTTTTTTCTCATGCTGACATAAATGTGAGAAAATTTTATCCAGTTTGTATGTTAATGGATTTCTTTCTTTGCTTTATCATCACCATTACAAATGATTAATTCGACGCGAACGAAGTCGCGAGTACTAGCGTGTACTCTAGCGTGTCTATAAATAAAATAGTTGTAAAATAACTGTTCGTTGATTTTATTAACAATACGTCTCTACTTTCAAATATCTGTACCTCCTACTACACACAATTCTGATACTAATTGAAAAGTTTCCTCTCCCGAAGCGCTGTCAGTCGTCAGTTTGCGGTAGTGGCTACTGTTCCGCTCGCCCGGTCAAACGATCGATCCTGATTGAATCCGCCCGATAATATAAATCAATCGTCGATTATAAACAGACTTTATTGTTTATGGTAATATGGCGGTCGGGCCTGTGCCCGATAGAACCGGACCGTCTGTGTGCGTTCGACATCAAAACGGCCCTAATTCGATTAGAAGGGGGGCCGAGGGGGTAAAGTTTAGGACTGCGCCCCCGCATTGGGGCACTGTTTCATCGCCCTCTTAGTTCACTGATCTTATTTCTCATTTCGGAAATTTTTTGTGGGAGCGTTGTAGTATTTTTGTGATTTTTTTTTGATTTATTTTCTGTCTGTATATTAAACTTAAAACAGAACTCAAGAGCCTGGAAGGCTCCAACCGTAACCTGGAATTGGAATCCTCCAACGGTCTAAGACACCCGAAGAAATTTCTCAGAACCTTTTTTTATTAGGAAATTACCCTGGAGGGAGGAAAGGGAACTTCTACCAGTATATTCTGCAGATAAAAAAAATAAACATATGAAAAATATAGCTATGGAAAAAATATTTTTTCCATAGCAAGTTACGTTTTAAAAAATATTCAGGAATTATTATTTCAAGGAATTTATTACGAGTAGAAAAAAATATTTTGCTGGGTTGGCGTTGGTTTCTATGTAATTTGACAAATAAATAAAGCTGTCTCTTTAGTTGTCAGTTTTGAGTCAATATTTTTTAATTCTCTTTCCTGTCGATTGCTGATTGAATTGGAGACAGAAATGGCTCAAAACGAAATAAGTAAATTACCAACAGATATTCAGGCTGAGGCGACAAACGCCATATCCAAACTACTTCCATTTGAATCCCGAATGACTTATGAAAAGGAATACAAACATTTTCAAAAATGGAAGCAATTAAAAAACGTGCGAGAATAAATAAAGTTTTTAACGTATCCTCGCTATTAAAGTATCATTTAATCTACCCTTGCGGTTAAAGTACTATTTTATCTATACTATTTTTGATAGATATAAGGCAAATTTAAGATTTGCTATGGAAAAAAATGATTGGTATTTCCGATAAACGTATAGATACGATAGACTGTACCTACATATATGTGCAGGTAGTGAAATAAATAAAGAAAAAGTTTACAAACCAACCAATATTATTCATCAACATCATCAGTTAAAACCGCATTTCGAACATCTATTTGTATTGATTAGCGATCAGTTGTCGTTCTTTTTTCTTTTTGGGGACCCAGAGCCGGCCACTTCATATTTTGTGTCGGTTTTTTTGGCCTGTGGGCCGACATACTCGCGATACCTCCATGTCTGATGTACCTACAGACCGTTTCTTCTTCTTCTTCGTCTTGTTGCATTTCTTTGACTCCTTTTTTTTCAAGTTACAGCCCAAACATCGATACGATACATTGTATCAGTCGGGTTCAGCGATTTCTTCAAGAAAATTTCATTATTTCAATTGCATTTTCTCACTTTACAACATCATTAGCCTTCAAATAATATTACCAACGTTTGAGATACCTATAAAGAACAAAAATATAGAGAACAAATGACAACAAGTGTCAAATCGATTGATTTCAAGATGTAGATTGTATGTGTTCTCATTTCTTGAATTCTAACTCATCATACAGTCTCAGGTCTTTGACAAAAGCCAGTATCTGAGACAGGTTTTACAGAGGTTAGTTCCCATCTCCGAAATCAGTCGTGTTAAAGTTTTTGCCATGAATGGTTGATGTCTCGGCGCACTCAGTGTTCTAGTGTTTCCCCATTTTCTCCACAGAATCTGCATTCTCATTGTTGTTTTTTAGCCTCAATCTACTAAGAGGTTCTTATTTAAATCAATGAAACATTACTTGATGTCATTTGTAAAAGTGAAATCAATACATCTCAACATCTCCAATCAAGAATACAAAATGCATTTGGAATTATAAGAAGAAAGTTCAAAGATCTATAAATAAAATTGAACGAGAAATAAATTTGTGCAATATGGAGGAATGGTAACCCTTTCGAACATGTAGAGCATTAGAAAGTAGTTTGTAGAAGTTGATTTATTTATAATAACTACGATTAATATTATGCATCTTAATCTTATCTTTAAATTGTTGACTCGGATATTATTTATTTGAATCTTCCAATTGGCTCGATTTTTCTTATTCAGTATTAATTAGCGCTGATCAATATTGTTGCGATGAATTTAATCAGATCCAATAATTTAAAAAACAGAGTGGGACTTGAAATTATTTTAAATAATAATTAAATAGTTTTCTTGTAGTTACTGTACCCAAAACAAAAAAAGTATAAAGTGTGGCATATCATTGTACAGGGTGGGTCAAATTCGACGCTTTTAAATGGAAACACCCTTTTCTATAAGAGATAGACGAAAACTAATATCGGTATCCAAACCAAACATGATGGTGAAAACCGCATATCGATATCTGTTACCGTTTCGGAGTTACGGGGTGTTTTTCAAAAATATGCACTTTTAACAAATCGTTGTAACTTCTTTGTTATGAAAAATTTTGTATTTTTATGAAAACATTTCCAAAGCACCTTTTTACGTAGAATTTAATGGTTTAAGTATAATTTTTTTAAAATTAATAATTTAAGAATTATCAACAGAAAATTTGATTTTTTATATGGGACACCCTGTATATTTTTAATTAATTGAAAATAATTTAAATTTACCTTTCCAAAAATATAACACACTTGATATTTTGCTCGATTCCTCTTCGAGATATAGAGTATATAAAAATTCGCCCGCTTTAAATGAGTAGGCTTTGAACGGCACCGGCTGTAATGCAAAAAAATCTATCTGTGAGCTTCAATTAAAACGAAAATAGTATTTGCTATGAGAGATGCAGAATTTTATAACTATTTAAAATATATTTAATCAACATCAACATATTTAAACTATATCTAATAACAATAAAAATAAATAGCAAACCAAGACATGAGATTTTGCTATAGGTGTTCGACATATCGACCGTCTTCTGTTATGGATAGACGGGGCAGTTTTTGAACATTTCTCGCGGAATTCATTAACTCATTGGGGGTGAAAGATACCCTCTCATAACTGCTAAGTAATCTAATTCTTGTCTAGATTATACGGAAGAATAAGGAACTTTTATTTTTTCGCAAATATATCGATAGAATAAGATCCATGCTAGCCATGTTAGAGCTAAGTCAGGCGGCCTCGACGGCCAACGGCTGGAATCTTGGTTGGCTATTCAATTATTCTTGAAATTGAATGCAAAAATTTGCTGATAACTTCAGCGATTAGAGGCGGTGCGTCGTCTTGCTGGAAAAATATGTTTTCGAGTTCCATTAAGAGCATATCATCAATAAAGGGTCCAAAGCCTACTAGTTAAAAGTGGCGAACTTTTAAAAATTCTGTCTTTCGAAGGGGATTATAACAAAATATCAAGTGTGCTATATTTTTGGAAAGGTAATTTTAAATTCTTTTCAGTTAATTAAAAAGATAGAGGGTGTCCGAAATAAAAAATCAATTTTTTTTGTTGATAACTCTTAAATTATTAATTTAAAAAAAAATTATACTTAAACCATTAAATTCTACGTAAAAAGGTGCTTTGGAAATGTTTTTATGGAAATACAAAATTTTCCATAGCAAAAAAGTTACAGCGATTTTTTAAAAATGCACACTTTTGAAAAACACCCCGTAACTCCGAAACGGTAACAGATATTGATGTGCGGTTTTCACCATCATGTTTTTGATGAAAATTGAGCTCCAGAAACCGATATTAGTTTTCGTCTATCTCCTATAGAAAAGGGTGTTTCCATTTAAAAGCGTCGAATTTGACCCACCCTGTACTCAGGAGACCGAATTCTTTCAAAACCTGAAATAAAGAATGCAGGTTCGTATTAAAAAAAATTAAGTTGGCCTCTGTATCTCACAAATTATTAGCTAATTTGAAGATTCAAAAATACTGTTGTAATATAGTCCTAATAAATTGGCTATGGGAATGTGCAATTCGTTTTTTTGATTTTCTAAAAAGTAACGACAGGAAAAATTAAAATTGATTTTCAAAAAAAATCGATTTTTCCAAAAAACTCAACAATCTTTGATTTTTTTAAACTTTTCTGAAGGTGAACATCCCAAAGCGTAACCATAGTATAAGGAAACTAGTAGATTTACTCCTTGTCAAATCCTTTGTTCCTTTTCTGCCACTTTATATGACCTTGTTCTCGCCTCCCGTGACCACTGACGTAGCTGTATAGTTGTGGTCTATTAACTAGGCAAAGTATAGTCGTGGCACTCGCCGTAATTTCACAGATATGTATTTAGAAAAATATGAGTTCCCAATAAAATAAAATAAAATAAATTGATCATCGAGTAAAAACTTGCTGGAAAACAGAATGTTTTCACATTTCGTGTAGGTAACAATTCTTCTGTATCTGAAAATCTTCTGATGGGAAGAAATGCGGAAAATATATATAATGACATATTTTTATATTATTATCTATTTCAGAAATGTTCTACAATTTTTTTTTGATTTAAAACAAGTTTAATTTTCTGTAGATAACTGGATTCTATTTAAAGCACACTGCGGTGTTGTCATCCTATTTCTTATTGTTTGGTTAAAAACATTATATATGAAAAGTGGCAAAAAACTAGAGTGAATATAACTTTATTAATACTTAGCTATGTTTTCTTAAACATGACAAGGACACCAGAATAAATTCGTGTAGAAAAATTTACTTTATCGTATACAGGGTATTTTTTATGGCGTCACCAAAATCGTAATATTTAAAATATTGTATCACATTTTTTTTAAACGCAACACCTAGTATATTATTTTTCTTTCAGATGTAGAATTAAAAAGTGAACATTTTTTGTATTTAAAGTATTCTTAAATTTTTAGGCGTTTTGCAAATATTTTCTGTATTTCATTACATATGGGATTTTCAACGATAAAATATCAGACAAAGATCATATTAGGTGGCTTTGATAAAAATTTACTGTTGAAAGAGCTATATGTAATATAATACTGTGAATATCTGCGAAACCGTTAAACATTTAGAGAAACACTTTAAATAAAAAAATGTTCACTTTTTAATTCTGCATCTGACCGAAAAATAATATACAGAATGTTGCATTTAAAAAAATTGAGATACACCATTTTAAATATTCCGATTTGTGACGCCATCTCCATAAAAATACCCTATATAGAATAATGTATATAGAATGATGTAAAATAATTAAAAAAAAATAAAATTAACTTTACCATAACTTTTTTGTGACACCCTGTATATAACAAAATATTTTAGGATACGACCCTTTATAAACCTTGAAACATATGAATAAAACTTTTTTCACATCTTCGACAAGAACGACGATATTGGACTTCCTCGCAATAATGGGCCACCCTGTATATTTACGCTGGTTTAAAGCTAGGTGTGGCACTTTTCTTCCCTCAAATATAAACTCAATATTTTGTCTATAATATTTTGAATATTGTTATGTTACGACCACTTATAATAAAAAATAAATAAAATAAAAAAATACAGTCCACTAAATTTATAATAGATTATGCTATTATAAAATTTTTTCATTTAAAAAATATGAATAATTTGCGGAGACTTTAGATGTACAAAATATTTACTCGAAAATTGTTTCAAAAACCAATCTATATAAATTATCTCGTAAATTATTATTGGAATGAAAATTTTATGGTAAATCCCCTGACCAAAGAATATTTTCATGCGCATATTTGAGACAACCTGTATATCTAAAAAACTATTTCTAAGATTTGCCCACATGCTAAAAAAAATAATAACATTTAATTAATTACATAATATCTCAGCTTCTAAAATAAACAAATATAATTAAATGTTTATTGATAATTACTATCAGCTTGCCGATTTACATCCGATGGAAATCTAAAAAAATTCAAAGAACAATTTTTTGAATTATTACTACAATTAATAGCAGCACACAGTAAGGCACTAATTTTTTGTCAATCCGTCTCTGCGCTGGGACGCAACTCTCGAACCTCGCAGCTCGACGGACGGAATTCAACTGAAACGCTTTGCAAGCTGCCGATATTCGACAGCTTGCAAAAAGTGGCAGAAAATATTTGCGAGAGCGCAACTACTCTTTTCCTTAAACTATGGCGTAACTTTAACCATGTTCGTATCTCTTACGCTTATCAAGATACCACCGCTCGTACCCAGAATTTGTAGCACCTTGTATAAAAAATCCTATGTGATATACGAACTTTCTGATCGACCCTGTATATCTATCCCTATACAATAACTTCTTATATTTCTTCAGATATATAAAATGAAAAATGTATTAAAGTCAAGAGACCGACAACATACAGAAAAATAAAAGTATCTACCATTTTATAAAGATGCCGTCTTTGAAAGGGAGGGAGACTCACATATAAGGACGGTAGAAAAGTCCTGTTTAGCTGGAAAATGCTCTCAAACGATTTTCCCGATGTTGTTTATTAAAGGAAGAAGTCTAAGTCTGCACGAAAATATATTAAATTGAACGTAGGAAAGAGAAGAAGGTATATAAAGGGGCTTTTTGTCGAGATTCTTCCTTGATTGAAAATTTTATCAGCATCTTTGATAATTGAAAATATTAATTAATGAGATTTTAACTTGGGGTAAAAAAATAATTTATAAATTTCAGTGGCTTTTTTCAAGATAGGTAGGTATATTATCTGGGCGCACAGCAGTGCCCCCGCCAAGTCGAACACAGCCGTACCATCCTTTTCTCGAAGGTATTATATTAGCGGCACTTTTGACCACCCTGTAACTTCGTTGTGGATAAAGCAAGAATATTAATTTTCACTACACTTGAAGACATACTATAGCTGGCTAGTTTACTAAAATGTCTAGTAATTATTCCTCATAGTTTATGAATTATCGCTTGTCAAATTTCTTTAATTTCGACATTGACTCACTGACAGATCATCAAAATTCTCAGGTACTTCTAGATGTGTCACGAACTCCAAATTTAGAATTTTAGGTAGCTTTAACCAAAGGTGCTTATAACCAAAGGAAAAAATGAAAAATCTCGAAATATCCTTATGGATTAAAAGTTAGCTGTCTAGCCGCTACCGCTAACTGGCTTTTCAGTCGAGAAAAGGGTAGCAAACTAGAATCCCATCAAAAACATAGAATATCTCATGTAAAACCAAGTCAGTTTATTTTATTTAGTCTCTCCTTAAGCACCTATTCAACAATTTTTGTTATAAATTGTTACTATTAATATTAGTCACCTTTATTTCTATAATTATTATAATGTCCTTCCTTAATGTTTTTATTGAAAAGTATGAATGTATAGAACATGTTTGTAATTAGTCGCTTGACATGTCACGTGACTGATATGTCAAAGTCAAATTTTTTGTTATAAACATGCTGAAGAAATTTCGTATAACGTTTTTTGCTTTTCACTGTATAAAACATATATGTAATAACATTGTGTAGGAAATATAGGAAAGTCGTTCTTTGAAACGGGCTCCTGTATCTGCTCGAGTTATCGGAAAATTATTTTCCGTATAAATCAAGTTAACGAGACAGAGTATTTTTCTGGAAAGACATCCTTAATAGATGTGAGCAACTTACCCGATATTGAAATCAATATTTTCCAAAATATAGAAAAATCCCTCCTTAACAAGGCGATTTACTAAAAATTTTCCTTTGTGTTTTCCTCATTTATTTCGATATCAACATGTTGCATTTTTTATATTAAATACATATATCATTTTATTTTTTTTAAACATAACATTCATTTCTCTTATATTAACATGCATATTAGGAAACATGACGAGACGACAACCATTTCTACCATAAACTTTGGTAGGAGTGATATCGGAGATGGAGAACTAGTGATGTAAAGGGTAATATTACCGATAATTTTGATAATATTACGTAATATTACCGCGAGATCGGTAACACTGGAAATATTGCTTTTTTCCCCTCTACTCTTTTCCTCTTTTTTGTGAAAACAAGATGGGGCTACTTTGTTTCTTGTCTAAAAAACTTTTTGGGCACTAAACACTCATTAAAAAGCTTAGCAGTTGATGATAGTCCAGATATTTCTGATGCTCAAACACAGTAAGACCTCTGCTTCGAAACGAATTTTGGCTACAAATAGAAGCAACTTATGTAGCAAAGTATCAGATTCGTCCTTTGCTAGATTGGAAAACATCCTAGCCTATCTATTGTTACGGATTCCGTGGGTCCACTATTTAAACTCACGATAAAATACTTAACGAATTTATTTGTTTCACTCTGTACACACAACTTATACTATTTACAACACAACTTATGCAACTACTATTACTCTAACGGTATTTCGCGGTATTTTCCAACTTCAGACTTCAGACTATCTTTAGACTTTAGACTTCAAACTTCAAACTTGTCCAACTGTCAAAGCGCGGGCCTTATATACCCCCTGGCGGTTGTTTCTAGATTTTTCTAAAGAATTCTATAATTTTCTTTACTTTCTGGCAAATGCGCCAGGTTCCTCAATGCACGTTGCGATTTTTTTTAGCAGTATGCAGTTATGCAACCAGTAATACACCTTGACATTGCCCCCTTCTCAAATTTGATCGTCCCGATCAAGGTTTCCTGTCTGGTATCTCTTCAATCGATCCAGATGAACTACTTTCATCTTACTTCTAGGGCTGCGTTGAATCCAGTACACAACATCCTCTTGATGACTGTATAAGGACCTTCCCATGCTGGAGTTAACTTTGGGGACCTTCCTTTCTTGCGCTGTGGGTTATACAACCATACCCTATCGTCTTGTTGAAATCCCGTAGAATTAGCTCTGAGGTCGTAACGAGCTTTCATCCGGTCACTGGCTAGCGTAATCTTACTTCTCACGGCCTTATGAATTCCCAATAATCTTTCCTTCCTAACGATTCTTTCGAACGACAGTCCAACGTTATCTTGTTCCATTTTTCCTCCAGATCTAAAATAAGTCTGTTGGCTCTAACAGCCGCAACCGAAAAGAATCTTTAGTAGATATTTATGGATTTGTCCATCGGCAAAGAAGAAACAAACTTACCGTGGAAAGGGCCGGAAAACTTACTTATATTGTCCATAATTAAAATTTACTAAATGGAGAAGAACATCCAAGAATGGTAGAGGCTGCTGAGAAAGGGATAGAAGAAGAAGAAGATATCGATATACCAATAGATTTGACTCAATTAAGTAAAGAGAAAGAAGAACCATATGACAAGATTGAGGATGATTTACCATTATCCACTTTATTACGTACTATAACATACTCTTCTTTGACTCTGACTAGCTTAAAAAAACGTTCTTGTCTTTTTTTTGTATATGTTTTTATAGTTTTGAGATAAAAAAATAGTATACAGGGTGATCCGAACTGTATTCCGGAAACTTCGGCAGCATATTTTGCAGATAAAAATGAGTAAAGATGTTCGTATAGATGTATGTCCAAAAAGGCTTAGTTTCGGAGATACAGGGTGTAGAAGTTTCATTTTTATTTCGATTTTTTCTAAATAATTTCTGCAGTAACGTCAATATTTGGATTAAAATTGGTGTCTGGGAGTTTTTGACATGAGAAATTTGATTTTGATGTCAATATGACTCTTACTTATAGAAGGCGCCCCCTACATATTTTTTAACTGGTTGGAAGAGTAATAACTTTTCGTCCGTACCTGTATCGTCCGTACTAAGTAAAAAATATACATTTACCTAAAAATATACGTTTTTTTTACGTAAAAAAGGTCTCTTGGTAAAAATCGCTATGTTCTCGAGATATTTGGAATCGAAATTATCAATACCTATCTTCATTGACATAAGTCATAAATTGACTGAAATTTTTGACTATTTCCGGAATACAGTTCGAACCACCCTGAATATTGTAATTATTTATTATTAATATATCACCCCGTTTATCACCAAACCTCCACAACCTTGTATCACCATTCCATCTTCACCCAATTAAAATAATTCCGCGACGTTTCTACGTCTCTCCCCTCTGCCACCCGTCTCTTCCACCGCGACTTAACGATAGGTATCGGTGCGGCAGCGCGGCGCGATTTGTCCGAGTCGCAGTGGCGTCCAATTAGATTAATTATGAGCGATCAGGGGCGGCACGATCAGTGACGCGCATCGGGCGCGGATTAATGAGATGCGCGGCGCGAGAAGCGAAAAAAAGGGGCCCAATTAAAGGCGAGGATCGAGAGAAAGAGAATGGGAAGGAAATGTTTTTTATTTGCATACGAGAAGAATGCCGACGATCTGCTTGTTACCCCGGAGAAATAAGTAAATGCAGAAACATTCTAATACAGGGTGAGACTTAAATAGATAGTACGGTAATCGCAAAAACATTTTCGATGCAAGTGATCAACTTTGTGCGACGCAAGCAATGGCGACAGTGCTGCCATGTGATGGATTTATAGAATGAATTTTAATGTAAAATTGGAAAACGATATATTTATTATATCATTTTTTAAAGATTTTTACTTTTAAAGAGTTAGATTTATTTTTAGTTTAATAATTAATATTTTGGTAATTAATTGATTTATTTGTTTTATAGCTTATTTTACTTATTACATATTGGCAAAAACTAGTCCATTACGAGGATTATTTTAAGCGTTATTATGAGTCATTTATTCATATATACATATTTTCAACACAGAAATTTTAAGAAATGCAAAACAAAAAGTCGAAAATTGTGTCCTTAAAAGAACTGTTTGTGCTTAAAAGTACAATTTAAAAAAAATACTATGAAAATAGACAAAAAACGAGAATTAAACACAAAGATTCAACAACAACACGATATTATACAAAACAATGACCGACATTACGATAATTGTCAAATAATAAACGACAACGTTGCTGAACACGGCGCAATGTGACCAACATAGCGATAATAAAATTCGATTTAAACTAATTTTTGCAGCTCTAATCTAAATAAAATATCTGTTACAATTTTTTGTTCTATAAAGTAAATGCTGCTCGGTATCTTAAATCATATCACAAATTTAAACATTGGAGAACGTTTAGTTTTTATTTTTTTTTAAACATTTCTGCCAAAATTTCATTTAGTCAGATAGTTCCTTCATACTGTGAATATTTCTGACTGACAACGAAACCAATTAGCAAGTAACGGGGATGTCACTTGTTAACTAAAGACCTAGTTCAAGGAACTATACCTCTGGAGGAACTCGAGCTAAGGAACTAGTTCCTCCCAAGGAACTAGAATTCCCACTCTATGGACAGTATAAATCTATAAGGTCGCGGTGATTAACTTCTCATACAATCTACAATCTATAAGGCCTGACTGAAAACAACCGAGGTGTATGGGTGCCTTTACAGCAACAAATCTACTCTCGACAAATTTAAATTTTAAATACCCACCCAGCGAAACGTGAGAGACAATAAATACTCGGAAATAAAAATGGCCAGACGGTCACTTAACAATTTTAAATTAAACTAACAAAAGCCTGTTAAAAATTAACTCTTCGCAATTCTATCGCGTATCAAATGCAAATCACGGGCCGGCGTTTTCAGCATCACAGCGTCGAAAAAAAGAAAGAAAAAGCAATTGGAACAACGTGTCGAGCTGCAGGACGTCGCGGTGTAACCGAAATGACTTGTGCCCCGGCGGCAGATCAAAGGCGCCGAGTCGACAAAGGGACAGTAACAAAATTGGGAATGAGCCAAACTATCGATATATTTTACAATCAAAAACCGTTTTCACTTTAGGATCTCAAAGGTTCAAAGTTAAGTTAAACTGTATGGCAACTAGGGTTCAGAACCTCGAAAGAACCTCGAGACTCGAAATTGTTAACTCCCGGTTCTATCGGTACTTTCGGGACACTGCGGTTACGTGCGAAATACTTTTGATACTTTCTAGCGATCGAAATCAAACTCTTCTAAGTAAGTAATGATGCTATTTCTTATTGTTCCTGCTTCTTCTATCTTTTGAAGTTCCTATAATATTTATTATGTTAGGTTTTAATAGATAGTTGCATTTTTAATTCAATATTTTAGGGCTTTTGTCTCAAATTCAGTTAAGTTGGTTCATGTTGTTTGATGTGAAATTTAAGTTACATTTACTTTTTTCTTTACTTGTGTTCGTGTTAATTTTTTCATGGCTGATTACTTAATAATTTCATATTATTTTGATCAAAAATGTTAATTTTTTATCAATTTTACTTTGAGAACCATCCCTTGATTTATAATTGATGAACTGCACAACTATTGAACAAAAATAGTCAGTACCGAAAGTACCGAAAAAAACGTGAAATCTCGGTTCCTAAGAAGCGCGGTACCGAAAAACAGCTTCGGTTCCGGAAACCCTAGTCGAATTGAAATCAAATTAACATTTTTTACTTTTTAGACCTTTTATTCAATGCATCTATCAAATTTAACCCTAGCAAATGAAAAATCGATACAATCTCATTACATATCGATACTATCACCCCTCCCTATCGATTTCCGCTCAGTCCCAAGTTCAAACCTCTCCACAATACGGTACATGTCGTATTGTTGTGTCTGGCAACGGAAGAAATGACCCAATTTTCATCTTTTCTGTCATTATTAACGTCGATGATAGGACAGAAATCGAAAAGAATCAGAAGTATCGAATTGAATAAACGAATTGTTGTGTGCGTTAGATCGATGAACTATCGAACAACCGTTTGAAACAGAATCTGTTATTCTGTCAATACAGTGACGGGTGGTTTGTAAAAATTTTGATTTGTCTTGGAAATTTTACAAAAAATAAAAATAAAATATAAACTAACGTATATGTTAGAATGATGGGTCTTTCCTACATTTTTTAATTAATTATTTTGGAAGTTCAGCAGCCCTGTAGCGCCAGTGCACGCCATCAGCCGCCACTGGGATTTGTGTCACTGTAGAGTGTGCCACGATTGTTCTTTTGTTTCTCTTTCTACTGTTTCTTCAAAGAGAGATCTAGATTTTCTTAAAGAATGAGATATATTGTTCAGTTTGTAGGTCTCTAGGTGTCGTACTAGGATAAAGTAAAAGGTTGAGGTGTGTGTTAAAAATTCTTTAAGTATAAATATTTATAAATCTTATTTTTTGGAAGATGTTAACATGCAAGTATTATTCCCTGAATATTATTAAAATTTGGAACAATTTTTTTTATGTAATCGGCAGTAAAGGTATAATTTTTTACTAGTAGTTTTTCGTCTAAAATTCCGTTTTAAGACACAATAAGACAGCTTTTCTAATTTCAAAATGCTAATGCATTTAGTCAAAAAAAATAAAGTACTCCTACTCTAGGTGGTAACTTTGGTACGACTGATAAATAAATAAATAAATAAATAAATAAATAAATAAATGCCTTTATTTCCAAAAAAAATTACAATTTGTAAACAAAGGTAAAGTAAACAAACAAACAAAAGAGAATACAAAAACATTATACAAATTACATTGTCAGTTTTATTGTTTAAAATAAACATTTATAAATGTTTACAACGTCAAAGAATAAAAAAATAAAAGTACGATTCAAAAATAGTAAGTTTATAGTAAATATCAATGACCTTTAAACAAATTTATCGATGTATTATATGAATTAATAACAATATTATCGATGTCATTGGTAAATATAGTAATAGTAAACATTAGACCAGTGTTTACAAGATCAAATTCGATTATCAAAATATAAGTCACTAGCGTGTACCAGCGACTTCGTTCGCGTCGAATTAATTAATCATTTGTAATGGTGATGATAAAGCAAAGCGAGAATTTTCTTTAACATACAAACTGGATAAAATTTTCTAACATTTATGTCAGCATGAGAAAAAACAATATGGCGATATTATTATATAACTTGGTAATATTTGAGGGGTAGTTTCATCTCTTTGGAATTTGACTTTCGAAAAATCCGTTTGCCAAAAATAAGCTTTTTACGTCAAGCAGTTTAAACAGAATCGTGGTTAAGAAATTACCCAACTTTTTAGAGCACCCTGTATGAATTTTTAAAAAATTTCAAAATAAATTATGCTTGTCCAAGCGTTTTCCCGAAA
Source organism: Sitophilus oryzae (assembly GCF_002938485.1). Lineage (NCBI taxonomy): Eukaryota > Metazoa > Arthropoda > Insecta > Coleoptera > Curculionidae > Sitophilus > Sitophilus oryzae. The sequence goes on along the minus strand of NW_022146927.1, from coordinate 2,344,029 downwards.
GACAAACCGTTTTTTAAATAACAAATATTGTAATATTTGAGATAATTTGAATTTGAGATTCGAGAATCCCTTCCTTATCGAACCTCTACACCCCACAGTCAATCAAAAATCAGCTTCAAACGTCAAGCAGTTTAAGCAGAATCGTGATTACTCAATGGTCATATTTTATGAAACACCCTGTATACATTTATAAAAAATCTTAAAATATGTAAAACAACAAAATAAAATATACGTGTTTAAGAGTTTTTTCCGAAAAACTCACCGGTTTTTATATAAAAAATATTTTAATATTTGAGGGGTGGTTTCACCCCCTTAGAATTCGAGTTTCGAAAAATCCCTTCTTATCGAACCTCGACACCCTAAAGTCAATATGTTTTCCAAAAATCAGCTTTTTACGTCAAGCGCTTTAAGCAGGATCGTTATTAATCAATGACCAGATTTTTCGAAACACCCTGTATACATTTTTAAAAATTCTTAAAATATGTAAAAAGACAAAATAAAATATACGTGTTTAAGCGTTTTTTCGGAAACTTGACCGTTTTTTAAATAAAAAATATTGTATTATTTGAGGGGTGGTTTCACCCCTTAGAATTCAAGTTTCGAAAAATCCCTTCTTATCGAACCTCTACACCCTAAAGTCAATCTGTTTTCCAAAAATCAGCTTTTTACGTCAAGCGCTTTAAGCAGGATCGTTGTTAATCAATGACCAGATTTTTCGAAACACCCTGTATACATTTTTAAAAATTCTTAAAATATGTAAAAAAACAAAATAAAATATACGTGTTTAAGCGTTTTTTTGGAAACTTGACCGTTTTTTAAATAAAAAATATTGTAATATTTGAGGGGTGGTTTCACCCTCTTGGAACTGGAATTTCGAAAAATCCCTTCTTGCCGAACCTCTACACCCTAGTATCAACCTGTATGCCAAAATCGAGCTTCTTACGTTGAGTGGTTTGAGCAGGATTCTGATTAATCAGTATGTCAGTCACTTAAGGATTATATAATATTAGTATAGATTTACGGCGTAGAAAGCCTTGACTAGTAAATAAGATTTCAATGCTTTGCGAAATGAAGAAAATTATGTTATGAATTTGATTTCGAATGGCACGTGATTGTGCATTTTTTCGAGTTGTATAATATTGAACTTTTAACTAACTCTGAGCGTGGGGTAGGTAGATAAAGATCTTGCTCCGGCGTTCCTGAGTGGATAAGTGTGAGATAGCCTTTCTTGAGAAGCTGATACATGCTTACGTATTAGGCAAACGGATTCAAATATAAATAAGGAAGGAAGAGTTAATATTTTTAATTTTTTAAAAAAGTCCTGGCAATGAGTTCTGCTGTTTAGTCCTAGTGAATATCGAACAGCTCTCTTTTGGAGCTTGAAAATGCGTAAAAAGTAATCGTTAAGGTTCTAGGAGAGGTAGAGATATTGCTAGACGAAGAAACTTTGTTTCTCAAATCATCGCAATAGACCATGTTTCTTTAGCAACATTACCAGAATTGGCGATTCTCCTATTATAATAAAGGTCCTTAGCGGCTCTTAAGTTTTTTAAGAAAGTCCTGGCAATGAGTTCTGCTGTTTAGTCCTAGTGAATATCGAACAGCTCTCTTTTGGAGCTTGAAAATGCGTAAAAAGTAATCGTTAAGGTTCTCAGGAGAGGTAGAGATATTGCTAGACGAAGAAACTTTGTTTCTCAAATCATTCGCAATATACCATGTTTCTTTAGCAACATTACCAGAATTGGCGATTCTCCTATTATAATAAAGGTCCTTAGCGGCTCTTATAGTCTTATGATAAATTTTTCTGTATAGTTTTACGTAATTGTGGAAGAAGACACTGTCTGAGAATTTTTTTAAATGAGATAATGAACGCATGTTTTTAGAAGATATGCGTAGACCTTTAGTGGTCACAGCCTAAGAGGAAAGGATTTGAACGCTAGACTGGTTAATGATTTTACGAAAATAGAAAATTCGGTGTCGACATCATAAGAGTGAGTATCCCAGTTGGTTGTTTTACATAAGTGGCTGAATTTTTGAGCATTTTTTTCTGAAAAAATACGGCATAATTTACGAGGGGCATTTTTGATTTTGGAATTTATCGAAAATTTAGTTAAAATTGCTTCATGATCAGAGAGACCCGATCTAAATGATATCGGAGATGGAGAACTAACCTCTGTAAAACCGTCGCAGATACTGACTTTTGTCAAAGTTCTGAGACTATATGAGATGAGTTTTAACTTAAGAAAGGGAGACGCAATAGATCTATAAGAAATAAAGGTAGAAGGTAGATAATGTGACACTTAATTTACACAAATGATAAAAGTCGGTAATATCAATATTACATATACAAATAAAATACATTAAATCAAAAAAAAATAAAGCGAAAAATAAGTGCGTTCCTTAAACACAGAAAAAAGTATAGCTTTTTTTAATTGTAACTGATACTTTCGAAAAAACTTTTCCCTTTCAGTAACCTTATACGCACGGAGTGCAAGGTCTGAGTTATTTGCGTTTTTTAATATCGCAAAAATCATAAATAAGTAATGATACTGCTCGCGTGGGATAATATCAGTTTACCGTACATATGTAATTTTAGATCTGCAGATAGGAGAAGGGGCATTCATTACACAAAACGCCACATTTTATATTAATGGTCACGGAGGCCTGACCAATGATGCTTATTTACTTCTAATGAATAGATAATTTGATTTGAATAATTGCCAGAGGTGTCTCGTGCGTTTTCTGTTTTATAATTGTAATGATTATGATACTCGTATTAAAGCCTATTAATATACAGGGTGGCGCCTCTCATACGACGCGGAGGCTCCGACGCGGAGTAGGTTAATGCAGAGCACTTTTTAAAAATATTAAGAGTTCTACAGGGTGTCCCCAAAAAAGTTACATATCAAAGTTGTGTTTTTTGTAATGGAACACCCTATATATTAATTGATTTTCGGATTCTAGGAGAAAAATAAAGGTGAGTTTTATAAGAGAAGTATATGACTAAAATGTAAGGTTTTTGATATATTGATAAAAAACAATTTTTAAATTACAATAAAAGCTACCTAAATTGGAATTTACCCGATATAGTTTAATATATAGTTAAACTAACTGTTGTTACTTTAAATCAAATTAAAACTTGATCCAAAAAGTTATACGGGGTGAGACAAAATTAATATTGAACATTGGCCACCTTTAAAAGCAAGTTAATCTTTTATTTTAAATGGAACAGCCAGTATATTATTCCAATATTCACTAGGGAATTCCTGTCTCTTCAAAATACTATTAAGGTTGCCTACCCCTCAAACAAAGATTTTCTTAGATATTTTCATTTTTATGATTTAGTGTCAGTGGAGCTTTATTATTTGATAAAATCTAGGTGGCTGTGATATGTCTGACGTTACTTCAATATAGCTATCTCATTAGTCCAACAGTCTTAGATATTTTCATTTTTATGATTTAGTGTCAGTGGAGCTTTATTATTTGATAAAATCTAGGTGGCTGTGATATGTCTGACGTTACTTCAATATAGCTGTCTCATTTAGTCCAACTTTACCAACTAGTTATTATTTTGCGTCAGTTAAAACAAAAATAAATCTCAGAAATTGCCCCTGATTTTATCTAGTCTGGGCTTTTTTATGGGGATATGTTAAAGACAGTGTATATAAAACTCGACCAACTATTGTCGACAAGATGAGAGAAATTATGCAGTGAACAGGAAAGGCAGCATTTTGAGCATTTGATTTCATCTAGTTAATTTTTGTCACAATATTATACGTTTATATCTAGTTTTAATTCTGTAATAATTAAAATATGTTTTAAACGTGTATCTTCTTACTACCGTTGAGTATTTTACTCTATATTCTTTAATTTTTGTTAAATTAACAAAAGGCCACCTAGATTTTATCAAATAATAAAGATCTAATAACGCAAAATCATGAAAATAAAAATACCTAGGAAAATATTTTTCTGAAGGGTAGGCAACCTTAATAGCATTTTGAAGATATATGAATTCTCCATTGAATGTCGGCATAATATACTGGGTGTTTCAATGAAAATAATGGAGTAACTTTTATCTGAGAACTTTTTGTCTAAAATACCGTATGATCGAATAAAAACGGCGTCAGCGATGGCTATGAAATGGCGATCGATGATATTTCCCATATAATTTTACATATAAAATGACCGAAAGGCGCATATTTATTTACATATTTACATATCCGAGATACCCATAGAGAACATCATAGGAAACTCACCCTGTATAGTATTTAGAAACTAACTATTATTATTATTTGACTAGATTCATTTGATTAATAAGACTCGATTAATTTAATTTAAAATAAATTTGATCAGATTTTTTTTTCGTATATTCTACTACCAGAAAACCAAAATTATATGATAACGCACTTTTCAACGAAGTTGAAGGAAGATAGTGTAGTTATCACAATACTTAATCGAATTATTACAATTAGAAGAAAAACAAAAAAAAAATACCCAAATACCTTCATGCCAAATCTACTACTTATCTACAAAATAAACGAATATAATCTCTTATAAAACCACTACACAACTACTTCTTGTATTCTACACTGAAAAAATTATTAAACTTACTAATTAACCCATTTGGTCCTACTGTACTTTATAAAGTATCGCATTTTTACCTAATTCTAAAACACAGTTGCGCTACTTAAAATAAGATGGCGCCACCAATTCTTCAGTGAGTAAGGTTTTTTGTAAACAACAAATTAGTAGTCCTTACGCAGTGTGAAGTGAACGTTGTTTTAGCCGGCTCTTTGTAAACACGTGGTAAACGGATTTTTGCAATGGATAATTGGAGGTAAGTTTCTTATGACTTTTTTATAAAATATTTTTTAAATTTATATTAGATTTAGTACTTTATTAGCTAAACCGTAGTGTACAAGTCATATTTTATCTTTGGGTTTATATTTAACAGCTGATTAGGGCTTGAAATATTATGGTACTTTTAAAAGGCCGGTAGGACTTAGTACTATTATTAGGTAATGTCTTGTATTTTTATTTTAGGTATAATAGAAAGCGACCCCTTACGTTAGCTGAGCTTATTGCGGAGCTGGAAGATGACGACACGATGGACGTTCCCAACAGCATTACTATTTTTCCCCCAGATAACTCAAATGACCCTGTTACTGATGAAGATTCAGGCGAGGAAGACGTTGTGTTGGATAATCTACCAGGGTCTCAATTGAGAGTAGAATGTGAGCCTGAAGTAGAAATTGATACCTCCAATGACTGGGATTCTGATGATGACCTACCTTTAGCCAACTTTGTTCGACGCAAACCAAAAAAATTCAAAGAGTTTTCATACACCAAGCAAGATCTTACACACAACTCTTTTCCCGTGTGGGCTCCAGTTCAAAACATAAAACACCAACGATCTCCCGCTACTTTATTCAAGTTATTTTTTGATGACACTGTTATGACTCAAATTCTCGAGTATACCAATCTTTATGCGCGCCAGAAAAATCGCCTTGGTGATGTTACAATTGATGAACTATTTTCCTATATTGGTATAATGATCCTTAGCGGCTACTCATCAGTGTCTAGACGAAAAATGTACTGGCAAAATTCAGACGACACCAACAATAAACTTGTTGCTGCTGCCATATCACGAGATCGGTTTCAGTTTTTGACAAATAACATTCATTTCAATGATAACAGCCAGCTAACCCAAGGAGACAAATTTTCAAAACTGAGACCATTATTTGACTCACTAAATAACAAATTTCATGAATATGCGCCAATAGAAGAATATCATAGTGTTGATGAGGCTATGGTTCCTTATTTTGGACGTCACGGATGTAAACAGTTCATCCGTGGAAAGCCAATTCTACAAATTGTGGGTACAAATTGTGGGTAGGTGCAACACGACTTGGATATATTGTAAATTTTGATCCATATCAGGGTTCAAACTCTAGCATTCCTGAAGAATATTCTCAGTTAGGTTTAGGATCTGCTGTGGTTTTGAAATATGCCGACGTGCTGGGCACTTTACCTTACGGCCCTTTTCATTTGTTTTTTGACAATTATTTTACTTCTCTTTCTCTTATGAGAGAGCTCAAACTACGAAACGTAAAAGCAACAGGAACCATAAAAGAAAACCGTATTCCGAGTAGCCCCTTACAATCAGCAAAGGACATGAAAAAGAAAGATAGAGGGTCTTTTGATTACGCTCTTGCAGACAATGACATAATCATTTGTAAATGGCATGATAATAGCGTTGTTAGTCTGGCATCTAATGCATCGTCTGTTTTTCCACTGGGCAAAGCTAAAAGATATTCCCAATCAGAAAAAAAACACGTACAAGTAGACCAGCCATGTCTAATAAAATTATATAACGAAAACATGGGCGGCGTCGACCGAAGTGATCAGAATATTGGTCAATATAGAACTACAATACGTGGAAAAAAATGGTATTTTCCATTATGGACCCACTCTGTGGATATGGCAGTACAAAACGCTTGGCACTTGCAAAAACTGGATGGCGGCACTTTGGATCAGCTATCTTTTCGGAGGTCGATTGCTATGGAGCTATTAGAGACCCATAAACGTACCACCAAGAGAGGACCTTCAAAAACACCAAAGAATCAGCATGAACACTCCCGTTATGATGGAAGAGGCCATCTAGTGGTATATTCTGAAAACCAGCGCAGATGTGCCCTGTGCCATAAAAGAGCGAAGTTTTTGTGCGACAAATGCCAGGTCGCTCTGCACCCGAAGGAATGTTTTTTCAATTATCATACTGTGTAAATCTCACCTTATTTGATATTTGTTTTGTTTTGTTTTCCAATGTAGGTTTTTTTAAATAAATCAGTATATTGTCCTACCGGCCTTTTAAAAGTACACCACTTCCTGAGCAAATGAACAATTTATGATTTTTTTTACTATTTTATTAAATATTAGTAGACTATTTTAAACCCAAATTGACATAAAAAAAATGCGTTTTTTGGAAAAAGTAGTTTTAGGACTTAATGGGTTAATCAAACAAAAAGAAAAAATAACCAAATTATCCCTTCACCTACTACTTAACTACAAAATAATAAACTATAAAAACACTACTAAACTATTTCTGGTATACTACACTAAACATTATAATTAAACTTAATAAAATTAATATAATTTTACACTACAACCCCTACAACTACAAAGAAATCTTATTTCTTTCTAGTTTTACATTTTTTAAAACTAGAAGAAACAGAACTTCGATACGTGCGACCAATATAATAGATCAAGCGGACAAAGAATATAAAATACTTTAAAAATGTGCGTTCGAAAGAAAAAATATCTCGAAAATTATCTAAGCAAACATTTTTTTTCTTATCAGTGAAAAGCATCGGCCTCGTCGGCCTTGCAGAATTTGGCGGGTATTTACAATGGTCGAATTGTATAATTACCAGCTTTTATAGCATATCTAATAGACAAAAAGTATCTGGTCGATTAGTAACCAATTGGCACAGTCCGAAAATTATCGATTTTTATTTTCTCTGTTTTTATTGGTCGCTTCAAAATTCAGAGTAACAAAAAATATTTTTCTGTGGTAAAAGACTGTGAAATACGTCCCGCCATCTGGTGCTTGTAAGGGCCAAATTTTTTTTTTTTATTTCAGGCGGTCAACTCAAATTAAAAATAAAAACCGTAAAACAAATTTAAAGGGCGTAAATGTTGTATAATAAAATACAACTAATAATATAAAATAAAAATAATACTAATAGACGGTACGTTACTAATGGTAATAGCCAACTTTGATCTGGGCGCTGCAAATGGACAAATGTTGTATAGCAACAAAAGTCTTGTATGACCCGGCTACCGAGATGACCTACCTGCAATTAAAGAAAAAACATGGTGTGAGCAACAATGTTACCAGTTATTATTAAAATAAAGTGAATTTAAAATTAAACAGGTACTTGAATGATTTATCAATAGTCCAATTTAAAAATACAAGTTTAAATAAAATAATAAAATGCCACACAGGCTATCAAATGCCACACAGGCTAAAAAAAACAAGCCACACAGGCTAACAAAATGCCACACAGGCTAAAAAAACATGCCACACAGGCTAGTCACACAGACTATTAAAAAAATATGCCACACAGGCTATCAAATGCCACACAGGCTAAAAAAACAAGTCACACAGGCTATCAAATGCCACACAGGCTAAAAAAACAAGCCACACAGGCTATCAAAATGCCACACAGGCTAAAAAAACATGCCACACAGGCTAGTCACACAGACTATTAAAAAAATATGCCACACAGGCTATCAAATGCCACACAGGCTAAAAAAACAAGCCACACAGGCTATCAAATGCCACACAGAACTACCACAAAACCTTAATTATACCTCAGAAACTTTAATAGTTTTAATTTAATAAGCGCGTACCACTTCTTTCTCTGACGCTGTCTAATACTGTTTTAGACGGCGATACTGTATTGAATGTTATCTGAAACCTTTTTGAAAAGTGCAGGTAGCATGAATTTTGGGCTTGTTTTTGTTTACATTCGAAATTCCATTGCGCTCCGGCTTTTGAAATGTCTGTTTTTTATTACGTCAGATAAAGAAAACGTAGCATAGAAAAATAGAGTTCTTACATGCTTTACATCCATAAACGTCTTAGGTTGAGCTACTTTAACAATTCATATACAGGGCTATTATCATCCGAAAAAAATGCGACTACTAAAGCAGCTAGTCAGCTACGGTTTTTTTTGACATGGTTTGTGGCATAGTCAAACATACACTGAGTCACACTGAACTAATTCATTTAAAACATTTAACTAATCGTACTACAAGTCGCTTTAGAATGTCGTTACGTTTATGGGCCAAAGTATCTACGGTCTGTCTGAACGATTTTTCGTCCAACCTATCGTACGATCAGTTGTACAACCGATTGTATCGTCTATGGGCCCCTTTAGACATGCCTTGTATCGTCGAAAAAAAATATCAGTACCTAAACCTCCGAAAACACCAGCTTTTAATCTACGCTGTGGTCCGTTTTGTGGCTTTGACAGTCCCCTCTTCAGACGGTTTACATCATAATGATTTTCCCAAAGTAAATAAATAAAAGTTTATGAGGTTTTACGGTTTGAGAAGTGTGCATTAACACCTTCTTTAGTGCCACAGTAAAACGAGAAGCTGCGGCTATAAATAATTCTATTTAATAACAAATATTCGGGAATTGTATAAAATTTGTGTGCGGGATTTCGTTTTTTATTGTGTAACAAAAAAAGTAATTTAGGAAAGCTGAAAGTGGGTGTAAAGAAGATAAGTAGTAATAATAATAATACCGTATGATCGAAAAAAAACGACGTCAAAAACCGCTGGGAAATGACAATCAATGATAATTTTGGCGGAGCCAATCTCTAGACGCCATTTACCTAAAATTGACAGAAAGGTTAAAAAAAGATAGAATGTATCCAGAAACACACAAATCTTTTTTTTTTCTAGAATTTTAAACTAAGTACACCATTTTAGTACTAGTACACCTCAATACAGGGTGTCCCAGAAATGAGTGCAAATATTTTAAGGGGTGGTAGATCTGATCAAAAGAAACATATTTTTTCTTTACCATTTTTAAAAAAAATTGAAAATCACCGAGTTATTTAACTTTGAAAGTTTTAAAAATAAATTGCGACATTTTGAGAGCCGCCGCGCCGGGGGAAATCGGCAATTTCCCGGATCTCGCCTTGTTCGCCGCCCGCTGTTGCCGCGACTAGAGAGTCTTAAAAACTACTTGCAAAATTCCATAACACTAAGTGGATGATCGCCAGTAGCCATACTTCCCACATTTCCCAAATTAAATTAAAAGAAAAAAAAACTTACCAAACATTAAAAAAGGATAACCCGATAGAAGATCGATATAATTACAAAGCTTTCTTTTTTTCCATTTTACCAGTCCTAAACTGCCCTTAACACTACACTTAACTTCACTACAATTCTTAACAACACTTGAACTTTGATGCCACCTGAGGATCCAAACTTCCAAAATCCCTCAAATGCTGAATCATACTCACAGCTCACAGAGTTTACACTTGATAACGGTAAGTGATCCTTCTGACCGAAACGTTGGGTTAATCAAAATAAATAAAGACAATGGAAGTCCAATCCAAACCAAACCAAACCGAAATTCTTTTATTTTTAATATACTCACACAGGTTCGAGCATTCGTGATCTGTCTATTCGAATACTCTTCGGAATAAAGCCTCTTAGCTTCCGCAGCCCCTTCACCTGCCAGGAGGAAGTATGCAAAATTCACACTTTAGGTAGAGTTTAGAAGCATATCCACCTTCTTCGGATTTGTATAGGCCATCGCGATTTACCGATACCGATACCGATTACCGACACAAAAATATGCACTAACGAACATTTTAAACACAATCTCCGATAACTTTCTGGAGTTTTAAAAGCTCGATACTATTAGAAAGATTTCTAATAGTCGAACGTGCTGATCATCTTATTTATTAACCAAAATACAAAATACAAACTCTACCTAAAGTGAAAAATCATTAATTTTACACCAGTTTTGTGGGAGAGTTCAGTAGAGGTTTCAAGTAGTTATTAAAGCAAGTTTTTAACACTTTTTGTTGTATTTGTGAGTTTAGTGTTTAATTATTATGTGAAACATTTTAAATAATATTTTGCAAGTGATAGATTTGTAATGTTCAGATTCATAGATATTTGGAGTGTATGTGTAATGGTATATGTTGGATAAAAACTTCTAAAATGATTATGAAATACAAAAATAAGAAAATTAGGTTACTTTATCAGCTGTATTTACATTCCAAGTTATGAATGCGACTATGTTGTATAAACGCATATGAAAATTGTGATTGTGACTGTGCTTATGCTTAAGACAAGAGAATGTGGGTATGGTAGGAAGTGGCAACATTGCATTCTCTCCGAGATTCTCTCTATAGGCACGGTAAACGAATTTCCTGAGAGTGAACAGTGGCACTCAAAAGTTTTTCAAAATTTTCCGGAAAATGTCAAGAAAAATATAAAATTTTCAACATTTTTTTTTCGCAAAAAAAAAACTCATAGGCGTGTTTCTGGGGTTGAACTATACTACTGGTTAAAATATTTGCACTCATTTCTGGGACACCCTGTATAAAGATAAATTATAACCTCCTTAAGGCCAACTGGCAGTAAATACTATTAAAAAATAAAAGTAAAAGATGTCTAGGACTTGATCTCGTCAAAATTATCATCGATTGTGATTCTCCAGCCCTCTTTAAACTGTTTTTTTTGGATCGTATAGTAAAATATTTAATAATGTGTCCTAATATTACCATATCCCTAAGCGTATAAGAAATTCAAAACCAACAAAGAAAAAAACGCTTTCAAACGTTCTTTTCGAACAAGTTTGGGACTCCTATGTAGTTAGTATAACAAAAAGTAAGCTCTTATTACACCAATTCGACGAATTATCGAAAAAATGGCTGCACGAATGAATGCCCGAGTTCTTCCCACCGTTTAAACGTTTTGGCTAATGGTCCTTTAGTCTGTCAAATTGGTTAATAATAAATACTGGAAAAACGAGAGACACATGCCATTTAATGTATATAGGGAATAGGGCATTAAAATGATAAAATTACCCCCTGAAAATGGATGCCTTTGGAGACCCGGGGTTACGCCTACAAATCGTTTAACAGGAAGCAGACAGTGCCGTGTATGAAAACCGATGCCAAGGGAGCGAAACGTTAGTAATATAATGTACTATGATAATCTATACTAATATATAAAATCCTTAAGTGACTGACATACTGATTAATCACGATCCTGCTCAAACCACTCAACGTAAGAAGCTCAATTTTGGCATACAGGTTGATTCTAGGGTGTAGAGGTTCGATAAGGAGGGATTTTTCGAAATTCCAGTTCCAAGAGGGTGAAACCACCCCTCAAATATTACAATATTTTTTATTTTAAAAACGGTCAAGTTTCCGAAAAAACGCTTAAACACGTATATTTTATTTTGTTTTTTTACATATTTTAAGATTTTTTTTTAAAAATGTATGCAGGGTGTTTCGAAAAATCTGGTCATTGATTAATCACGATTCTGCTTAAAGCGCTTGACGTAAAAAGCTGATTTTTGGAAAACAGATTGACTTTAGGGTGTAGAGGTTCGATAAGAAGGGATTTTTCGAAACTCGAATTCTAAGGGGGTGAAACTATCCCTCAAACATTAAAATATTTTTTTATTTAAAAACCGTTGAGTTTTTCGGAAAAACTCTTAAACACGTATATTTTATTTTGTTGTTTTACATATTTTAAGATTTTTTATAAATTTATACAGGGTGTTTCATAAAATATGATCATTGAGTACCTAATCACGATTCTGCTTTTTAAACTGCTTGACGGTTAAAGCTGATTTTTGGCGAACGGATTGACTGTGGGGTGTAGAGGTTCGATAAGGAGGGGTTTCTCGAATCTCAAATTCCAAGAGGGTGAAAACGCCCCTCAAATATTACAATATTTGTTATTTAAAAAACGGTTAGTCTTTCGGAAAAACGCTTGGACAAGAATAATTTATTTGTTTTTTTACATATTTTGAAATTTTTTAAAAAATCATTCAGGGTGTTCCAAAAAGTTGGGTAATTTCTTAACCACGATTCTGCTCAAACTGCTTGACGTAATAAGCTTATTTTTGGCAAACGGATTTTTCGAAAGTCAAATACCAACGAGATGAAACTACCCCTCAAATATTACCAAGTTATATAATAATATCGCCATATTGTTTTTTCTCATGCTGACATAAATGTGAGAAAATGTTATCCAGTTTGTATGTTAACCCTTAAGTACTAACACCCCGTCTCACAGACGCAAAGGACTAGCTGGACATATGACATCTCCTCTCCTCTCCACTTCTAATTATCATCCAACTATGTAATTTCAATACGCATCAAAACAAGTTAAAGGCCGGCAGGGCAATTTGCGAAAGTGTGTAGTTTCCGAAATATTTTAGTTCAAACTGTCGATGCCGTCTGACAGACGAGAGTGTTAGCGTTAACGTAAGTTTTTTTTTAAATTTGTGGAATGAATCAAGAACCTAGTAGCTCAAAACATTTAAAGTATGGCAAGAAAGATTACAAGGATACTCTTCTAAAGTGGTTTGAAGGGACTGGCAGCGATAATAGCAAAATAGTGACAAAGAATCCGAATGTGGCAAAAATTTTGCCATAGAGAGCGATCATAATTCTGAATTCGAATTAGAAGGTAAAAAAAACGGTTTTTAACTAATATCTAATGGTATGTAGCTGTGTATGTTTTGATATAGATGATGAAAATATGGATGTGAACGATCAGTAAACTAATATCGAAGAAAGTGAAGAGAACAATTTGTTTGGAATGCGGAAAAAAGTGTGTAGGGAACAAGCCCATCTTTAGGCATTGTCATTTTTTTATTCTTTATATTTTCTTTTGCTTTTTTGTGCTTAATAGATAGGTTTTTATATGCTAAATATAATAATATATTTTTTCATTTTCCTTTCGCTTTTTTTTCTGTCTCGATGAGAAACAAAGATATGTCAAAAATCCAAAATTAGTACTTTATTTCAAAAATATAAAACATGTTCGCATAATATAAGCATTAGATATTTTTTTCCTGTAGTTTTAATGCTAATGATTCACTCCACTTACAAAAAATCTGTTAGACACGAACAAAATATGATTTTTTTTAATGCGTCTCTCAGACGGTCTGTTAGTATAGGCGCGACTATTTCAATATGTTAGTACTTAATGGTTAATGGAAATGCTTGCTTTGCTTTATCATCACCATTACAAATGATTAATTCAACGCGAACGAAGTCGCTGGTACACACGCTAGTTCACTATAATAACATGTTTTAATTTGTTGTTACTCTATATATAGTAATATTACAAGAAGTTGGCGATTTTAAAAGATAAATACACAAAAAACTGCAGATGCCCTTTTCACATTCAGTTTCGTATACTACGCCTCTGTGAAACACCGACGAAAATAAGAAAAAATAGGTGAAAACCTCCCAGCAATTTGTCCCATTTATTCCACACAGTCCGCAGAGCTCTCTAGAGCTCCAAAGAGAGGCGGCTCTAGGTTTAATATTGGGGCAATTTTCGAATAAATAGGACGATTAAGAGCGGCACAAATTATCCATCGTTCTGTACAGTGTTGTGCGAGCCTAGGATTCCGACAGATGGCGCCGGCATTCATGCTTTATCGCTCGCTTAATTCATCCTGTCAACCCTCAATGTCCTGCTATTCTTATTGGACCTCGTACAAAAACGATTATAAAGTTTATCACATTTATAAAAATCACTATTAATAGTGGAGTGCTTTAAGCCCTTATGGGATACAAACCTCGGAATTCGTTTACTGTGAACGAATTTTTATAAAAAAATTTGCATTGTATTGTTAATAACATAGGAGAAAAAATATTAAACGGCTCAGCCCTCAACAACTCGTAACCGTATACAACAGTGTACACCAGTGCAGACACGCACACTCACACTCACACAACCACACCTACACTAGTGCACACTGATGTAACTGCCTTCAGGCTTCATCAGTACGGTAAGGAATCAGGAAGCGAAGAAACCGATCCCAAAACACAAAGAAACCAGGAAGCAAACGATGCCACGAGGCACCGTGTGCAACCCAGGAGATGGAAAAACAAAATTGATGAAGAAACGAAAATAAAAGATGGAAAATAAAAGGAGCAAACGGGAGCCTAAAGCCCCAATTTGCAGCCAAGAACCAGAGTCGCCCAGGATTGTGGGCTTCGTCCAGAACAGCCGCGGAGGTGGCCAACAGCAACCCGCCGCAATACCCTTAGCCGTGGTACCAATATGAAAAAGAAATAAATAGTGAGGGAAATGTAACCTGGGCGACTCTGGTTCTTGGCTGCAAATTGGGGCTTTAGGCTCCCGTTTGCTCCTTTTATTTTCCATCTTTTATTTTCGTTTCTTCATCAATTTTGTTTTTCCATCTCCTGGGTTGCTAACGGTGCCTCGTTGCATCGTTTGCTTCCTGGTTTTTTTGTGTTTTGGGATCGGTTTCTTCTCTTCCTGATTCCTTACCGTACTGATGAAGCCTGAAGGCAGTTACATCAGTGTGCACTAGTGTAGGTGTGGTTGTGTGAGTGTGAGTGTGCGTGTCTGCACTGGTGTACACTGGTGTATACGGTTACGAGTTGTTGAGGGCTGAGCCGTTTAATCTTTTTTCTCCTTTTTTTACATTTCCCTCATTATTTATTTCTTTTTCATGTAATAACATATATATATTACAAAGTTTACCCATTTAAATTCGTAGCTTGTAGAATGTTTAGGAGGGGAGTTAATCACCGCGACCTTATAGATCTATTGTGTCTTTCTTGAGTTATAATGAGTTATAACTCATCATACTGAGATGAACCGCCTATTTAAAAATAGACATATTTATTTAAATTTAAAACATTCATTTTTAAGACACTCTGTATACATAAACAAAATTATTGATTTTTAAAAATATTATTCACAAACTAGGGAGAGGGAAATCAGGCGACGAACAGATGTGATAGATAATATGTTCTAGACTACCATTCGAGACGCATTGATATTATTTTGGTTCTTGAGTTTTGTGACAAAGAATATTATTAAAGGTAAAGTAAAAGTTTTCTCATTATTTAAGTAATGTTAACTAAATCATATTATTTTGTTTTCTTGTTGTAATTCTGTTCTAAAGCTTTTTCATTATTTATTTGATCTGACAAAGACAATATATAACATGTGTATGTATTTAATGGAATCTATTTATGCTGTAAATAATTTCAGTTTAAAAGTAATCTAAATAAAATCGTTTACTGTTCCTTCGTGCCGATGTTTGTGGTTTGTGAGAATAAGAGCCTTGTTGAGTGTACTCACAATTTTCGACCTTGCATGGGCGAATATCTTAGCTCGCAAAAGGGCAAACAAAAACAATTAATAAAATAATTCATAGAATAACTTACAATTTATTAAATTATAAGATATTGGCACCAAACCTTCAACTTTAGCGTCGATTCCGCAACAAGGGACTTCGTACCTACGGGTGGGGACCCGTTAAACTAACAAAAAACTCTTCAGTTTTGAACGATATAAATGTGGCATATTTTGAGTGTATTAAACTATAAACCTAGGTATGAGGACAGTTTCTATAGTATTATTTCTCTTTTATTAAAGTTCAGGACAGCATAGTTTGATTCTCTGGAATAGTGATCATGGTTTTCTCTGCCGTGCTCTTTTACATGTGAATTCCAGGCAGAGTACGGCACTCCTTTCATTTCATTTAATAAAATAAGTAGGGCTATTTACAAATTTAGTGTTTTATTTACATAACCTATTCTCCTCAAATTTCCCAAAATATTGCTTCTGTCGAGGCGCATCCGAGATAATCGCAATAAAAAAAATATTTAACACAACGTAGGTTCCTTTCTTTCTTTTATATTTCTTGTTATACAGTTGGCCAAAATATTACCTCTTCAACTTTGTTGACGAATTTGGGTTGTTACACTACAATACAGTCTCAGGGCTTTAACAAAAGCCAGTATCTGAGACGGCTCCACAGAGGCCAGCTCTCCATCCTCGACATCAGACGTACCAAGGTTCATAGCACGAATGGTCGTCGTCTCGGCGCACTCCAAACCTTTTACAAAATATATGTTTAATGGTAGTTCACATTTCAAAAATATTTTTACAGATATACAGGGCGAGTCAAATATATATCATTTATTTATTCGAGTTCAGTGAATTTGCTATAAAATTCCGGTTCCAAAAATACCTTAATACCATAGAGTATACTAAATAATGGTTTTTGAATTATGACCACGTCCAGGAACCTTCGTATGAGAACTTCTAATCGAGACGATCGATTATTGTAAGTTTATCGCTAAAAAACCGCCGTTTGCCAGCTTTTCAAATTGATAATGAATTGCACTTAAGGACGGTACATATTAACTAACAGACTACAAGAAGAAGATTAAATTAAGCAAATCTTATATCAAGAAGGCCTGCTTCGCAACCAGAACTTACTACATGTGTTGACTAGGCCCAAAAACAAATGCTTGGTCTTAATGTAAAAATTAGGAAAAAATGTTAGTGCCTTCTTTAAAACCGAATATTTCGAACAAAAATAAAGCTAATGAGATGAACCAAAAAAACAAACCATCGAGAAATGATGTATCTAGATGATAAAATTATTTTTAAATTTCTTGATGTTTTACATAATTTCACAGGGTGTTTCAAACTTTCACCAAAATATCAACATTTTGTTTTCCCTCGTATAATTAACAGATGGGGCGTTTCATTTTTAATTTAGAAAAATATTCTAAAAAGTCAAATAATTTGGCTACACACTGCTTAAAAAATCATCAAAGTCGGCCCATTAAAACAAAATATATTAACCTTTAAAATACATCAAAGTTTTAAGGTGCCCATTTTTCGTGCCGATGAATGTATTTCAAAAACTAAAAATTTTAGTCATATACTTTTCTAATGAAAAAAACCTTTATTTTTTTACTAGAATCCAAAAATCAGTTAATATATAGGGGAACAAAAAAACATAACTTTCATGTGTAACTTTTTTTGGGACACCCTGTAGAACTCTACATAATTTTAGAAAATTCTTTAAATTGACTTACATATGCTCACAAAATTTCACTTTAATACAAACTTTTGTTCTCCTTGCAAAAACCGCGTCGTATATGACGCGCCACCCTGTATAATTCGATTTCAGTCAAAATTTAAATGATTAGAATATAAGCAGAATAGGTATAGCTTCTGCACTAGATTTATTTATTTCAATAAATTTACTTAAATCTACTGATTATAAACTTAAAAAAACTCAAATAAAAACTTGAACTCTAAACGAACAAAATATAAAAGGAAGAAGTATACCAAAAAACAAAAGAATTAAAAATAAGATACTTAATAAAATATCATAATATACAGGGTGAGTCTTAAATAAGTCCAAATATTTTCAGGGTTGGTTTCGTTTCCCCTATCTGCTAAAATAAAGTGGTGGGGGAAGGTTAGATCTATCTTTAGTTAAATGTTAATAACTCCGGACTGGATAATAAGAATCCAACAAACGGGGGCTCGTTTAAAAGAGCGTTTCTTACCCTATATTATACCATAATAATAATAAGGTTTTGAACCTAGACGCTAGTATTTAGTTCTGAAACTAAATACGATAGTATAATATGTAATTTTAGCTGACAGTAAAGAGTAGTAAAAGCTTAAAATGTCAGCGAAAACCGCATCTTGATATCTTATTTCAAACCGAAGATATTAGCAAAATTATAATAAATACCAAAAAAGAAGCCCTTAATTACCTTATTTTTACAACACGGTATCAGTAGCCCTCTTGATCATGCCCATTCTAACAAAAAATAAGATAGAAACAGTTAGTTTATTTCAAAATCGACGATATACCAGGATACCATAATACCAGAGGCATTAATATCTTAATAATTAAGATATTAATTAGAGTGAACAAGAAACGATGCCTCAGTGAAGTTATGGTAGGCTTTGGAAAAGAGTTGCTTTTGACATAATAGTATAAACGTCAAATTCTTATTAGACCAACATTTTGATAGTATTGTTTGGCAGCGTTGTTTATCTTTTAATAATTGCTTTTTGAAAATGCCTTTATTATTTGAAGTAGTTGAAGTTGTTGGCTGTACACAGTTCTATAAACGTATGTATGCACTTGTTATTATAATGATGAATCCTGTTCATTTTTACGTATATTTACTCCGAACACATTTAAAAAATAAAAATCTATTTTTAAATTACATCCAAACAGACAAACAAATCGTTATCGAACGTTAACGAGAAATCGGAAAACAAATCCAAACTACATACTGTTTAAAGAAAACAATCAAAATGCATCCAGACCCCACACGAATATATACACGCACGCCTGTGAGCATATATATTCGATTTTATTTAATAAATAAACCCATATTTTTTTCCTTGAAAAACAAATAAAACGCGGTAACTACTGCACCGGCGGCGGTACTATAAAATATCTGGTAGAGTTTCGTACGGTGTAAGATTTGTATTTATTTGGACGGATAGTGTTATAGTTACAGAGAACAGAGAACTAACGTTTATAGAGAACTGGTAATAAGATCATTTTTTGCTACTACTAATCACAATAATTATAAATATGGATATTAGAAATATCGATAATAAAAAAAATCGATATTTTCACCTGTCCCTATTTTTTTAAAAACGTATTTTGCAGAAAGCGTCGCGATGCTTATCGAACGGAACACGATTTCGGTCACGGAAAATGGCGTCGTCGTCTGTCGCCGTGTTACAGGGGAAACGTAAATCATAACAACAAGTAGCCACGAAATCCTCTTTGTTAGGGGAGGAAGTTTGTGAGGAGGGAACTACCGGTCACGTGCGATGCTGGGGAAGCAAAAATGACAAACTAAAAAGTATTTACCAACCAGAAAATCAATTGAATATCGTTTCAAATGTTCTTCTGATCGCTAAACGTCTTTGACGCCGTTTTTTTTTCGATTATATAGTATTTCTAATTGATGGATACTTATTTTTCTGGATATTGGACAATAAATAATTTTTTTATGTATATGATTTGTGATTGGTGAAAAAACTACCTTTTTATACCCCTAGTAATAAAAAAAATGTTAAAAATCTTAATAGCAATGTATAAAATAATAAAATAGATTTCTACAAACACAATTTTGTCAAAATGTACTTCCTTTTGAACCACAACGATGAAAGTTCCGCATGATCGAAAAAAAACGGCGTCACAGACGGCTGGAAAATGACAATCGATGACAGTTTTGGCGAGGTCAATCTCTAGACGTCATCTACTAAAAATTGACATAAAACTTATCAAATATTAACGCTAGATTTTGTCAAATAATAAAGATCTACTGAAACTAAATAATAAAAATAAAAATATCTAGAAAAATGTCTGTTCGAGGGGTAGGCAACCTTAATAGTATTTTTAAGAGACATGAATTCCCTACTGAATATCGAAATAATATACGGGGTGTTTCATTTAAAATAAGAGAGTAACTTGCTTTTAAGAGTGACCAATGTTCAATATTAATTTTGTCTCACCCTGTATAACTTTTTGGGTCAAGGTTTAATTTGAATTAACATACAATGCTTATTTTAACTAAATATCAGGCCGTACAGGGTAAATTCCAATTTAGGTAGCTTTTATTGAAATTTAAAATTTGTTTTTCATTTTTAGAAAATGGTAAATAAATCAAAAACCTTACATTTTAGTTATATACTTCTCTAATGAAACTGACCTTTATTTTTCTCCAAGAATCCGAAAATAAATTAATATGCAGGGTATTCCATTACAAAAAACATAACTTTGACGCGTAACTTTTTTTTGGGACACCCTGTACAACTCATTGTATTTTTAAAAAAATCTTTAAATTAACTTACATATGCTCACAAAATTTCATTTCAATACAAACTGTCGTTTTCCTTGGAGCCTCCGCATGAAATATCTATTTAATATCAATTTATATTATTATATTAATCTAGACCCTGCCTTAGCTTGCAATTTCTTTCAACTCGCAACGACATCGACAGCGGGGCGCGAATATCGAAGAGTTGGCGGGTGATGTTTGGGTTTCTTAGCAACACGGACAAATGAAGATCGGGACCTGTCAGTCGTCCGATGCAAAAGATAAAAGCGTCTTTTTATTGTCGATTAATTTATTTTAATGTATCTTGTAGAATATTTTTACGGTGGTTCTTTGTGAATTATGAAATTTAATGTACTGATTTTGAGTGTTTTTGACTTTGATGTGGATGTGCGTGTTGCATGATTCTGGATTGTGTTATTTTAATGTAAGTACCTAGTTTGTATTTTATAATAACTTGTTCGTATTTTCGGGTATATTTTTCTTAAAACTATGGATCTGTGTATTGATCAAGCAAAATCTAACAAAAATATGCATATTGTGAACTAATTTTTTGATTTAAATCGATCAATTTTGTCGATCAATGAATGCGTCCTAAGCGAATTTACAGGTTAATTTCAGACAATTTGAAATGCATTGGAATCGTACACATAATCAGTTGAGTTCTGTGTTCAATAGTTTATTTTGTGGTTTCGGTGTGCTAGTTTTGCGTTAAAAAAAACGACAAAATGAGTATAAAAGTAGCCAAAAAGTATTTTGTTGCATTTTTTGGATTCATATCAACAGCATGACTGTTCGTGGACTATCCAACTGGAAAGTTATCACAAGAATGAGACAGAAGTTTTTTTAAGAAATGAACTCGTCACAAAGATATATTATATAGGGTGATTCACTGCGATGGTATCTTTGAAAGACGTTTATGGAGAACCGGTAATAGGATTTTTTTGAAAATTTGGATTTTTACATAAAGATACCTGCTCCATCTATCTAAAATATTATCAGCGTTACAGTGTTGCCGGATCATTTGAAAAGTGGTAGCATCTTTGTTATTTTAAATGGAACACCCAGTATGTTATTACATTTTTGGAAACTACTTTTATATCTCATACTCTTTCTATTATACCAACCTATACCTATCTCTTATATTTTTCGAGATAAAAAATAAAATATGTGTAAAATTGCCAAAATCATGGACTTGAATAAGCATTGGTAAAATGATGAATTGAACATTTTAAAAGGTGCAATTTGGATTATAAATTAACGAAAGTTTATATATTCGATCTGTCTAAATCAACTCATTGGATATTATACAGGGTGAACCAAAATTTTTTTAACAAAATTATTTATTTCCGTTTGTTATAAAATTGCTCATATCTTTATTTTTTTTAAATTCAACCGTATGTATATTATTTAAAAAACCAAAAGACTAATAAAATAGCTTTTCAACAATATATCATGTTCCTATACCTAAACTTTCCGTTTTTTTAAGTAGAACTATTTAAAAATTAATAATTTTATTATTATAGTCTCATTTCAAAAATTTTATTACCATGACAATTTTAGAAATTTAGCAAGTAAACTCTACTAAATGATACTTATAAAGTTTAAATATTTGTTATGGTAACGATTTTCTTTAAATGAAACAACCATAATAGAATATTATTATCTTTTAAATGGCTGTACTGAAGAAATCAGAAGGTTTAGGTATAGAAACATGATATATAATCGTTGAAAAGCAATTTTATTTATGTTTCGATTTTTAAATAATACCGGGTGCGTCTCAAAAGTGGCTCACCCCCATAACTTATTTATTTTTTGAGATAAAAAAAACGAGATTTGGTATGTTAGTATATGACATAAATTAGGATTGATTGACGTATTCAATTCTTTCCGGCCACTTCCTGTTTCACCTGAAATTACTACAACTTTTGATTTTTAAATCAGTATTTTTTTACTTTATTCAATAGAAAATGACACTCTGAAAAAATAAAAAAGTTATAGGGGTGAGCCACTTTTGAGCCGCAGCCGGTGGTAGACTTACCCCCCGATAAAAAACAAACAAACCAAAATAATCCTTAATCGTTTTGTGCTGAGATATCCTCCCTTAAAATCTGAATAATATAATACCCACCCCGCTTGTAAATCCCCCAAATATAATTGTAGAATTAATACAAACCGCCAAGTCGGAATGTAGCTGACTAATTAGCAATTAGACTTGTATTGTTAATAAGCAAATTGCAAAGTGGTGGTAGAGGGGGCGATGTGGGGTATAAGACGGAGAAGAGGAATGAATAGGGGGTGATAGAGAAAGAGAGGTGATAAGGTATGACTTCTAAAAACGACAATTGAAAGGAATATTGTCTTGAAGGGGGAATTGTTCGAGAATAATTTTATATGATTTGATAAATTAAGGTAGGAATAAATTACAGTCAACAAAAAACAGTTTTACAATAGATGGTACTAGATGATTTTGTTTAAATAATGTTTATACATTTGTGGTAGACTTTTTTCTTGAAAAGAATTCTAGGTTTTTCAAAATTTTTTAACAGAACATTAACAGTTTATGATAGACATACATCTGCTAAAAAGTAAATGTTCTTGGATAGCTGTATTTAAAAAAAGTTGTTTATAAAAGAATTGCGTTGCAAACACAGCGTAGAATTAAATTTCTATATTAGCAGTTAAGTGGCAAGAATCCTTATATAATTTTATTATATACCTCTACTGCAAGAAATTTGTTTTCTATTTTATAATTTGGCTTGCCTGAAAAAAAGCCTTTTACCATCCTTTTACTATCGATAATTGCGCCTCGGTGGTACGAAAGTACTACCATTGCACGCAGGCCGCTATCTCCCGTTCGGGACTTAATATCTAACCGATACTTTCCGACAAGTCGGAATTAACTATCTCTGCGCTGTGGTTGTCATTTTGTGGATCTCCCAAGCTCACCTGATGATGGAGTAGGGCTCCGAAACCGGTAGGGAGAGCAGGTTGATCCGCATTATGACAAACACAGCGTAGAATTAAATTTCTATATTAGCAGTTAAGTGGCAAGAATCCTTATATAATTTTATTATTACTTTATTATAAATATCGTAATCTTAAATCACACAGGGTGTTCAAAATCCTTTGCCATAACTGTCCTTTTTTAGAGAATCGTATATTTTTTGTACAACTCCCATCTAAATAAATATATAGTTGATAATTGGAAGATCGTCATCACGAGTTATTAAAGGAATGTTGACACTATTCTCTAAAAATTTTAATTAAAATTTGCAAAAAAAATAACTATTAAAAAAGTCAATAAAGTAAACTTAGTAGTACACTTACTGTACTTTTTTGTCTCTTTTAAATTTCCACCTTGTTTTATTTTTTTAGAAAAAAAAAGATATTTGGTAGGTACGTTAGTGTATGACATAAATTAGGATTGATTGACGTATTCAATTATTTATTTTTGGTCACTTCCTGTTTCACCGGTATTTTTTTTACTTTATTCGATACAGAAAATGACACTCTGAATAGAATGACATCATAATAATATGTCAACGAGGATTCATAACGACAATTTGACTCGAAATACCAAGTGTGTGGTACTAAATTATTTGTAAAAAAATGATTTTTCCAAATAAGCTACTGAAACTGAGATATGATTAAAAACACGACTTGGGCATTTTTTAACCGACTAGGATAAGACACGAAAAACATTAGATGATCAAATCTATTTTTCTAAGGCTCCTTGATTAAATTAGTGTTTTTAACGCCAGCCGTGGCACTCTAAATTGAAATATAATACACGATTTTTTTAAAACGAAAATGTCAAAAGTTGACATATAATTTGTCATTCTATTCAGAGTATCATTTCTATCGAATAAAGTAAAAATATACCGAGGGTGCCATTTAAAAATAAAAAAAAAAGAAGTGACCGAAAGCAATTGAATATGTCAATCAATCCGAATTTATGTCGTATACTAACATAACAAATCTCGTTTTTTTAATCTGTAAAAATAAAAAAGTTATAGGGGTGAGCCGCTTTTGAGACGCACCCGGTATAGTTTAAATGTGTTGACGTTGTTAAATATAGTTTAAATTGTTATAAAATTCAGCATCTCTCAATGCAAATATTATTTTCGTTTTAATAGCTGCCTACAGCGAAAAATTCAAAGAAAATTCTTGTTCTACCCCTGCTTACTCGGCTAAAACGGTCCATCCAATTCAGTGTTTGATATTAAAGGAATCCCACACTTCCAGCCGAGCGTGGATAAGTACATGTATGGTTTACCTTCAGGAAGTTCCCGTTTCTATTGTTTGTAGAATAAAAATTGACTGAAATTGGGGAGCAAATTGCGTACATTTCCTCCGTGAAAAATGCATCTGGCATAATTTAACCAAAGAAAATATCCTTATTTGCAAGTCATTTAAGTTAAATCATAGTTTGTGTATGTTTTTACGATAATACCCCAGTAACATATAGTTCATACCACATAAACTTTTAGTGACGTGATTAAGCTTAACCGGCACAGCGTTGCCCACTTTTACATATTTTCTTTTAATCAAAATATTTTAGGAAACAAAAATAAATTAATTATAAATATATAAATAGTTATTATTTACATTAACAAAACTCGCCTTCTTAACAGCACTTAAGGGACATAAAGGGCCATTACTACCGCTTGCTGGTAAATTTATTATTTATCTACACTGCTTATGTTGCCATATTATGGAGAAATTATGTTTTTTAACTAAAAACTAAAAAAATCCCAAAATTTTTCCAAAAAATTCCACATTTTTAAAAGATAATCTCGCGAAAAAATCATAATCGTGTTTCTAGGGCTTGGCCTAACGAAAATTAGCATCGATTGCCATTCCCCAGCCCTCTTTGACGCTGGTTTTTTCTCAATCGTATGGCGTATCGGATAATGTTTCGTTGACTTTACAGCCACTTGACGAAAACTTGGCTTACAATCTCCGTTCAAGAAAAAACACATTAACATAAGAAACTTCCATATTTTTTCGAGTAGAATCTCATAAACCACCTCACGCAGCCTGCACTGTTTATTTTCTTTGGAAAATTATGCCGAGGCGTCTGGCTTCTTTTAGACGCGTATAGTGCTGTTGCTGCTTGCTGCTTGTCTTCTGTTCTTTTCTCTCTTTTAAAATAGGTCCGTTCGCCTCGAAACAGGAAACGCCGGCAAAGGGCGAAGGGGGCCATAGCAGGGACCCCCTTTTGTTCCATTTTACCAGGAAAATAGCGAGCAAGGCGTCAGACAGCCTGTTAGGACATTGTGATTATTCTAACTGCGAAAATCTAAATTATTTAAAAGAAAAAGAACAAATCTTGAATTTATTTTTCCATTTATTGTGAGAATGGAGAAAATGAAGTATGGAGCGGTGATGACATATTTTTGGTGTTAGTTATATAGGTACCACAAAGGAACTGTTTTAAGAAGAACGTTTCCGCATTCGCGTAAACACTCTCTTAAGGCCAATTCGCCGTGAAAACCGCCGTTTTCCACTCCCTTGCATCGGATGCTCCGGAAAAACCACGTAGTGTACCTGCCGGACCGGATTTTCACCGGAAAAATCCGGGCTAAAAGCTTTTCCATGCAAATGCCGACGCCGGAGCCGGGATCGGCAGGTTTCCGAAGGGCTGTTGGCGTTTTGGTGTCCCCTTGGGGCCATCTGGAAGCCCTACGTTTTCTTTTTTTAGTCCTTGATTGAAACACGTACACACGAAGAAAAGGTAAATTTTGATATTTTTTATCTGGAATTAAGGAAATTTGAGTATTCGCTGTTTCTGGCATTCAAAAAACATTTCATTATTATCGTTTTCAGCTTATTTAGCCATTTCCAATTATGGTGTAGTCTCCCTAACATATTTAGAAACTCCCATTGTTGTCTATTGTTGGCTATGCGGGCCCAAGTTATCCCTAGAGGAAATATACAGGGTTGTTCACCACATACGACACGGAGTATTGTAGCTAAACGATGAGATTTTTACAAATTGTAAGTTTGGGGTTCGTTGAAGGACTATTAGAGCTACAATTTAAAAATATTTTTACAAGATACAGAGTGTCCCAAATAAATAAAAAATATCAAAGTTGTATTTTTTTAAACGGAACACCCTGTATATTATTACGTTTTTAGTTTCTACGATTAAAATAAAGGTAAATTTGATTAAGGTTTATTATACTTAAACCTTACCGTTTTTGAAATATTTTCAATTTTGTGAAATTGCAGTAAAAATTTTAAAGCTTTATTTCTCCAAGGGTATCAATGTTTTTAATCCTAAATATTTAATGAAGTTTATTTATTGATCAGTTATTGTGTTGCAATAATAAAAATAATATGCAGAGATAAAAAAGTTTCTAAACAAACTAAACTATCCAAATTAATTTTTTTGCATGTGTTTGATAAGATTTTTCTTTAAATTTTGTTAACAAGAATGATAGGGGTAGTTTATTTCAACCCCTTCCACTCATTTTAAAAAAGTGAAAAAATTAACAGAAAGTGTGTTTTCATAACAGTAATGCTTCCATAAAATTTCATTAGTCTATCTCTTTTCGTTTTCAAGATAAAAAATAAAAACATTATTTTTTCGCCATCTTTGTACCGCGATATCTCCCTAATGGTTGACTTTTGACCCAACGTTTATAAGGCAAACTACCCTTTATTTTGAACAAGGAATCACCCCCTAAAGTTTTTCGCATTTGTTTTGAAACACCCTGTATATTGAAAAGGAGACAAGATGCACCACTGACGTACACCTCGTTGTATTTGTATATTTTCAGAAAAACCATCATCTAATCTGATCTTAGCGGTCTGTCTCTACATCTATATCTGTGTAATGGGCGTAATTTTTCGATAGACGGCAACGCTGGTGGACTGTCGTGTTAAATATGGCCGAAATGAAAAATAGGGGTGGTTTAATTTTCTGCATCGCTCGCCGGGGGTTTACCAGTGGGTTTTTTCGGTCTTTTTTCGAGATTTTCTAATGCCCGAAAGCCAATAAAGCCGTATCTGGGCCAAATGGGTATTTACGTCCATTAGGCCACTATCGATTTTGTCCTAAACGAAATAAGCCCCAAGAAATATAGCGCGGTTTAATAAACAATTCGTTTAGTTAGATATAGAAAAGCAGATTTTCTATAATTAATACAGAATCAATACAATCTTTTTACCAGTTTTTATTACCAGTCACTTATCATTTCTTAATAGGTAGTTTTGTTTGGCGTTTCATTTCACGCATTTCAATTTTATTTGAATTTTTCATGGTTTGTGTATTTTTTTTTGAGCGGAATTGTCAACTTGAGAGTTTTGAACACCCTCAAAATGAAAATTCCACTTCTCCAACTCCCAGTGGATGACATGCCAAGAATGTATCACTTTGAGAAACACCTCACTGTAGTATTATTGAGCAACTATTTTTAATTGAGTATTTATTTTTGATTAGTTGATCAAATCAATGATCAACTTTCTCTCGCAAGCTTCGGATAGCTTCTTCAAGAAGAAAGAACACAGAAGTTGGACTTGGATAAGCCCGGATGAACAAACAAGAAACGAAATTGACCCCTCACAGTGACTCCAACTATGCAGATTCCGTTACAGCTTTCCTGGAAGAACGGACCTTATACAGCCAACACGATATTGAAAATATAAGTAGCAATATTGTTGAAGCCATTAAAGAAGCGGAAGTACAACACTGCCAACAAATTAATAACAAACAACAAAAACTCACCCAAAATACAAAGAATATGATATCTTTGCGAAAAGAAATGTTAAAACAAAATAACAGAAACCCTGAAGACCTGAGACAATTGAACAAAACAATATCTAAAGAAATCAGAAAGGACGTAAGAAAATTTAATACAGATAATATAAAGCGAACTATAGAAGAGAATAAAAGTATGAAGGTGTTGCGGGGAAAACTATCAAATGGAAAGAGAGAGATCTTTAAACTAAAAGACAACCAAGGGGTCGTAACAACAAATAGAGAAAGGCTGTTGAAAATAACAGAAAACTTTTACACTGAACTGTACACAAGTAATCACCAACAAACATACAACAGTCAACAACGTCTGTGCAAAAAGATAGTTAACCAGGGATCAGAGGATATACCGGAAATAACTACAGAAGAAATCAGAAACTCCTTAAAAGAAATGAAAAATAACAAAGCCCCGGGCGAGGACGGCATAGTGATTGAGGCTGTAAAACTCGGAGGAGGAATTAAAATGGATTAAAGACTTATTTAATCTATGCCTTGAAAAAGGAATAATCCCGTCTCAATGGAACAACGCCATAACGATACTTCTCCATAAAAACGCGATATCACCGAGCTTGAAAATTATAGACCGATAAGCCTTCTTTGTCACTTGTATAAGCTGTTTACCAAAATCATTGCCAAATGTCTCGAACGTAAACTAGATTTCTATCAACCAAGAGAACAGGCAGGCTTTAGGAAAGGTTATGGAACAAACGATCATCTTCAAGTAATTAAAGTCCTGATAGAAAAATCTGTGGAATACAACAGGCCCCTAGCATTGGTGTTCGTTGATTTCCAGAAAGCATTTGACACAGTAGAATTAACATCAATAATAGCAGCATTGGAGCAGGGAAGAGTAGATTATAGCTATACAAGGCTTATAGAATACATATATAGTAATGCCACCACAACCGTAAAACTTCACGAAACAACAGATAAAATTGAGGTAGGCAGAGGAGTTCGACAAGGGGATACTATTTCGCCTAAACTTTTTACAGCTGTCCTTGAATACGCAATGAAATCACTCTCTTGGGAGAATAGGGGCATAAATATCGATGGTGAAAGGTTGACACATCTCAGATTCGCAGATGACATCGTCCTTGTCTCAGATAACATCGGAGATTCAAAACAGATGCTCGAAGAATTAGTGCAGGCCTCATTAAAAGTCGGTCTCCGGATAAATACGAGTAAAACGCAAATAATGACAAACTTAGTGCTGATACAGAACATCAGAATAGGTGACGCCGACATAAAAGAAACACATATATACAAATATCTCGGGCACGAAATACAAATCGGAAAGAACAACCAAACACACGAGATACAGCGCAGAATAGGTTTGGGTTGGGCTGCTTTTGGCAAACTGCGGGAGACCTTTAAAAGTGATATACCCATATGCTTGAAGAGGAAAGTTTATGAACAGTCTTGCCGGTAATTACATATGGAGCGGAAACTCTAACATTAACGAAAAAGTCAGCAGAAAATTTAAGAGTAGCCCAGAGAGCCATGGAGAGAGCCATGCTTGGAATAACTAAAAGAGACAAAATTCCTAATAACACTATCAGACAAAAAAACAAAATTAAAGACATAGTGGAACAAGTAACTCGAGTGAAATGGAGATGGGCAGGTCATGTGGCGAGAACATCTAAAGACAGGTGGACTAGAAGATTGTTAGAATGGCGACCTCGAGCAGATAAACGTATTTTGCTGGAAATTGGATGATGACGGCCCAAAATCGAGAGACATGGAGAAATATGGAGGAGGCCTACGTTCAACAGTGGACAACGATGGCTACATGATGATGATGATTTATTTTTGACTACATTATATTTAGTTAAAAGATTCATTCCCGGAAATATAAAATACCATTTTTTTAAACGAAAATGATATGTTATTCTGAAAGTCATTCTATTCAGAATGTCATTTTTCATTAAATAAAGTAAAAAAATACCGCGGGTATCATTTAAAATTCAAAAGTTATAGTAATTTCTGATGAAACAGAAGTGACAGAAAAATCATTGAATACACCAATCAATCCAGATTTATGTATGTCTTACTAACATACCAAATTTCGTTTTTGTTTGTCTCAAAAAATTTAAATAAGTTTTAGGGATGAAAAAAAAAACACCTGGTATAAACATTCCAGTATCTACGAATTATATACAGGGTGGTCCGAATTGTATTTCGGAAACTTCGGCAGCATATTCTGCAGATAAAAATAAGTAAAAAAGTTCGTATAAATGTATGTCCTAAAATGCTTAGTTTCGGAGATACAGGGTGTAGAAGTTTCATTTTTATTTCAATTTTTTTCAAATAATTTCTGAAGTAACATCAATATTTGGATGAAAATTGGTGTCTGGAAGTTTTTTGACATGAGAAATTTGATTTTGATGTCAATATGACTCCTACTAGTGGAGGGCGCCACCTACATATGTTTTAACTTTTTGAAAAGTTTGAAGAGTAATAACTTTTCGTCCGTACCTGTATAAAACTACTGAGTAAAAACATACACATTTACGACGTTTTTTACGTGAAGAAGGTCTCTTGGTAAAAATCTCTACGAGTAATGGTTTTCGAGATATTTGGAATCGAAATTATCAATACCTGTCATCATTGACATAAATTAAACTTGTTGACTAAATAGTTATTAGACTGAAATCATAAATTTGAAAAGTTTTTGTGCCAAAAGTTCAACAGAAACTGTTTAATCATCACTTTTTGCAGAAAAATTAATGATTAATTAAAAAAAATAAAAAATTCCCAAATTTATTAATTCATTGAAATAACTAACTCAACGTGTTTATTTTTCGTCAATAATGACATGTATTGTCTATTTCCATTCTAAATATCTTAAGAACGGTTGCTCGTAGCGATTTTTACGAAGAGATATTTTTTACGTAAAAAGTTACAGAGATGTATATTTTTTCGCTCGGTAGTGTTATACAGGTACGAACAAAAAATTATTACTCTTCAAAACAGTTAAAACACATGTAGGTAGCGCTCTCTACTAGTATGAGTCATGTTGACACCAAAATCAAATTTCTCATGTCAAAAAACTCCCAGACACCAATTTTCATCCAGATATTCACCTTACTTCAGAGATTATTTAGAAAAAATTGAAATAAAAATGAAACTTCTACACCCTGTATCTCTGAAAGTAAGCCTTTTAGGACATACATTTATACGAACTTTTTTACTTATTTTTATCTGCAGAATATGCTGCC
Source organism: Sitophilus oryzae (assembly GCF_002938485.1). Lineage (NCBI taxonomy): Eukaryota > Metazoa > Arthropoda > Insecta > Coleoptera > Curculionidae > Sitophilus > Sitophilus oryzae. Next base: position 2,312,599 of record NW_022146927.1, on the reverse strand, counting down.
GAAGTTTCCGGAATGCATTTCGGACCACCCTGTATAATACTTACCAATTTTATTACTATTTTTAAATTCTACGTAAAATGCCTAACTTAAACCGTTGTCCAGACTTCTAGCTAACCCGGTATATATTCCTGTATTTACGATTTACATGGTATTTTTTTTATTAAATTGTTAAGAGACTATGTATATTTAAAAAAAAAACGATGCAAAAAATCCTTTTATTCGTTTTTAGTGGTGTATTTCTGGCAAGAATTCCATTGTCTGGCTTGGTCCCAAGATGCACGCCCTCATTTGTAAGAAAACCAAAACTATAAAAGTAAATTATCGTCCGCTCTTAGACGAAACTTAATTAATCTTACGAAATAGAATGCCGTCCGATGAAGTTTTGTTTTATATGATAATTTTATACATCTTTTATTATGCACAACATTTTAACATTAATATAATACACTGCAATGCAATTTCCAGTGAAATTAAATTACAGAAATAATTATATTTTAAACTAAATATAACTGTCATTTTAATACAGAGTGGCTCTAAATTAGTTATTTTAGTGAGTATTTAACAGATTTACAAGCAGGCTTTAGAAGCGGCTTCAGCACGATTGATCACATACATGCACTAAGAGAAACTATCATCCGAGCAAAAAAAACACGAACTTCCACTAGCCATAGCCTTTATAGACTTTGAGAAGGCTCTCAACTGGATATATCCTAAGGCAATAACAGAAGCTCTAGCGAAACAAGGTATTGCAGACCTTATAATAGAAATTCTCGCCAATATATACGGTTGTTCACCACATACGACACGGAGTATTGTAGCTAAACGATTATATTTTTACAAATTTCAAGTTTTGGCTTCGATGAAGGACTATTAGAGGATTAGATTAATTTAAAAATAATTTACAAGATACAGAGTGTCCCAAATAAGTAAAAAATATCAAAGTTGTATTTTTTTAAATGGAACACCCTGTATATTCTTACATTTTTAGTTTCTACGATTAAAATAAAGGTAAATTTGATTAAGGTTTATTACACTTAAACCTTACCGTTTTTGAAATATTTTCAATTTTGTGAAATTGCAGTAAAAATTTTAAGGCTTCATTCCTCCAAGGGTACCAAAGTTTTTAATACTAAATATTTACTGAAGTTTATTTATTGATCAGTTATTGTGTTGCAATAATAAAAATAATACTACCTATATAAGGTATATATAAGAGTGTCTAAAAATTTATTTTAAATAATTATTAGCTTCAAACGGCAATAACTTGTTTAATTTAAATGGAACGCCCTGTATATTTTAGGAGAATCAGATGCACAATTTAATTGTCTATCAAATTGTATTATACCATTTTACCTATCCCTTCAAGTTTTCGTAGAAAATGCATTTTCTTATAATTTAGACCTCATTCATCAATATACCCATGGAATATTGACATTTTATTATTGACACCCATGGAATATTGACATCATATATTGACATTCTAGTAATATTATCGTTTTGCTAAAAACAATAATGTTGTATGCAAAAAGAAAACTATTTAAATCTTTATAAAAGAGTATACTATTAATTAAATATAGCACCATTATTTCCGCCCATATACTAATTAATTACATACTTAATTGTATTCGTTAATAAATTATTCTAAATAAATGTGGATTTGAGTCAGAAATCAATATAATAATAAGTTATCAAAATTAAAGTCTCTATTGTTATAAATAAGCATTTATTAAAAAAATGAAATATCATTTTTAAGGTGTTACTTTTATCACACTGTCTAATACCCATACAAAATTCAGTTTTTTAGTATTTGGTACAATTATTATTAATCAATGCAGTCAGTTAATGTAGTTTGAATACTGGAATCATATTAATTGGTCCTCTTTAACAAATATTTAAACAGTTTTTTTTTATTTTTTAATGAAATAAACGAATTATATCCACAATATTAGTATCTGTACTCTTTAAAAATTTGGTACATCTTTAAAAATAATCTAAAATGTCAATATTCCATAGGTATATTGATAAATAAATTCTAAATTACAAGAAAATGCATTTTCTACGGAAACTTAAAGAGATAGGTAAAAAAATGGTATAATATAATTTGATAGACAATTAAATTGTGCATCTGATTCTCGTAAAATATACAGGGTGTTCCATTTAAATTAAACAAGTTATTGCCGTTTGAAGCTAATAATTATTTAAAATAAATTTTTAGACACTCTTATATATACCTTATATAGGTAGTATTATTTTTATTATTGCAACACAATAACTGATCAATAAATAAACTTCAGTAAATATTTAGTATTAAAAACTTTGGTACCCTTGGAGGAATGAAGCCTTAAAATTTTTACTGCAATTTCACAAAATTGAAAATATTTCAAAAACGGTAAGCTTTAAGTATAATAAACCTTAATCAAATTTACCTTTATTTTAATCGTAGAAACTAAAAATGCAATAATATACAGGGTGTTCAATTTAAAAAATACAACTTTGATATTTTTTACTTATTTGGGACACTCTGTATCTTGTAAAATTATTTTTAAATTGTACCTCTAATAGTCCTTCATCGAACCCAAGACTTACAATTTGTAAAAATCTCATCGTTTAGCTACAATACTCCGTGTCGTATGTGGTGAACAACCCTGTATACAAAGAAGCCAAAGCAAGGGTAATGATATATAAAACAACTCCCCAACTGGCAAAGGAATAAGACAGGGGACGCGATATTCCCAAAGCTGTTCTACCGGAAATCTTCTGTCAAATGGACTGGACCAACAAAGAATTAAAAATATGTAGATAGAGATATCTTAATTATCCATCATAACTCCTTTTAGACATTAAGATGCTACAATTCCCTGTACCTCTTATAGACAACCACCATGAAATACAATAGAGATTTTGAGTAATAATATAAAATGAAACTGGACATTCGTCTAACTATTCTAATAACTTATTTACATCATTAATGTCACATATAATAAATTTACAGCAGATAACAGTTTCAATGAAATCCTCTGCTACAATATTTTTCTGTCCCAGCCACTGAAGATATTTTTTTATATTCCTTTTGGTAAAGTAACACTTTTAGGTCGAAGTAACGCTTGTACCGACAACCCTACAACATATTTCTATGCCCTAAATATTACCAAGACCCTCAACTAAAGAAAAAAACGAAAAATTAATTATTCAATAGTTCCTCAATAGTAAAATACCTCATTACTGTTCCGCAGCCCGTTAAGATATACATTTTCTCCGTTTTTCTTTATTAAATATTCAAAATAGAAATAAATCAATACCTTTAATAGTGAACTATTAGAATGGAGTAAAGGAAATGTTAATAGCCCGAGACGTTTTGGAAAATTTATTTTACTCGAGCTTATTTCCCCTGTTGTTGTAAATTAAAAATTATTCGAAATAAACTTCGATTAACACCACAGATTTATTAGATATGGTGTCGAGGAAAAAAGAAATAAAAAATGATTTATTAACTGGAAATATAATTTGTTTAGTTCGTAATTCGTTATTAGTGTTGGTTCTTTTTATTAAAATCAAATAAGTTATACTGAAACACGCCTATGAGTTTTTTTTATAAAAAGAATTGTAGAAACTACAAATATACTGCACTACCCAAGTAGCATTTGGACGTTATCTAACGTCGGGTATACGTCGCGTTCAATAAACCCGACGTCGGGTACCAACGTCGGTTCGACCGCCTGACGACCCTTATTTGCACCTAAATGGGGAATACAGATTCGGGTCGCCTCGACGTCGGTATCTGACCTAATAGGGAATGTAATCCTACCAATTACCAACGTCATATTACGTTGGATTTTAGTCACTTAAAATTCGTCGCTAAGCACTTACTTTACGTTTGGTTTCATATTTACCAAGAATACATAAAAACCTAACCAAACTACCTAATTACAAATGGATTCATAATCACTCCTCGAATATAACTATAAGTGCCTATCTAATTTCATATTATAATAATTCTGAATCATTAATCCAGACATTAGTTTTGTCAACGGAAGTCACTTTTTTGTATATCTGATTAAAATACTCCGGAAAACAACGAGCGCCTTCAAAATTAGGTAGATTTACGAAATAAAAATATCTATAAAAAGGTAACTCGCAAAATATTTTTTTAATTTTCTAGCTGGTTTAATCATAAAACTGTACTGTGGTTCCCCCCAAACTCAACCTTATCAATATTATTCTACTAGATATCGAAATGTGAATATAAATTTTAAAAACAAAATACGATTTTAAAATGGCTGACAATCTGATACTTGTTAAGAATGGCGGATTTCTGTGTCCGATTTAATATGAACCACCAATATACCAATTCCAACCGGGTCTCCAACATTAGTCGTTTCACACGACCGAAGTCATCAAACCGGACGACCGGCAATCGTATTATGACGTATATAATTCCAACGTACGCCACGTAACCTCACTTTGCGTTATCAGTGATTTGTGGATTTGTACAACTATATTTTAGTTTTTGTTTTCTCCTTAAAAAAAAATGGGCAGCCACTTTTTTAAGCCTAACCTCACATGTGGGAGAAGGATGGAGTCTGCTGGTTTGCTAAGCTAAAAAATGAAATTAAGATGCACCAGTGTAATGCAGCATCTCTTCCGGATAAAAAGCATTTATGGGTGGAGGCAAGACATCACTACTACTATTATTATTTTGCTAAAGCCTTGACCTCTTTCTGGAAAATGTAAATGAATGTCTAAATGCCTTTTTAGTGTTTTTTTAGGCATAATAAAAAATTAAGTATGTTTACAAAAACTTTTTATTAGGTTATATTCATGATGTTCATTAGGTCGCAAATGCTACTTAATGGGTTGTATTTACGGATGTAAATAGAGATACGTAAATTAGGTTATAAATATGAACATAAAATACAACAAAATATAATTGGAAGTTACTTTAGGGATTATCACTGAGACGTATCCTATTCGGACAACGGGTAGACGTCGGACTAGTTCAAGTATATGTACGTCGTGCAAGCCAACGTGGGAACGACGTTGGGAAATTAATAAAAATGGTACGTTGTTATTTTGTACGGCGACAGATCGTTGGATTTACGGACTCGGACCCAACGACGTCGCTTTTAATAGGAAAGCGACGTCACCGGTCGTCTCACCAGCACCCGACCTAAATTTGCACAAAGTCTGACGTCGCTTCAGGTCAGATTTAGTTCGAAGTTAAGATGCTACTTGGGTACTTTTCCAAAGATAAAAGTAGTTCTATTAGTGAGAGATGTTGTGCAGTTAAGAAAAAAAAAATAGTTTGGCCAATATGAGAATGCTTAAACAGTGGCAGGTGAAAAATTGGATAAAAATTATTGAAACCATTTCCCTTGTTTTCGCAGCCCTAAAAATTTGTCAGATGATAGATTATATTATAATTACAGCTGCAAATACAGGGTGTCCTAGAAAAAAGTGCAACTATTTTAAGGGCTGGTAGATCTCGATAAAAGAAACATATTTTCTCTTTGTCGCTTTTCAAATAAGTCCTAAATAACGTTATTTTGTTATTTTACTTTGAAAATTTCAAAAAAATATATTTTTTGCTAAGATTTTGAGAACCAGTGGATCTTTTCTGGATTTTCTTTCTTGCAAAGTTAATACTACCTATGTTGGCGTGTTTCTGGGGTTGAACTATACTCCCAGTTAAAATACTTGCACTTATTTCTGGGATACACTGTGTAGTCGGGCTAATGTGGAACATCCCAAAAGCCTTGTCAGATTCGTTGAACGCTCGCCAGGCGCGCTAAATTCATACACTGAAAAAATTAATTTGTGAATTTAATAACAATATTGAGGGTTATTTCTTGCCACAGATTGTAGTAAATTTACCATCCGTTCTTTAATTTTACAACTCGCTTGTAAAATCGCTGTATGGCTAATTTGTGGCATGTATGTAATATGTTATAATATATCTTTATATTCACCAATATTCTTTGTGAATGTATTTAAAAAATGTGCATCTCATAGTAAATTTACTTATTCTTTGTAAATTTATCATTTAAAATCGCCACCTTCTTATAATATTACATATTAGAATTTTTTTTTTAGAATTTAGAATGAGTGGGAGGGGGGTTAATCACTTCGACCTTACAGATCCATTGTGTCCCCCTTTCTTGAATCATAACTCATCATACAGTCCCAGGGCTTTGACAAAAGCCAGTATCTGGGACGGTTCCCGTCTATACGACGGTTCCCGATATCTCCAATATCAGTCGTACCAAAATTCATGGCACGAATGGTTGTCGTCTCGGCGCACTCAGTGATGAGGTGTACTGGTGTTTCACCATCTTCCCCACAGAATCTGCATTCGCCGTTTCTTCTTAGTTTCAATCTACTGAGGTGTTCATTGAGGAGACAGTGTCCTGTTAAAACCCCGTGACAATCCGAAGATTGTTCTTACTCAGACCTAGGAAGATCTGTGATTTTTATTGATCATAAGCCCTCAGAAACTTCTTCGAGTGTCCTAGACCATTGCAAGATTTCCATTCCAGGTTGCGGATGGAATCTTCCAAGTTCTTGAGTTCCTCCTTGAGTTGGTTACCACTTGGAAAGCAGAACGGTTCTGGTCCAGTTAGTGGAGTGTTCGCTCCTTTTCTACCTAGATTATTTGCTTTTTCATTGCCTTTTATCCCTTGGTGAGCAGGCACCCAGTGTAGGAGGACTTTGTTTTCTTTGCCTAATTTATTCAGCTTCTCTATGTATTCTTTGACCAATTTCGAATTGATTGAGACTGAGTTGATCGCCTTTAACGCTGCTTGACTATCAGATAAGATGGCTATTTCTTGTTTCCGATAGTTCCTATCTAAGATAAGTTGTACGCATCTCTCGATAGCGTAGATTTCTGCCTGTAGGATACTAGGGTAAGTGCCCATTGGTTCGGAGTAATTAGCTCTCGGCCCAAACACTCCGATCCCTGTTCCCGTATTGGTTTTGGAAGCATCAGTATACCAAGTTATGGTATGGTCTTTTAACTGCTGGGCAAGCGTTTCGCTCTTCCAATCCTTCTTATTGCTCAATACTACATTGACATGTTTGTCAAAGTTGTACGTTCTTGGCATATCGTCCACTGGGAGTTGCTGAAGTATATTACATATTACTATAGAGTAACAACTAACAACAAATTAAAACATTTTATTATAGTGAATTTAGAATTACTTTTGTAAAATTGGCAATGGCAAAAATGGCAATATTAATAAATTTAATAAAACACGTGTTTATAATTGTAATATTTATTATAAAGGTTAATAAAATGTCACAAAACAGAAATTATGTATGTAAGATACTCATTGCCATCTCTTCTTGTCTAGAAGAATCTTACTGGAATTCTGTTTCTAACTGAAATAGGAACAAAATTGCCATTAGATAGGTTAGGTTAGGTTAGAGTCTTCTACTCCGGTCTTCTATTAAATTTTGCAAAATTACATGTTTTTGTGAAATTATGGAAAAATATCTTATTTTTACAAGTTTCTTATTAAAAACACTCTAATATATCAATATTTTGTTTGTAAAAGTACTTATATTTTTTTCAGTGTACTCACTTGCTCACAAGCCAGGCTCACAAATTGTCATATAATGTCAACATCCGGTCTCCGAACATACTTTTCTATATTCACCCACTGGGAAAATAAGTACAAAAAAAATCATTGCCTTCTGGACTGTTGGTGAGAGTCGAATTTTAAACAACCGTTCTAACAACCCAACTCACACTCGTACAAACATACAATTTTTTTATCAAATTGATTTATCAAGCAAGCCATTATTTAAACAATTTCCCATTTTTTCCTAAAGCCCCGCAATCAGTGTTGGAACGTATAGGAAAGATTGTGGCGATACTTAAAAAACAAATTACAGCGATAAATAATGTTACATGGCTATAAGGAAAGAATTTAATAAGTCGTCAAGCATAGAAAACGACCGGCCATTCTACAGCCGCGTCGATAATAAATGTGTTGATAACTTCCTAATATCAGACCATTTATTAGAAACGATTTTTGAATGCCTGTTGGCTTATCAGATTCCAGTTTTTTTTCTCTATATACGCGACACATAACAGCTGTATTAAAAATTTACAGAAAAATTAGTATGACAGGTTAACCAAAAATAATGTGGGTTGTCGATTTGGCATTGAATTGATCTTTGTGGAATTGTTATTTTGTGAAGAGATGTATAAAGCTCCGTATAGTATACAGTATGTCCCCGGACTGTCTTTAAAGAGGAAATTTTTTTTATTATTGGCATTTAGAGGAAAATGTATTCTTCATAAAAAATTTTGCGTGTTCTAAAATGGTTAATCCCGTTTATACTTTGATGACCCAAATACATAATATTTTCATGGTGTTTGTCTGTCTGTCTGTCTGTCTCGAGGGGCAAACCGCTGCCAAAAATGGTGTACAATAAATACCAATTTTGGGAAAAAAGTACCAAAAATACCAAATTATTTCCAAAAAAATACCAAATTACAACCAAAAATACTAAATTAGTATTATTCTTTTTAGTATCTAAAGAATTTAAGATATTTGGAGCTTTAGGGCCTATTCATGTCAAACTACGATAATTAGGTCAGAAAAACATATATAAGCTTAATTCGAGTTCCAAAAAAGTACAGTTCTAGAACGGTTTAAAACAATCGCACAGTCTAATTACGGCAATCATTCATGTCAAAAGTTGCAAAAAATCATATTGTACGAGTGTTTTGAACCGTTCTAGAACCGTTCTTTTTGGGAACTCGAATAAAGCTACTGTCATGACACGTTTAAAAAGCAGGGTTCGGAAGTAGTTAATTGAGACGTAATTTACCTGATTAACTACGTGTAGTTTTTCTTCAAAAACTACGTCTTTTCCCATTCATTAACTACATGAAAACTACGTTAATAAACTATGTATTGATATTATGAATAATTTTCCTTTGTATGAGGTGTAATAGAGATAATATGATGTAAATATTCTATTTAAAGCCATATTTCTTCTGTTTTCTATTAAAACCTCACCACAAACCTTTGATATTTGAAAGCTACATACATAAGTTACATAAACTACACCCTCTACATAAACTACATTAACTACATGTAATGTAGTTTATGTAGTTTTTAAAAGTAACATGTAGTTTTCCGAACCCTGTTAAAAAGTCATTTTAACGGTTCCATTAACATCGATACTTCAAAAATTTATAAAAGAAAAACAAGACATAAAAAGTAATTGAATTTTTTGATATTTGCGCTATTTGTTACTTATAAGCTCAAAAATATAATTATATGCACAAGAAAAATAAGAAATTCTAACGAGATCCATATTATGTTTCCATGATGCGAGTTCTTTAATTTCTTGACATTTTTTCGTATGACGCTATGTACCGTTTTTGTGTAAAAACCATTTTTATCCATTGAAAAATTGCAAGCTTGGCAATTATATATATATATATATATATATATATATATATATATATATATATATATATATATATATATATATATATATATATATATATATATATATATATATATATATATATATATATATATATATATATATATATATATATATATATATATATATATTCTTCCTGGTTAATAGCTCTGTCTCTCATATACTGGTCTACTCCATCTAACCACGTAGTTGTAGGTCTTCCTCTTTTCCTTCTGCTTTGGGGACGATACTCCATTGCCCTTTTTGGTCATCTTTCCTCTCCCATTCTTTTTACGTGCCCATACCATAGTAGCTGTCTCGATTCGATGTTGTCGGTGCTGGTATATATTCGCCTTGTTCTTTGCCTGATCTCCTCATTTCTAATGTGTGCCATCCTTGATATGCGACATACTCTTCTGAGAAAGTCCATCTCCACTGACTCGACCATCCTTCTTTCTTTTGCTGTAAATTGACAGCATTCGGCACCGTATGTTAAAATTGGCTCTACGATTGCTTTGTAAATCCTTATCTTTGTTTGGATGGATGTTTTATTTGACCACAGGAGATGGTTTAAAAGACGGATTACTTTCTTACCTTGTTGAACTCTACTATGTATATCTTTCTTGGAGTTCCCTTCTTCAGATATAATACTTCCTAAATATTTATATTCGCTACACCTTTTAATTTCATGTATGTGTTGTTCAGGATCTTCAGTTTGTTCTTCTCCTACTTTCAGGTATTCGGTTTTTGTGAGGTTGATATTGAGTCCCCATCTGTCGTATTCTTCCTCAAGTTTCCTGAACATATAGTCGGCATCCTCCTCACAACCTGCAACAATAACTTGGTCGTCTGCAAAGAACAAGGTCGATAGACAGTGGTTGTCAATCTCTATTCCCATAGCTCTACTCTTCCTTCTCCAGTTTTTCAATGCCTCTTGGATATATATTTTAAATAAGGTAGGTGATAAACTGCACCCCTGTCTAAGTCCTTTAGATGTCAGGAAGGATTCCGATAGGAACTTCCCCTGTCTGATCATACTTTTTGGATTTTTGTACATATTCCAGATTGCATTGATATATGTTTTACTCACATTTGCCTCAACCAAGATTTCAAATAATTTCTTCAAAGGCACCGTGTCATAGGCTTTCTCTAAATCTATAAATACCAGATGCGTGTCCAAATTTCGAGCTCTCCTTTTTTCAATTATTTGTTGAAACACAAATACGTTGTCTGTACAAGAACGCCCAGCGCGGAAACCACCTTGTTCTTCTATTTCTTCAAAGCTCTCTTCTACTCTCTTTCTTCAAAGCTCTCTTCTACGCTTGGCAATTAATATCGGGTAAAAATAACCTATTTTTCAAATAGGCCAGCAACCTAACCTCGAGACACAAGTAATTATTCTTAAGTATGTATATTACGAGGTATAAGTATATAGGTATATAGGTACACTATATAGGTATAGGTGTATAGGTACACTAAATATTAAACTTTAAAATACTTCATATAAAATAGGTCAACACCAAAAATTTTTGATCTTGTAAAAAGCGCGAAGGCGGCTCATTTTCAATGCAAATGGGCTAGAAATGATGCAATTCCGGCCGTCGCCACGTGTGTCTAATCCACATCCACCGTTGCCAGATGTCCAACAAAATACCTGTTTAATACCAAATAAAACCAGTTAATTACCAAATAATACCAGTTTATTACCAAATAATACCAAATTGGTACCAAAAATACCAAATTAGTACCAAAAGTATCAAAAAAATACCAATATTACCAAGTGCTTGTACACTAAATACCACCAGAGGTTTACCCCTCGGTCTGCCTGTCTGTCCGTCTATCCGTCTGTCTGTAACACGATAATTCAAAACCCGCTAAACCGATTTTAACCAAATTTGGCACAAAAATACTGTGGCACCCGAGAATCTGGCCATTAGTTTTTGGTTGGGGTGGGGGGGGTTGGTAAAGGGGTATGGGAGGGTGTTAAAAATTTAAAAAAATCGTAACTCCAAAATTACAGTAGCTAGCGAAACGCGGTTTTCAATTTAAGATTAGGAATAATATTTGCAACAAAATTTGTAATAACATCAGAATCAGTCAAAGTCGCAGTTTTTGAGATAAAAAAAAATTGGAAAAATTCCTTTTCTTTGAAACTAACAGAACTGCCTACCAACTTTTTATTAACATATTTTACTATCCCGGCGCCACTTTTTTTTCAAACGTTACAAATATTTTTTTAATATTTGAATTGGACACTTTATCTCGGTTTAATTATATATTTTCGTACCTTTTTGCTTTGTGCTTTACTTTTATGCCTAGGCGGTAAAATGACTTTTTTATATTGTCAATCACGTCGCAAAAATTAATACTTTTGTTAATAAATGCTCTTTGACCCTGTGTGAGTTCATAAAAATTAGTGGAAATTCTCTAATGAGGGGAAGGAGACACAAACCTCACAATCTTGTGTATTGTAGCGGGTTTATTTCTTGTTTTCGACACTAGAAGAAAATTTATAAAATAAAATAGATTTTTTCAAAAAATAACTATATTATTAATCACTTCATTTTAATATATGCGTATTATGATCCTGCGTGTTTTGAAAGATAACTTCATCATGATATATCGTTTACGCTCTGGTGATGTAGGAGCAAAAGGATGAACTCTTGTTGGCTGCGTTTCAATTTTGGCCATTTCCCAAGAAAACTCGTAACTTTCCTGGGAAACTATGTCGTTCCAACCCCGGTTTTAAACGACAATTCGTGGAAATGATATAATTTAATTTCAAGTTAAGAAACTCATACCGCTGCTTTCTGTAACATTTTACAAGAACGACAGCATTTCGCAGTTATTTAATGTAATACTTTGTTTATGGGTATCAGATGTGTAATTCTACAAACTTTTGTGTATTACTTTCTTGTATATTTATCAAATAACACTGCAAAGAAGGCGAATGTAGTTATTTATTACAAATATAAAATTACGAAAAATTCATACATGTAAGTAATGAATTAATTCATCAAAAAGATATGGCAATTCGTTTTTTCAAATCGAACCCCACTTTTTCTATCTCATTACCAAAAAGATTAATCTATTTACTATGTTTGATATAGATGTTTCTATAACTAAAGTAATCCGTTTTCAAGTTTTTTATGGTTTAATATTAAAGTATTTTTCTCTTAATTTGAACTATAGTAGCCTATGACTTTAAACATCAAACAAGGAAAATAGTATTTTTTTTATACAAGACGATAAAATGGTATTTTATCGTCTGAAATCACGAGTGAATTAATTTCGGGAGACGATAATGCAATTTTATCGTCATGTATAAAACAATATTTTTTCCATAGCGAGTTACGTTTTGAAAAATATTCAGAAATTATTATTTCAAGGAATTTATTACGTGTAGAAAAAATATTGTGCTGCGTTGGCGTTGGTTTCTATGTAATTTGACAAATAAATAAAGCTGTCTCTTTAGTTGTCAGTTTTGAGTCAATATTTTTTAATTCTCTTTCGTGTCGATTGCTGATTGAATTGGAGCCAGAAATGGCTCAAAACGAAATAAATAAATTACCAACAGATATTCAGGCTGAGGCGACCAACGCCACATCCAAACTACTTCCATTTAAATCCCGAATAACTTATGAAAAGAAATACAAAAATTTTCAAAAATGGAAGCAATTAAAAAACGTGCGAGGAGAAATAAAGTTTTTAACCTATCCTCGCTGTTAAAGTATCATTTAATCTACCCTTGCGGTTGAAGTACTATTTTATCTACTATTTTTAATAGATATAAGGCAATTTTAACAGTTGCTATGGAAAAAACAATATTATGTAGGTATCTGGGGCATAGCAAATTATGATAGATTTTTACTTCTTTTTAAAAACTCTTTAAAAAAATATAGGTAAGGATTGGATCTGTGTTTATATACAGGGTGTTTCAAAACAAATGCGAAAAACTTTAGGGGGTGATTCCTTGTTCAAAATAAAGGGTAGTTTGCTTTATAAACGTTGGGTCAAAAGTCAACCATTAGGGAGATATCGCGGTACAAAGATGGCGGAAAAATAAAGTTTTTATTTTTTATCTTGAAAACGAGATAGACTAATGAAATTTTATGGAAGCATTACTGTTATGAAAAAAACATACTTTCAGGTCATTTTTTTACTTTTTTAAAATGAGTGGAAGGGGTTGAAATAAACTACCCCTATCATTCTTGTTAACGAAATTTAAAGAAAAATCTTATCAAACACATGCAAATGCTTTAATTTGGATAGTTTAGTTTGTTTAGAAACTTTTTTACCTTGTGTGTTTTTTTGATAAAACTCACCGATTGGAAATTAAAAAATAAAATGTAAAGCATTACATGTCAGGACAAAAACATTTTAGATTAAGAATCTAGTGATAATAACGATAATAATAATCATCTAGATAATAACGTATTGCAGTAGAGTAATGTCAAATAAAATAATATTAGGAACATCTTAAAAAGTAACAGTGGCCGACTAGATTTTTTCCTAAAAAAATTACAGCAGCCCACTAGATTCTTTATCAGAAAATGTTTTTTGTCCTGACATGTAATGCTTTACATTTTATTTTTTAATTTCAAATCGGTGAGTTTTATCAAAAAAATACTAAATATGAGATAAAAATGTTTCTAAACAAACTAAACTATCCAAATTAATTTGTTTACATGTGTTTGATAAGATTTTTCTTTAAATTTCGTTAACAAGAATGATAGGGGTAGTTTATTTCAACCCCTTCCACTCATTTTAAAAAAGTGAGAAAATTACCAGAAAGTGTGTTTTCATAACAGTAATGCTTCCATAAAATTTTATTAGTCTATCTCTTTTCGTTTTCAAGATAAAAAATAAAAACATTATTTTTCCGCCATCTTTGTACGGCAATATCTCCCTAATGGTTGACTTTTGACCCAACGTTTATGAAGCAAACTACTCTTTATTTTGAACAAGAAATCATCCCCTGAAGTTTTTCGCATTTGTTTTGAAACACCCTGTATATATATATTTTTAAGTTTTTAATTTTTATTCATATATTTTCTTTTTTATTGCAGGTAAGCAGTTACATACGCAAGTACAATTGGGCTGTATAATGTACCAGTAAGTAACTTTTCCATTTTTTTAGTTAATAAAATGCTACAAATTGTCAACAAATAGACAAAACGCAGTGGAACATTCCATAGAATTCTTTCCATTAAATTACAGGATTATTTTGCACTATCTAACTCTATGATAAAATGTTTTTTTTTTAATTTCTCCCTAAAAATCAAGATAAATTAATAATTTTTATTATTTTACTAGCGTGTACCCGCGACTTCGTTCGCGTCTAATTAATCATTTGTAATGGTGATGATAAAACAAAGCAAGAATTTTCATTAACATACAAACTGGATAAATTTTTCTCACATTTATGTCAGCATGAGAAAAAACAATATGGCGATATTATTATATATAACTTGGTAATATTTGAGGGGTAGTTTCATCTAGTTGGAATTTGACTTTCGAAAAATCTGTTTGCCAAAAATAAGCTTTTTACGTCAAGCAGTTTAAGTAGAATCGTGGTTTGGTTGTAAAATCAATTACCCAACTTTTTGGAACACCCTGTATGATTTTTTAAAAAATTTCAAAATATGTAAAAAACAAAATAAATTATGGGTGTCCAAGCGTTTACCCGAAAGACTAACCGTTTTTTAAATAACAAATATTGTAATATTTGAGGGGCGTTTTCACCCTCTTGGAATTTGAGATTTGAGAAACCCCTCCTTATCGAACCTCTACACGCCACAGTCAATCCGTTTGTCAAAAATCAGCTTTAAACGTCAAGCAATTTAAGCAGAATCGTAATTACTCAGTGGTCATACTTTATGAAACACCCTGTATAAATTTATAAAAAATCTTAAAATATGTAAAACAACAAAATAAAATATACATGTCTAAGAGTTTTTCCGAAAAACTCACCGGTTTTTAAATAAAAAAATATTCATTAGAATATTTTTTATTTCACCCCCCAAATATTATTTTTCACCCCATTAG
The DNA here is from genome assembly GCF_002938485.1 of Sitophilus oryzae. Classification (NCBI taxonomy): domain Eukaryota; kingdom Metazoa; phylum Arthropoda; class Insecta; order Coleoptera; family Curculionidae; genus Sitophilus; species Sitophilus oryzae. Next base: position 2,297,107 of record NW_022146927.1, on the reverse strand, counting down.
AATTCGAGCTTCGAAAAATCCCTTCTTATCGAACCTCTACACCCTAAAGTCGACCCGTTTTCCAAAAATCAGCTTTTTACGTTAAGCGCTTTAAGCAGGATCGTGATTAATCCATGACCAGATTTTTCGAAACACCCTGTATACATTTTTAAAAAATCTTAAAATATGTAAAAAACAAAATCAAATATACGTGTTTAAGCGTTTTTTCGGAAACTTCACCGTTTTTTAAATAAAAATATTGCAATATTTGAGGGGTGGTTTCACCCCCTTTGAACTGGAATTTCGAAGAATCCCTTCTTATCGAACCTCTACACTGTAGAATCAACCTTCTTACGTTGAATGATTTGAGCAGGATCGGGATTAATCAGTGAGTCAGTCACTTAGGGATTTTATATATTAGTATAGATATACGATTTTTTTAATTTACCATTTAATTTTGAAATGATTTGATGCAACATTTATATACATTCGTGTCGTACAGTACTTATAGGTACTGCTTAGAGTTTTTTTATTCTTCACATACATCTCCGGCTAAAATGACTTATGCCGCCGAGGTTAAACGCCGTGAACCGGCCTTTAAGATTACATCTTGAAGGGCTGTCAAACTTTACATCGCTGGCCAATAATAAAAAAACGTAAAAAAAGAACGCGCAGTGTATAGGACACGTTTCGATGCATGCGGCGGCGAGCCAAAAAAAAGCTACAATAATTTTTGAGAGACGCGTCAGCTTGTAAGAGGTGATCGATAGGGAACTCGATATTCGCCTCTCTACCCCTCCACGCTCTTAAAAGTCGTGTTTAACATTCTTTTAACAGATGGACAACCAATGGAAAAAATGTTATTGGTATAAATTGCTTGAAAATAAGTCAACATAAAATATTTGTCGTCTAAACCGTAATATAAACACATAACAAACACATTAATACGTTAATCTACGATAATGTCATTATGACATAATAACATTGTCATTTGGATGTCATTATGGCTTTATAGTGCTATTCAAAGAATATACCTAGCTAGAAAAAGAATGGACTCTGCCATACTGAAAAATGGTCCTACAGAAGTGGCGTCATCTATTGAGTAGGGCTTGTTTTAAATGGGTCGAAGCGCGGGCTTTTTAAATGAGTTTATTTATTGAATTTTACTCTAAAATAATTAAATTTAATTATTAAATCTTATTTTTTTACACAAATTCAACAATACTAATAACAAGTATCGTTGTGATGTGTAAAAAATAAGATTTAACAGTATAATTTATACGATTATTAAATAAAATTAAAGCCAAAATGTGAAATATTATTTATTATTTAAAGTTTTCATTTAGAAGTCAAATATTTAAACATCGTTTATTATAATAAAACAAGACCAACGTAATACGCCCAAAGTTTTGTAAATGGAGTAAATATAATAAATAGGTACTTAAATGAAAGCAAAATAAAAGACTTACATTATATTTTTAGGGCCACAAACAAAAGGAATTGTCTAATTAAAACACATATAACAAATTATAGTTTGAAAAACATTTTGATAATCATTTATTTCATAATATTATGATTGGTGCTATGACAACGACAATATTTTTTGAGAATTTGACAAGAATATGACAATGGCCGTTGGAAACTATGGAAACTAAAAAAAAATTCTGATTTAACGCCATCTGGCAATAACTAGTAGCAACTTCTTAACCTAAAAATTAATTGCACTACCATCTAGTGGCTAGGGCTGGAACTATTTTATTTGAGATTTCCGTGGAAACGGTGGAACCGCTTTTGCTATTTCACTTTCCCGCCCCTGGTGCTATTATGGCACTAGTGCTATTATGAATTCATAACAACACGCAAATTTTAAAATAAGAAACAAGCAAAAAAAGGTACCTGGTACGTAAATACGCCTATGTATTGTAAACATTAATTATAATACCAGTAGAATTGGTTAAATTAATTCCAGACGATGACAGGTGAGTTGAATTTTCAGAAAGTAAATTTATTTCCTGAGTGCTTGAACTTGTTGAAGACCCATCATTGCCAGAAATGTTACCCAAAATATTACATGACACTTTTTTCTTATTTTCTTTGGAATTTTATATATAGCTCTCTGCCACTGTGTTAGAGCGCCAACCACCATGTCTTTTAACAGTTAATAAATCCACTCCTGAATTTGCAAGCAACGACGCAGACGATCTACGGAAACAATGTCCAGTGTATTGTTGTGGATTTGGAAGACTTAGGAACAATGCTATTTTATACGGCATTTTCCCTAAAGTATTAATGCCAACGGGTTGGGTTTGGTTCATACATTTTCCATTTCTGTACCCCGTGTTGCTTGGCCGCATAGCTATATATCTTCGAACCATTTCCACCATATTTATTCCTTCAACATTCCCTTTCGTTATAAAAAAAATCTCGTGATATCTTTGTTTCCGTAAATGGAATAATGACATGAATGCATTGTCATTTTGTTTAACATTTTGCAGCTGCAGATTTATCAACTCGATACTACGCCGGCAGGCTCCCGCAAGTCCCACTATCAATGAAACTTTTGTCAGGAAATAAGTTTTATCATCGGCTTCCAACAAAAAACGAGTTATGTCTTCTTTTCTTAAAATTATCGATTTTTTTGACCGAAATCCTTCCGTTTTTCTTTTTAGAAATGCAATATCGAGTACTAATATCTGTATTTTTCTTCACTGATATAACTGAACGTAGCTTGGAATAATATACCCAAAGTGATGAAGCCTTCCTATGTTTAGAAAGATGTTCAAAATATGCCAGAAGAACCTTTTCGTTACTACTTTTCTTGATTCCTTTCCCTTTACACCAATCTTCAAGTTTTACATAGGCTTGCTCGTACGTTTGTCTTGATTTTTTGGGAAGTAGGGAATCGACAAGGTTTCCGCAATGCCTTCAATATCCGAATGGACACTTTCAGAATCAGAATCGCCCATACTAATATTATTTTTTGCTTTTTGCTAAAACTGAACGTTTAACACAAAATTGAACATCAATAATGGAGTTGTCAAAGTCAAAATGGAAACAATCAACAAGCACGGTTACCACGGCGTCGACTAATATGGACACCTGATAATTTTGAATTTAAATTTTTATGAGAGAAAATATTAAAATAAAATAAAAAAAATATGACCCGAGATAACTTCGAACTCGTGTCTCCCGGTGATGTACTATAGCGGAATACTTTCGCGCCGCGCTATCAAAGCCTTGCTCGATATATGTTCAAGCCTAGCATTTAACATATTAAACTAAAAAAATAAATAGGGACTTCATTACAAGTTAAAGTCTGACTAGAAAAAAATCATACTCTTTGAATTATTGTTGGTACATTTATTTAAATAAAATCAGAAGAGACCGCTCCGATTAATTCTTGTTTTCTACCTTTTTCTCGACTGGAAAGCCAGTTACCGGTAGCGGCTAGACAGCTAACTTTTAATCCATAAGGATATTTCGAAATTTTTCATTTTTTCCTTTGGTTATAAGCTTAAAGCTACCTAAAATTCTAAATTTAGAGTTTGTGACAGATCTAGAAGTACCTTAGAATTTTGATGATCTGTCAATGAGTCAATGTCGAAATTAAAGAAATTTGACAAGCGGTAATTCATAAACTATGAGGGATAATTACTAGATATTTTGGTAACCCAACCAGCTATAGTATGTCTTTAAGTGTAATGAAAATTAATATTCTCGCTTTATCCACAACGAAATTACAGGGGGGTTAAAAGTGCCGCTAATACCTTCGAGAAAGTGATGGTACGGCTGTGCTCGACTTAGACAGATAAAAAATAATACCTTAGTAACTGGAACAGAAAAATATTGTAGCAGGGGATGTCGATGAAACTGTTCTCTTGTAAATTTATTGTATGTGACATTCATGATATTATTACTCAAAATCTCTATTGTATTTCATGGTTGTTACCCATAAAAGTTAGAGGGAATTATGGCATCTTAATTCCCGTTAATTCCCAAGGAATTTACGACTTTATTTATGGTTAGCGCCACCAAGACGATATAAACTTATATTCATTTGAGTAAGAATGAAAATATTTGTATTCCAAATGTAATACCGAGCGGAATACAGCTTGGTCAACATCTACCCGAACGCCCGGCCTACGGGAAAGGTGAAGAAGTCACTTACCTCTGCGGCTATAGTTCTAAAAATATCATAAAATACCGGTTTTTTTTATTATTATTACGAATATGAGGCTGCGCTATTGTTATGAAAATTATACCGGTGGCGGACTGCTCGCCGACGTGTATCTGTATCGTCCATTTTCTCACAAAAAATGACCACAGAACGGACATTCTTGACCCTTGCGAGCGAACGAATATACAGAGAGAAATGTACAGGGCGACCTCAAGTGAGTGCACTAAACTCCAGCATTTAAATTTATTATATTAGCTAATAAACTTAGCTAAATCTGGTTACTATAGTCTGTCCAGTGACAAGATTCTTGACAGCGATAGATATATCTTTCATTTTAATTTCAAAATAGTTTATTTTATTTTATAAAGATATAAATTGGTAAAATTGGAACGCAAAGCTAAAAGAAAATTATACTAGTGACAAATGATTACTTCAAAACCGTTCTTGGATTTATTACTTATGAGAAATAATAATAAAATAGAGTTTGACATTTTTAGAAAACCCTCCTCCACAGATAACGTTATTCAGCATATTTCTAACTCCCCATATTCCCATAGATTCGCAGCGTTTAATTCTTTGTTCTATAGATTATGTAACTTGCCACTATCCAGAGAAGCGTTTAATAAAGAGCTCAACATTATAAGACAAATTGCTTTTAACAACGGGTTTCCGCTAGGAACTATTAACAAAATTTACTATAAGTTTGTAAATAGGTACAAGATGTCTTATAATGTCATACATCGAAAAATTTACAGAGAGGCCCGTATAAAGTTTTTAACATTTTTTGGTATTATTTCACCCAATTGGCAAAATATTTTAAAAATCTTAATTTATCTATTTCCTTTAAAACTATTAATACATTAAAAGCAAATTTGGTTAGAAATAAAGACAAAAGGGAGAGGCTCTCTAAATCGGGAGTTTATTCTTTGAATTGTGGCGACTGTCAAGCGGTCTATGTGGGGCAATCGGGTAGAAAGATTTCCACCCGAGTACAGGAACATCTGAGCCTTGTCAATAAATACAGAAATTCGGATATAACTGAGACTAAATCGGCTTTTGCGAACCACTTATTAGCCACAGGTCACGATTTTTCCATCTCAGAAAACGTTAGTGTTCTGCACGAATGCCAAAAAAGTAAAAAACTTGATTTATTGGAGAAAATGGAAATAACTAGAGCTAAAAAAAGTCCGGTTCTTGTGTGCGTGAATGACATTTTTAATTTCGAACCAACATTAATTTTCAATAATCTGAAAGATTAATTCGGCCGTTGTTGAGTTCTGAATCTTTACTTCAGTAGTATGGTAGCTTGGTGGCTTTGCTCTCTGGTTCCCACCCGGGAGGCTAGAGTTCAAATCCCGCTGGGTTATTCCATTTTTTATTTTATTTTTGATTTTTTGTTCCTGTTTGTTTTTTATTGGCAAATATTTGCCGGTCATTTCAGCCTCGTCTCAGTGTTGTTTTAATTGTAACATGTGAACGTGTATTTGGATTAATTTTAATTGTATTTGTAAGTTATGACGACCTTTTTATTATTTGTTATTTATTTAGGTTCTTTCTTGTTAGGTCTGATGATGCTCGTATATGAGCGAAACACGTGTAACAGTTTAACATTGTATAAACGTTGAGACCGAGACTTTGAGTCTTTTTTCTACCTTTTTTAAACAGTTATTATTTACATCAACAGAAATCACCTCCTTAACGGTACTTGGCGGACATAAAGAGCCATTACTATCGCTTTCCCGTTCAAAATATTCTTTTGTTGTATTTAAAGTTGCGATTTCTTTTTTTACGGCTACTAAGCTATCTTGTACCACTTCACCCTAAATATGGTTCTAAAAAGAACAATGTTCAACTACGCAAGGTCTGCTAGTAAAAATGTCTAAGCTTAAAATATTACAATACAAAGTTTAAATTCCAGTTAGTCAGACCCGAGCCTCGAATACATCCATAGTTGGCAACAATGAATTTAAAAATCGCGCCCTCGATTACGTAACTAAAACTTTAATTGGCATCGAATAAATAAATATAATATAATAAACTCATCCATAGTTAACTTAAAAATATTACAAACTTTTTTTAGTGAAATAAATGGATTGGTATGGACGTCAACTGCCTTTTTTGTAAAACAAAACAGAGTATATGTGGAAAGTAGTGGTAAATTGGGACACCCAGTATACAGAAAGAACATTCTTTTTCAAAATTCTTTTGGCTGGTTAGGTACTTACGAACAGGTGGTCTATAACACGGACCTTCACTCTTTCTATGGCCTTTTATTTTTTATTTTATTTCGAGATTCTCAGATTATATTATACAAGTATATATTGTTACAATATTATCGTGCGACATATTTTTTTGATGGTTAAGCACTTATAGAAAGAGTTTTTTATATCAAGATTATACTAGAACAATTTATCATTCAGTATACCAAATAAAGTGGTACATATATATTATTTTTAGAGTATACAGTTTATCCCCAGATTATCTATGTATACAAGAGGAAAAACTTAGGAAAAACTTTTTTATTATTGACATTTTGAGAAAAATGCATGAATTTTGCTTGTTCTAAAATTTGCTTCATTTTTGCTTGTTCTAAAATAGTCAATCCCGTTTATACTTTTCCAAATTTCCGTACCGTTTTAGAGAAAATTTAGAAAAACAAAGTTCAAAGTTCTAAAAATTAAAACGCGTTTCAATGGTAATATAATTTCGTTTTCATTCAGAACCTTGCAATTAGTGGAATAAATTAGTGGTTTCAATTACTCTTTATACTTTTTAGTTTAATCATTCACATAGTTTAAAAAAAACAGAATTAAAATTAATAGAATATCCTGACAACATCTTGCGTTAGTCAGTCTAATATTTAACTTATAAAACAATCAACTTTTGATTTTTAACCACCATATTTCTCTTGACGGAAGATAATCAAAGGTCAAAATGACATTTCTCGCGAATTTTGAAGTATTAGTGGAAAAGTTAAAAGTTTGATAACTTTTTCTACTAATTGAAAATGTCTATAGTCTATAAAATGAATAACTTTGAATTTTGACCGTTATTTTTTACCCACATGGAAAATATAGAATCCCTCTGCCAAAAAAGTTACTGATATTCTTTAAATTGAGTGCCCGAACGAATCAGATAGGTAACTCTTTTTACTTTTGTGTAATAGAAAAGGAAAATAATAAAACAACTGACAGTTCTTCCTCTTCTTGCAAAAATCAACACGAAATGTCATAATTGTCAAAAGTAAAATGTCATCAGCTTTTGACATTTCTAAATATCAGACCAATGCCGTCTCTAATAGAACAGCCTCGGAGCGAGATTTATGACGTCACGCTAGTTAGATACTACGGATTAATAAAATATGTTGTAGAATACATGGAAAACATAAGTATTCCTCGTATTTTTGGTTTGTATTTTAAAAATGGTATAGTTTACATAAAATATACATAATATACAGTTAATAAATACAATAATTATAATATACACCTATTTATAGTAATAGATACTTTGGCAAATAAATTATGAACTATACAAATGCAGCAGGAGAGGACAAATACAAACGAGGTTGTTCTATTAGAGACGGCATTGCGCCGCAAGTTGCTAACCTAATAAAATTAACACTAGAAAAGTCCGCGGGAACTGTCAAATTCAAAGTTATTCGTTTCACAGACTATGCCACTAATTTTGACGTTCTGAATGCTTACATTGAATTAAGAGAGAACATTGAATTAAGAAAGAACAAACTTCTACGCTAATTGAAACCACTAATTCATTCTACTAATTGCGAGGTTCTGAATGAAGCTTTAATCAAAATAATAACCATTTATCAAAGAATGAAATCGAAATTTAGGGCTTGAAAAAAATTCAACCATATTTCCATTTTTTTATTTTATCTAAAACGGTATGGAAATTTCGAAAAGCATAAACGGCATTAAACCATTTTAGAAGAAGCAAACTTTTTTATGAAGAATGTATTTTTCTCAAAATGTCTCAAAATAAAACAGTTTTCCTCTTGTAAAGACAATCCGGGGACATACTGTATATTCAAAAACATCCCGACTCCTGTAATCATTTATTTGCCTGTTTTCCGATATTTTTTTCAGTAGTTTGTAATTAAAATGGATATATCTCTGTGAAATATTCTCCGATATACCGACAACTAAAACGAAATAATTTTAATATAAATAACAACGAAAAAAAAAGAGCAAAAAACACCGAATTCAATACAGATTTATTATATTCATCATATACGTTTATTAAAGCCCCCAAAATGCCTGTCTGCATTTGGCGGAAAGCGGGCACTCTGTCTCTAATTAGCGCAGGTATTTCATTCCGACATTTTTCCCAACCCTTCCCCCCACCCTTCCGATCCCCAACGTACCCTAAAGTCCCCCCAAACTCACCCCCAATTTACCCTTTGCCGAACAACGGCTCTCTCCATAGGAACGTATCGACTAAAACGTGAAAAACCATAGACGTCCTTAGTAGCATTTTTGGAAACATTTTAGGTAATGTTTTTAGTAATTGTGCCTGTTTCTTGACACAAAATGGAAACTGTTTCGATGCGGAATCAAAATTTTTACTACTACTAATGTCATTACTCGCTGACGAGTATTCGACACGCATCAGAAGATGGTCACGCAAGGCGTTTTCTTTCATGAGCTTTTCAGTGACTGAAAAGCCCGATACGTGATGTTATCTTTTTTTTTTTGTGTAAAATACCTTTACGTATTACCCTTTTTTGTCATTACCCCTGCTCTTCGCTGTGTTTTGCCTCTAGTATATTTTGGGCCAGTTTTGAGATGGCTTCAAAGTTTTCTCTTCTTTCTGTTACCGATTTTAAGAAGGTATCTGCGGAGATGTTGCCACCAATCGTCATGCGTGCCTCACATCTTTCTTGTTCCCATCTTGGACAAGCAAACATTGTGTGTTCTGGAGTATCATTCGGTTCAGCACAGTTCCCTCTTTCCAATTTTACACAGGGAACTCCCAAAATTTCCGTGGCCACTCAATATTTGAGTAAGATAGAAGTTTACCTCTCCATGCTTTCTTTTAATCCACATATTTATATTTGGGATGAGCTTATATGTCCATCTTCCTTTTTGTGATACTTCCCATTCTGCCTGCCACTGCTGCACTGTGCGGTTTCTCTCCATCTCTCTGCTTGCCCTGGTTTGTACTTCACCCTTGAGAAAGAGTCGTTCTCTTTCTCTTGAGAGAAGATGCAAGGGCACCAGACCCGATATCATCAAGGCTGCCTCAGTTGAAGTTGTCCGATACGCCGAGCAGACCCTCAAAGCCATGTCTCTCTGTGCACCTTCAAGTCTTTTTTTATTTACCTGCATATTGGTTGCTTCGTTCCACACAGGTGCTCCATACATAATAATATCCTGGCACGCATATGCTAACACTCTTCTCTTTGCTGGTGTTGGGCCCCAAACGTTTGGCAGTATTGCGGACAACGCTTTAGCAGTTCGTTGTGATTTCAGACACACAACTCCTTGATGTGCAGGCCCATCGTGAGTGCACGGTCTATGTGGAATCCAAGATAGTTGACTTGCTTTACTGGATTTATTATTATATCCTTAAAATTAAGCCTTATATGGTCAACTTTTCTCTTGCGGCTCAGTAAAATCGCCTCTGTTTTTTCCACAGCTATTTCGAGTCTGTGCTCACGCATCCATCTGGCTATGATTTTTAGTGTATCATCGACAGTCTGCATTAGGTCGAGGTCGTTTATTTTTTTTGTTTCTTTTGGTTTTTTTTGTTATTATCACAGCAAGATCATCGACGTAACAGATCAACTCTGTCCCACCTGGTACAGTAAGCTCCATGACACTGTCGTAGAATATGTTCCACAGAGTTGGCCCCAGCACCGAGCCCTGTGGGACGCCACCGAATACCTCTCTTTCATCTTCTCTATTGAGAACTATAAATGTATTATCAAGGTAGCTTCTTATTATGTTCACCAAATATCCACTTATGCCCCATCTTCTAAGTTCTTTAATAATTATTTTCCATGACGCGCAATTAAATGCATTTTTAACGTCGACTAAAATCAAAGCATTATGCCAAGTGGCTTTTCTTTTCACGATATCCGATATTTTTTTCATTGCATGTGTGGTAGATTTCCCCTTTACAAATCCATACTGGTTTGGATGCATACCATTTCGTTTCTTCCTAATTTCTTCCAAGAGTCGCGTATTGATGATTTCTCATAGACTTTCCCGATTACATCAATGAGGCAAATCGGACGATATTTTGGTGGATCATTTAGGTGCTTCCGGGGTTTCTCTATTAGGGTTAATTTGGATCTCTTCCATTCTTTAGGGAATTCATTTCTCTGAAGAAAGTTATTGAAAAATGTTCTAAAATATTCTACATTGTCCAATATTAGCGTTTTTATCACATGTGATGTTATCTGCCTACCGCACTCCGGACGTTCAAAAATCTCATTGCTGTGTTGCCTCTTTACTTTTTAGTTGTCGCTGTTAACTGAGTTTACAATTCTTCTCCACTGAGTTCTATTGTGAAGTTGAGTTCTATCTTTTCCCATTGAGTTCTATCTTTTCCCACTCATTCTACATGTTAATTCCCTTTAAGTTTTTGTGGAAAATGTCCTTGTACCTTTTCAGTTGTCCACCCGGCCTCTTCTTACCGTTTACAAGCTCACAGTAAAGCAGAGATTTTGGTATGCGGTTTTCTTGCATTCTGCATACGTGGCCAGCCCATCTTAAGCGGGATTTTGTAACCATGACTCCAATACTCTCGCAGTTAGCTTTTTCAAGGACCGATACGTTTGAGACATGATGGAACCACCGGACTCTTAAAAGTTGTCTGAAATGTCTCTGTTGCAACTTGTTTAATGCGTTCATGTGCCGGCGGTACGGCACCCAGGTTTCGCTCCCATATAACATGGTGGGGATTATAATTACGCGGTATACTGTAAGTTTCGTTTTTGTACTCAAGTCATGATTGTAGAAAACTCTGTCTTTTAATTTCCAGTATGCCCTTGAGGCGCTGCTAATCCTGTGCCGAATTTCAGAGTCGATATTGGCCTTTTCCGAAATCAAACTGCCGAGGTAATTGAATTCCGCTACATATTCCAATAGTTCTTCACCGATTTTTATAGCATTGTTGTGATCTTCCGGGGGAGTGCACATGATTTTAGTTTTGTGGATGTTTAGCTTAAGGCCCAAAGCCTCGTATGCCCAGGTATATAATATATGTTCAACATTTCTTGTAATTGTGTAACGAGTTTGCAACTAGAGCGCAGTCGTCAGCGTATTGAAGTTCTGTGATGAATTTTGTAGAAAAAAAAACTTTTAGAGAAAAAGTTTCGAAACATTTTCTGCAATTTGTGTCCAAGATGTTCCCGTTTTCAGCAGCAACTGCTTCTAAATGTGAAGAAACAAAATACCAAACTGAAATATACGAGTATGTCTGTGTATGGCATGTAATTCCTAGTACCGGGATATATCCGTTTCAACACTAGGGGGGGAAAGATTGACCGCCACTGGTAAGAAGGCGTAATTACTACAGTAATTCAGCGTCATCGAGGCTCCCTGGGGGGATCGACGTCGGGGTTTCCCCTCCGTCTCCGCCAGTTCCCACTGTTCTGTATAATTCCGAGGAGACGGTAGAAAATATAGTCGTAATAATTAAATCCCTAAAACCGAATGGCAGGGGCAAAAGAGCTATGGCCGATGCGTCGTTGAAAGAAGTTTCTAAAAAAAATCAGAGAAATTTTGTTTATATTTTTTTTGTAATATTGGCGTTATCTTTCATCATTCCTATTTCTCTTGCCTCTGTTTGGTGATGAGCGGGGTACTCGAAAGGTACAAAGGATATTTTCCACGAAAATTTAACAGGAATAAGCATGTAGAATCAGTGGGAGGGAGCAGCGCACAATATAGAACGCAATGGAGTAGAATTGTAAGTTCTAAACGTTTTTCGAAATTTAAGCAATTTGTTTTCTTTTAACCGTACTATTTTACAAACTAAACACCATATGCTGTCTATTTGAAAATATCTATTCCAGAATCAGTCAACAAGAATTCATCATTTTTCCAGAACCCGAAAATTATGAATTATTACCTAGACAAATTTCGCGCTGCATTTTAAACCTTCGGCTACGACCAAACGACAAAGGTACGGCAACTAAAACTAATTTTTTTTCGATATTAAAAATTTAAATATTGATTTATATTAACTAAACCAAACCTTATACGCGATACACGATAAACGATATAAAAACCTAGGTTGTTTTATAATTTGAGTTTTTATAAAGAACCAAACTGCCCAAACGGCGAAATTTAATAAAATACAGTGTTGTTCACCACATACGACACGGAGTATTGTAGCTAAACGATTAGATTTTTACAAATTGTAAGTTTTGGGTTCGTTGAAGGACTATTAGAGCTACAATTTAAAAATATGTTTACAAGATACAGAGTGTCCGAAAAATATAAAAAATATCAAAGTTATACTTTTTTAATTGGAACACCTCGTATATTATTACATTTTTAGTTTCTACGATTAAAATAAAGGCAAATTTGATTTAGGTTTATCCCACTTAAACCTTACCGTTTTTGAAATATTTAGGTTTTTGTCAAAATACAGTATTAATTTTAATGCTTCATTTGTCTAGGCGTATTTAAGTTTTTAAAGGCATACATTGTACTCAAGTATTTCTATTTATCAAATTTTGTGTTGCAATAATAAAAATTATAGAATCTTATACAGAGTGTCTAAAAATTTATTTTAAATATTTACTAGCTTTAAACGGCAATAAATTGTTTAATTTAAATGGAACACCCTGTATATTTTATGAGAATCAGATACACAATTTAATTGTCTAACAAATTTTATTATATCAATTTTTACCTATCTCTTCAAGTTTTCGTAGAAAATGCATTTTCTTATAATTTAGACTTCATTTATCAATATACACATGGAATATTGACATTTTAGATTATTTTTAAAGATGCAACAAATTTTTAAAAAGTACAGATGCTAATTTTGTCGATATAGTTAGTTTATTTCATTGAAAAATAAAAAACTGTTTAAATATTTATTAAAGAACCAATTAATATGATTCCAGTATTCAAACTACATTATTTGAGTGTTTGCGTTGATTGATAATCGATTAGTTACAATACTCCGTGTCGTATGTGGTGAACAACCCTGTGTATTAACAACGCACTCGATATTTCTTAATCAACTATATTGATTCTCAACTAATAAACAATATTACAAATTACAATAATAACACACTGGGGGGTTTCTAGACAAAGACAAAAACCGCCACTTTTTATATCGTCTGTCAGTAAACTACCAAATACAAGTGTATATAAAGTTGCTTACCCTACAAATCCTTTTATGAATGATTCGGTCAATGGCCAATATAAACTATATCTATCGCACCTTAACCCATTATATTTTCTATACGTAGTTTACCTTACCTTGTTGCCGTCACGAGCCGCGGCACTTGGAGTTTAATACGTGTAAAACATAGCAGGACGGAAGGGCAAAAGGAAATTTTGACCGGCAGTAGAGAAAATGGGTAAACTAAAATGTTTTCAAGCGAAAATTGGAAAAATTGGGAATAGTTTTGAATAATTTAGGATGAAAAAAGTGATTTACAAAAAGTATAATTTAAATAAGTTTTCCTAATTTTCTCCTCAAATCGGTGTGAGGCTTCTTTCACCGAACACTGGCCTTAGCTGCCACTGCCGTCGTCCGTTTTTCCTCCAGGCTGCTAATGCCAAATTGAATCTGTAAGTATTTATCGAGATGAAAAGGTCTCCGGTATTAGGAGGCGTGTTCGAATTTTTAAAGGAAGATAGAGAGGGCAGACTTTGCCAATGCAGGGAAAAAAGAACTAAGAAAACCTGAAGAAGGAAAATCGGAAACAGGGAAATGGTTAAAGAATAAGTAAGGTATTCGCAAATATCCTTGTTCGAAGATACCTTTGATTATGAAGTAAAGTATCCTCTTTTTTTCTCAGTATTAATTAAGTAATCTTTATTTCCAAAAATACATAGAAGCCCCATATGAGCATGGAAACATTGTCACATAATGCAAAACAAAAGTTATTAACAGTACTTAAGTTAATGATATGATATATACAAATGTCTAAAACTAAACTAACTATATCTAAACTAACTAACTATACAGGGTGGCGCACCTTACTCGCCTCGGTTGATTATACGAAGACGGAAAGATTTAGAAACAAAATATTTTATGGGTATATGCGGGGAGGCAATGTGCAAAATTTTAAATTATTTTGAAATATACAGGGTGTTTCAGAACCAAGATCCATACCAAAGTTATATTTTTTCTTTCTCACCCGGTATTTTATTTCAAGTTTGGATTCTTGGGCCCAAAAAAGGCATTTACTTGACTTATATTATAAGGGTTAAATATCTTTAAGATCTTTGGTTATTGAGATATTTAAAGATATCGAAATTTGCATGCTACAATAGAATAGATTATTAACACCCTGTACATTACTTTTCAGAATTAATTCTTGTGCTGACTTTAAAGGTAAAGAGATAAACTTTATTGAAAAATGGTAATGCTTCCTTAAATTTATACAGGGGTATCAAAAATTGCTGATCTATTATAAGGATTTATTTTATATAAAAACTTTGTTATTTGAAATACAACACCCTGTATTTTAAAAAAAACCGAAGCAGATTCGAATGCTCTTTCAAATTATATTAGGGTGTCATATACCTATCTAGCTCAGATTTTGAATAAAAAGCGATTTTTAAATAACATTGCAATCAAGATGGCTGCACTGAAAAAAAGGATCTCTCAGTCGAAATGAATATGACTGACCCAAAAGATTGGCGCTTTTCAATAGGGCCAAGAACGACGTTTCTTTGCCCAAATCATTAACTATCTTTTCATAAGCTTTAAAAAATTACTTTAGAGAATAGAAGAATCTATCTGTCCAAAGTATTTCACGCTTGACCCAAAATGAATATGCAAAGAAGTTCTTGCTACAAGAACAATAGTCTCTTTGATTCATGCAAAAATTCTTGATTGAAAAGGGACATTTCTTGATTAAAGAGACACTTTTCTTAAACCAATAGCGAATACTATTGACTCAACTAAAATTTATTTTGATCTGAGAGAAGTCTATACATCATATACAGGCATATTACGAGGTATATTATTTTCTGATAAATTTAGGTTTTCCTGGTCTCTAGTAAGTAAAGTGATATTATTTTCCTCGATAGTAGTTATTTCTGCTTCTTCACTCCTTGGTATTTTTTGGGGTGGTCCATCACTCTACAAATTATAAAAAAGTGTTACATCACGATTAATCAAAGTAAAGCAAATAAATTATTAAAATTATAATGTTTGGTCACATTTTAAATTTTTTAATACGACGACTTGAAATTCTAAAATTTTTGTAATTATTTGCATAAAAAAATCGATACCTATATTCTTATTCTATCTATAGTCACACATGCATTATCTAAACAGGTGCATTAGGTAAAGGTGCTTGTCAGATATAACACCCTCCGAATTTTGTACTTTTTTTTATATCACTCGAAAGCATACATAGAAATAAGTATTTCAAGCCAAAAAAAAGTGTGGATGATCCATAATTTAATGAAAAAATAAACATCTAATTATTGCTACAACAGGCTACTTTCTATGCGAAAACTCCTCCAAATTTTGTCGGCGTTGCCAGATTCATTCATTTCTTCTTGAAAGGTTCACTAAAAAACACGTGCTGGTCGGAAGAAAACTCGCGTTAACAACAGATTATTTTAAAATCAAGAAAATGATCTAAGAGAAAAGGCGATCGCCTGAGGAACTGCTCCTACCCATAGCTGATATTTTGCCTACGAGATCACTATTTATAACTACAAAGTTGCACGAAAGAGTTTTGATTGCGTTGGTTTCAACTTGTTTGGGGGTTAATCTGTTGTTTTTTTATATTTTAATACGAATCTGAGTGCTTTCAATGTCTTGATTTTAAAATAACTTATAATCTGTTCTTATCGTGACAGCGCTACTGTATAAGGATTTGTTCGTCCGGCGACCGGCACGTAAAATCAAGTGAAAGCTATCAGATTCGTACTAAAATAAAAAACAAAACAAAAGATTAACACACTCACTGAAAGGTTGAAACCAACGCAATCAAAACTCTTTCGGTCTCAACTCTTTTTTTGTATCATGTAACGTACCGAATGATCGAAAAAAAAACGGCGTCAGCCATGGCTATGAAATGAACATCGCTGTCATTTTATATGTAAAATTATATGGGGAATGTCATCGATCGTCATTTCCAAGCCAGCTGGACGCCGTTTTTTTTCGATCATACGGTATTATGTATCATACAAACAAGAAATAACTTTGGCAACAATGCTTAGGCAGCTTACATCCTTAACAACAAATGGTGACAGACGGCTCCGGCGGCAAGTTTGAATCGAAAGAGTAAATTGGTCAGGCAAATATTACAAAAGATATCACCAACTCTATTTTTGACTTATGACTTATTAATGCTTCTCACTGATTAATTCTGACCTTTATATTAATAAAAAATGCATATAATCGTCATATTTTACAATAATTACACGCTTATACAACTTCACCATAACCTAAAAATGCACTTTTAATTTATTTATTTTTCAATAATTTGTGGTTCATCCGCAATTTTTTTTTGCTTAAAATTCTTATTGAAGTGTATGCTTTCGACTGATATATAAATAAATGCCAAATTCGGAGGGTGTTATATCTGACAAGCACCGAATCCATATATCCTAAAATTTGTCCATAAAAAATGACAAATGCATGTTAATAACGATCACTAATTTGTTATACGATATGCGTTTAAAAAGCAAATTATGCAAAATTCCAAGCAACAAAACCCGTGCGTACTATGATGTGCGACCTATGAAATGCGACGTACGACTGATAGGACTGCCGACTGATTGTATATACCGTCTTTCGTCATCGTCTTTGCGTGTCGTTATTATTTTTCATCAAAAGAGTATTTAGCTATTGGAAAAATGGCCATGTTTCTTGAATGAAGTACTTCCTAGCGTATTTTTCTTAATATTTTAAAACAAAGTAACTTGCACTTGGTTGAATGAAAATAGATTCAAGAGAAATTTTCGAATTTTTCAAGAGAACCAGTTTTCTTGAGTTAAGAGAGTTTTTCTTCAGGCAAAATATTTTCTTTTACGCTAAAATAAATTCTCTTGCCACTAAATTTTTTTTTTCAAGAACGATGACGACTTTAGTTCAAGTCTATCTTTTTTATCAGTATGGTGTCGCCATGGCAATTTTCTATTAACAGTTAGTAACTGTTTTCAAAGTCGACATTAGTTTATGGAAATTATTATTTATAATTTATAACAGTTTACTTAGATTTACATACAATAGTTCAGTAAGAAAGTATTCATTATTTTATCAAGAAAAATAAAGCAGTATCTGCTGGCGCAACGAATGCATATGTTACTAGTGATTTTATTTTTTGAGAAAAATTGCTTCTTGGCCTCCAGAGCTTATGCTCAAAGATATCCAAATAGGAATCTTCCTGATAAGCGTTCCTTTGAAAAATTACTTGTCCTATTTCGCATTATGTGTTATCTGTGGTTAAGGGTAAAATTGAAGGAAAAAGAGGTCTCGGCAGGAAGAAACTATCTTGATTGAGGAACATCAGAAATTGGACTCCCCTAACTTTTGAAGAACTCATAGGGAAAGCCGAGAATCGTGAAGATTTTGACAACGTAATCGCCAACCTCCACGAAAGAGACGGCAAGTAAAGAAGAAGAAGAAGAGTTTTACTGCACTATACAGGTTGTTAATTTGCTTATTACTCGCAGCAAGAGCTTTATGGTTGAAATATGGCAATCTCGGCCCGCTCATCGATAGACAATGCTGACGCGACGAGACGGGTCGGCAGAAAACCCTGTAAGTGCATGCGTTCTCAATAGGCAATGTTGCCATTCTGTTCCCCTATAAGTAACTGTCCAGTTAACAACCTGTATGTCTTACATTTTGTATTCCCAGTAGTGGCTCTGAACCAAGGTAGTATTGACCCTTACCTTGCTAGTTTATCGGCCTTTTTATTGTCTAATCTAATTTAATTTATTTGTTTTTTTAATTTACCTTTGTTAACAATTAAAAATTATTTTTCCCCTTATTAAAGCATGATTCTAGTTTTTTAATCTACATATTACTTATTTTTACGGTATAATATGATAGACTTTTCAATAAAATTCAATCTGCAAACATACCTACCCTTATTTGCGAGTTATATTCTAGGATAGCTTGCGTAATTGTTTGCCATACTGTAAACGCTCTTATCGCCAGTTTTAATCTTTATTGTTAGGTAAATTTGTTTATTTTCGCAATTTTTGTGTTTAATGAACCGCATCCGCTTACAGCGTATGTACCAACGTACAATCATGGGCAAATATAATTTAGTTCCGCGTATTTTGTTAATAATTATTAACATAACGATACTCTCGACAACGAAAATTGTTAAAGAAGAGTAAAGTAAAAAAGTGACAATAGTTTTTAGAAGTAAATATTAAAACATTTTTTCTATGAAAATCGTTGACGTTCTCATTATGTTGACTGACTTTACATTATTCATCATCATTTTCAGCTTATTCAACTATTATCACAAATTACCTATAACAGATGCGAAAGAAAGCGACTGCATCGGAAACCGTTCGGCAAACCCGACACGCCTGTTGAGTAGTGTAAATACACCAGTCGTTTAGTCCGGAAACCCATGCTGTGTCGTATTCGCTTGCTGGAGTGACATAGTGCGTGGTTATATGTTTCTTTTTAAAAACGCGTGTAGGATTTTTGTTGAACTTTTGAACTGTTATTTCTAAGTTTTGGTAATTTGTATATCTTATTTAAAATGGGATACAAATGTGTTTATTTATAAGGAAAAAAAGATATTTATAGTATAAAAAATAATTTATTTAACAAAATTTAATTAAAAATGTGACAAAATAGTTACCTTTCTATTGGTTCTATCGGACTTTTTTCGACTATATAAATCTTTATTTGTAAACTTTAATACATCAAATATTTTCAATCTAATAAATCATTTAATGATGTAAATAAGAGGAAATTTCTCACATGGGTGGTCAAATTTTATAGTTTTCATTATATCAAACAGCCTCTGAGAAATGTTTTCAACTCAAAATGCCTTTAATTATGTTTGACTACATCATTAAAAAGGGTCTTCAAATACATCAATGTGATATTTGTCTAAAATTTGCAAAAGAATCCGAATCTCTGGATAACTCGAAATTATTTACCCATTTAAAAGCCTTTGATCATGAAAGTGGAAAAATTTGTTCATTTTATTTACAGGCTGGAAAAATTATTTATATTAAATTTTGATGAGTTTTGCACTGAAGAAAACATTCAGAGGCTGTTTGATATAATGAAAACTATAGAATTTGACCACCCATGTGAGAAATTTCCTCTTATTTACATCATTAAATTATTTATTAGATTGAAAATATTTTATGCATTAAAGTTTACAAAAAATAAAGATTTATATAGTCGAAAAAAGTCCGACAGAACCAATAGAAATGTAACTATTTTGTCACATCTTTAATTAAATTTTGTTAAATAAAGTAATTTTTTATACTTAATATTTAAAATACTTAAATTACTGTGAGATTATACAGAAAAGTCCATAGACTTCGAGACATAGGAAAATCAAGTCCATTTAGCGTGTGTCCAAATTTTGACAAGTTTTCAAAAATGACAGTTTTGTTTAGACTGACGTTTAATTTCACCTGACTTCTCGGTGAATGATTTCTTTTTATGGGGGTACATAAAATCTAAAATTTACGGCCATGAAGAAATTCAAAACTTGGAGCAGTTAAGGCAGAAAATATTTAATGCCTTTGACACTGTCACCCCTGATATGTTATCCAATATGAGGAGGGGATTTTATGATCGTTTGGGTTATTGTTTAATGCAAGAGGGAGGCACTTTTGAACAATTTTGTAATTTTTAAATTTCATAATCCTGTTTTTTACCGTTTACCCATTACCTACCTTGACGAACATGGGAAAACGAAGGTCCTTTTCAGGACCACAAATATTTTGATTGAGAAAATTGGTAACTTTTTTTGGATTAAAAACAAAAGTTGTTAATATAATACCAATTTAAAAGTGTTTTAGTAGTTTTAATACACACTATGATATAAAATTTATTATTATTATAATGTACATTATTAATACTATTGTTAATTCGAAATGGCATTAAGGCCCAATTGCAACAATGATTTAAATTTTTCTTAAAGATAAGTAGAGCTTAGAATGAGCTGTATTTATATTTACTTTAATATTCACCTTAAATGAGGGAATTTGACTGATACAATTTTTGAATTTGAATTGTTTTTAATGATACTAACAATTTTAGTTCAATTTTTAATCAAATTTATTTAATATTAATAGAAATCCAAGAGATTTGAAACCTCTTTTAGCGATTTATAACATTCTCAAATGAATTACAGGTGCCCTTATTTTCTATGAAAATCACACAGCTTTTTTCATAGTCGCTGCAGTTGCTATAGCTATAAAAAACTTAATTTTTTAAGGTGTGAAAATTGCGACACACGGTAAATGGACTTGATTTTTCGTATGTCTCGAAGTCTATGGACCTTTTTGTATGCCTCGATAACATATTGGTGCAGATTATTTTCACCCAAACAAATAATAACCCAAACTATACATTGATGCGGATTGTCTATGAACTCTTTCTGAAGGTCACAGAAACCTGAACGCGTAATTCGGTGTTCTTTCGCATCTGTTGTAGTTAATTTGTGACATTGTTGTTTCGAGCTCGATCAAACAGTGACTGAATTTGAAGAGGTAGTTTTATTAGCCTGTGTAGTGATTATCCTCACTTAAATTTTGAGTTTTTTCTTAACTTAGTCAGTCACGATTAAACCTGCTATTATTAGTCTTTCTGCAGTTGTTACATTTAGATTTTTTTTGTACTTCTGACAATATGTGACAGGAATAGCCAGTCCTATAGATGAGCATACCGTGATTTTAAATAGAGATAAATAAAATAACTTTATCTCTATTTCGTTTGTGGGTAAACAGGGGTTTTGTTGGCAGTAGCTACACGCATCCTGCCCTAATTAATGTTGCCCGTAACAACGAATCGGGACTATAGCTTGCTGCAGACGGATAATTCCGTCAATTAAAATGAACGATATTTGATACAGCCCTAGATACACCACGCTGTGGCACGCGTACATTCCCCTATTATGCTTTCCACAATGCTTTCGCAAAGCTAATGTGCTTTATAGAAGCAATGCCGAAAGGAAACAGTAAAAAACATCAGTGAAATTTGTAAAATTAGGGGAGATTTGAAAATATTTGTTTATACCGTATGATCAAAATATTATTTCTTCTTCTTCTACTTTCTCAGAATTTCTCCCATTGTATTTACCCCTTACTTCTACATGCCGGGTTCTGTAGAAGTGGACCGACTATCCCTAGCGACTCGTGGGAACACTATGAGATCTAGTAATAATAGTAATAAAAACACCACCGGTGAAGCTGTGGGGAAGCCCCCTAGCGACACTGGGAACATTACAAATGAAAGTTTCAAGGGACCAAATCCAAAGGAAACTACAGGAGGGGCGGCTTGGGATCATCCTCCACAAGTGGCACAAAAGCTACCACCTTCTCCAACAAGAGTCGGGAGCCTACCTCTAGACCATAGACAAACTAACAAAAGCAAGACGCGTCAACGCTGTACTGCAAAACGGTAACAAGTTTGATAAGAGTTTATTACCGCGCTTGCGTCAACTGGCCTTTTAGACGAGGACGGTTTACTTATGGATTGTGTATTTTGTAGTAGCCTTTTAGACAAGGATGTTTAATTAAAAAGCGTTTATTAAAATCAAATAAATTTATTTCCATCGGTAAAATAAACAATAATTTCTGGACATAACAGATATAAAAACAAAAGTTTAATAAACGAAAACGTATTCCTCTTATTAAAATAACAAAAAAGATGATAAAAAAACAACAGTTATGGTAAACGAAATAAAAGCATTATTCTTCAAAAGGTACAAAAAAATTATTATGTATATTATAATATTAATAATAGGAACAACAAGAAACATCTTAAAAATATACAACTTTTTCAAATATAAAACATAAACTTCACATTTTCACAAGAATTTTCAAAAATATTAACATTTCGAGTCTATTATAAAATATAAAGCACAAAAATTCAAATCATAAAAAGATTAAAAAGATAAAGATTCTTATAACTTACAGTCAATTTGTAGGACCTTCGTTTTGTCTACGTTAGCGATGTAACCACAATAATATGTATAATCACAGTAATTATTATGTTCTTCATAAATGTAAAATGTATTAAATTATTTGTTTTCGTTTTGTACGCTAATAAAATAAAGTAATAACCAAACAAAACGCAAAATCAGGAATTCAACAGTTCGTTCAAGGATGGTTCAAGGCAAAAACGTTTTTCGTTTTATTTAGGTTAGGTTTGACGAGTGCGACTGCGCGATGATTTCTGACTCAACTGGCCAGCGCAAAAACAATAATTCGACTTCCTCAATCCTTTGAAAAGTCTTGCTTTTGTTAGTTTGTCTATGCTCTAGACCCAATAAGCGACATAAGCTACCGTTTCGTCTACCTAGCTTAATCATTTGTAATGGTGATGATAAAGCAAAGCAAGAATTTTCATTATCATAAAAACTGGATAAAATGTTCTCACATTTATGTCCGCATGAGAAAAAACAATATGGCGATATTATTATATAACTTGGTAATATTTGAGGGGTAGTTTCATCTCGTTGGAATTTGACTTTTGAAAAATCTGTTTGCCAAAAATAAGCTTTTTCCGTCAAGCAGTTTAAGCAGAATCGTGGTTAATCAATTACCCAACTTTTTGGAACACCCTGTTTGATTTTTTAAAAAATTTCAAAATATGTAAAAAACAAAATAAATTATGCGTGTCCAAGCGTTTTCCCGAAAGACTAACCGTATTTTAAATAACAAATATTGTAATATTTGAGTGGCGTTTTCACCTTCTTGGAATTTGAGATTCCGAACCATTGAACATGATTATAACCATTGAGTAATCACATGAATATAACAATTGCGTAATCACGATTCTGCTTAAACTGATTTTTGGCAAACGGATTGACTGTGTGGTGTAGAGGTTCGATAAGGAGCGAACCTCTACACCACACAGTTAATCCGTTTGCCAAAAATCAGTTTAAGCAGAATCGTGATTACTCAATGGTTATATTTTCATATTTTATGAAACACCCTGTATAAATTTTTAAAAAGACTTAAAATATGTAAAACATCAAAATAAAATATACGTGTTTAAGAGTGTTTCCGTGTTTAAAAGTGTTTCCGTGTTTTAAATAAAAAATATTCTAATATTTGAGGGGTGGTTTCCACCCCCTTAGAATTCGTGTTTCGAAAAATCCCTTTTTATCAAACCTCTACACCCTGAAGTCAATCCGTTTACCAAAAATCAGCTTTTTACGTCTAGTGCTTTAAGCAGGATCGTGATTAATCAATGACCAGATTTTTCGAAACACCCTCTATAAATTTTTAAAAAATCTTAAAATATGTAAAAAAACAAAATAAAATATACGTGTTTAAGCGTTTTTTTTTTCGGAAACTTGACCGTTTTTTAAATAAAAAATATTGTAATGTTTGAGAGGTGGTTTCACCCAGTTGGAACTGGAATTTCGAAAAATCCCTTCTTATCGAACCTCTACACCCTAAAATGAACCTGTATGCCAAAATTGAGCTTCTTACGTTGAGTGGTTTGAGCAGGATCGTAATTAATCAGTGAGTCAGTCACTTAAGGATTTTATAATATTAGTATAGATTTTCATTCCCCCAGCCGTCTTTGACGCCGTTTTTTTTTCGACCGTATTGTATATTCTCCTTCTATCGAGTTATGTTGTTTTTAAAGTTGTTCTCAACAAGCAAAAACGCTACGAACTTTTTTCGAAACCACTGGGTCACCCCTTGCAAATGCCGACTGAACTTTTAACGCATACACACAGCGGCACAGAGTATTGAAAAATCCGAGCAGACCAAACAAGAGCAAAACAGAACCTTCGATGTTAATTACCGAGTTGCGTACTCGAAAAAGTTCCCTGTTTCGCCAGCTGGAAACCCTTTGGTTCTCCGTTGGAAAATGCAGCCTGTAGTAAAAGGGCCTGCTTTCAGGTTTTCTCCCCCCGTTTCTAGTCGTTTGGCTTTTCACGGAAACTTTATTCAAAGGAAAATAAACGGTATAAATTAAAACGGCAGTTGGAAAAAGGGTTTTTAGACGTTTCCGGAGTTTTGTAGTTAGATTTAGGGAAAAAGTGTGAAATTCGGCAATAGCGCTGATTTTCTCTTATCCTCACCTAGCCGGTTGGCTTTCTATGTAAACTTCATTCAAATTTATTTATTATAACGGCATACACAAAAGGCATTTTATACTTTTCCAGAGTTTTGTAGTTAAATTTAGGCATTATACCCAACGTATAGTTCCTTTTTTCGACCACTTGTTTCTCCAAATATTATACTCGATTTTAGATCCAATAGTCCAGAGCAAATTTGTTCCAATTTTTGCAAAGATCACAACATCACTATTCCTGAATGCATGGCACTTCGAAATGTCACCACTCCTCCCTGGGAATTAATTGCTCCATCAATGAATAATACACTCATCAAACTAGACAAAAAAAGCACCCCTCCATCTTTAATAAAAGCGTCATTTTACGGTATTATTCAAGATCTATCTCCAGATAATATAATATACACGGTTCCAAATTCTCCCAGGCAGCAGGATGCACTATATTACCTAACAATATGTATTATAAATATCGCTTACTTCCTACAACCAGCATCCTTTCTACCGAACTTTTTGCTATTAAAGAATCTCTAAAAATAATCTCCAACCGACCTCCTTCCAAATGGGTGATATGTTCAGATTCACTAAATGCATTACAATGCCTAAACGAATTATCACCAAAACATCCTCTAGCCGTTAAATCGCTCGACTTGCATCACTTCAATATCTAAAGGTTCGACTGTGGATCTAATGTGGATTCCTAGCCATGTGTGTATAAGAGGTAATGAAGATGCTGATAAGATTGCTAAGACTACGGCAAATGATGGAGATTTTATACCACTTGGAGATTTTATACCATTTTTCATCAAAAGAGTATTTAGCTATTGGAAAAATGGCTATGCTTCTTGAATGAAGTACTTCCTGGCGTATTTTTGTTATTATCTTAAAACAAAGTCACTTGGTTGAATGAAAATAGATTCAAGAGAAATTTTCGAATTTATCAAGAGAACAAGTTTTCTTGAGTTAAGAGAGTTTTTCTTCAGGCGAAATATTTTCTTTTACGCTTAAATAAATTCTCTTGCCACTAATTTTTTTTTTTCAAGAACGATGACGACTTTAGTTCAAGTCTATCTTTTTTATCAGTCACTTGTCAGAAGTTGGGTTTACAGATATACAAAAATTTGTCTAACGAACAAAAATGCTTCTCTTTCAGTCGTCGGAAGCAAAAATATACAAAGAATAAAGAAAAAAAACTACCTATTTAAAATATTTAAATTCAACTATTCGAGAACACTTTGGTTTTTAAAACAGATATGTACTTAACTACAAAACTACAAAAACCGTTGACGTTCTGTTAAAATGACATTATATCCAAGTTAAACTTCAAAATTAACAATTACTACCGGATAACAATTACTTAATAAGGTAAAACCAAAAAAAACCAAACTTTCTGTATGATTATTTTTAATTTTTACGTATGTTTTGTTTATTTATGTTGTGTTCTTTAAAATGAAAGAAGCGATTGTGTGTGTGTGCCATACATTACCTACTAACATCTACAGATGCATGAGCAATACATTTATTTTTATTAGATTGTATTAAAAAAAGTCTCTTTTATTTTTCTTTTAGAGGTTATCGCTTCTTTCATTATAATTTTGGCGTTATTAAAATTTATTCTGTACCCTGTGTCCCATGAATGCTGACAAAGCTTAGATTTGTGAAAATCTCCCAATCTTTATGTTCTTTAATTCGGAGGAAAATTGTACCGAGGGTATCATTAAAAAATCAATACATACCAAAAACACCTTTTTTTATCTGATAAAACAATAAGTTATAGGGGTGAGCCACTTTTGAATAACACCCGGTGTAAACTATATTGTTCCAATTTTGCAGCAATCAAACTGGCGATTTAATAAACAATATAACGTTCGCATTGATGCCCTTAAAGAGAAATTAATTGTAACGAACTAATCGTTTCAATCTGTATAAATTAAATATTTAGTGTTTCGCTAGTTTGAATATTGAACAGTCGTCGGTTGGTGCGACTGTTCATCAAATATTCAAATTATATTCCATTAGGCCATTTCGATTGATGAGTTGGGGCAAAATCCTAAATATACGCTTTCGAACAACTCGCTATATGTATCTACATGATATGTCAGCTACCGTAGGTAACTTGGATTGATTTGTGTAGTAACAAATTGTACAGAAAATTTGACGTTTATTTTTTTTCTACAAAAAAGTCACTAAAATTGTAAGGGGGAGGGGGGTCATTACTTGACGTCATTTGTAAAAGTGAAATCAATATCGTTCAACATTTAAAATAAAGAGTACGAAATGCATTCGGAAGTATAAGAAGAAGATATGTTCAAAGAGCTATAAATTAAATTGAAGGAATAATAAATTTGTGTAATAGGAAGGGTGGGAACCCTTTCGAACATGGAGAGCAGTAGAAACTAGTTTGTAGAAGTAGATTTATTTAGAATAACTACCAGGGGACGTATACAGGAATTTCATTTTAGAATTTCAAGTCGTCGTATTAAAAAATTCAAAACGAGACCAAAACTTATAATTTTAATAATTTATTTGCTTTACTTTAATTAATCGTGATGTAACACTTCTTTGTAATTTGCAGAGTGATGAACCACCCCAAAAATACCAAGGAGTGAAGAAGCAGAAATAACTACTATCAAGGAAAATAATATCACTTTACTTACTACAGACCAGGAAAACCTAAATTTATCAGAAAATAAAATTCATGGTAATATGCCTGTATATGATGTATAGACTTCTCTTAGATCAAAATAAATTTTAGTTGAGTCAATAGTATTCGCTATTTGTTTAAGAAAAGTGTCTCTTTATTCAAGAAATGTCCCTTTTCAATCAAGAATTTTTGCATGAATCAAAGAGACTATTGTTCTTGTAGCAAGAACTTCTTTGCATATTAATTTTGGGTCAAGAGTGAAATACTTTGGACAGATAGATTCTTCTATTCTCTAAAGTAATTTTTTAAAGCTTATGAAAAGATAGTTAATGCTTTGGGCAAAGAAACGTCGATCTTGGCCCTATTGAAAAGCGCCAATCTTTTGGCTCAAAGTCATATTCATTTCGACTGAGAGATCCTTTTTTTCAGTGTGTTTGATGAATTGTAATTCCAGAAAGGAGGACCTTTGCCATACCATTCTACATTCTATAACCCAAGGTACAAACGTAACGTCATCTATTACTGGACCACCCTGTAGGTACGTATTAATAGCGACGTATGTGCGAGTATGATTCTGCATTTTTTTCCTGTTAAAACGCCTAGAAAACGGTAATGCTCTAGCGGTACTTACTATCTAAGCCCGTGCTCACGCTCGAAACCCCGGGAACAATACAAGAGGAGAATCCTTATCTTGGCACCTTGCGTTTGACATCTCTGACATTGCATACTGCACCGCAACGTCGCGTAGTCGTTTCTCTCTACAAACGCAGCCTTAGAACAACAGAGAGATTCGCGTACGAGATATACGTATTCGCGTTTATTTTATTTGGTCCCCGTGCCTGACGTATAGGTGCGAGACTGTGTTTTATTGGTGAATAATAACAGTGATTAGAATTTCTCGAAATCTGATTTATTGTATTCTCTAGAATAACGTACATATATAAAGAGTGTAATAATAAAAACGTTTATAATTGAGAGGAGTTTAATCTAATAATATGATTAATTGGTTTGTATGGGAAAAACCTAAGCAATATAAACAATTTTTTATAAAAAATAAACGCTTTATTGTACAAAAAGCCAAAATAGCTTCATCGACAAAGCATTTACAAAACAAACAAAAGCACAAAAAATATACAAATAATAAAAAATGTCATACAATACAAATCAATTAAAAAAAAATTACGTCATTACAAATAAGACATACATGAACATTTCAGAACACAAAAAAGGCGTATCAATAAAATTTTACAATAGGAAAATTGTAAATGGATATAATAATCATGTAAGAGTTATAAAATATTAAATATTAAATACTAGACCTTTAACCAGTGTGTGAAATGATCAAAATTTTAGATTTTTAGAGAGATTCGAAATGACATTCTTTTAAGCACTAGTATCTAAAAGCAGGGTTGGAAAAAATCATGATTTTTAAAAAAAAATCAAAAAAATAAAAAAAATTTGATTTAAATCAGATTTTTTGGATTTTAATTCAAAACAATATTTAAATCGGATTTCCAAATGACTAGGACTTATTTTCAGTTAAAGTGCTATCATGAATGGCTAAATCTGTATCCCGATACCGATAAAATTAACAATTCTACGGGGCGTGTAATTTTTCCACATCGATCATCAATATATTCTGCAAAAAAAGTCGTTCGCTTCAGATCAAAAGGATTTTTTTTCAAACGGCTCAAAAGTATTAATTTTTGTCATTTTAACGCCTAGGCATAAAAGTAACAGCCTAAAGCACTGGTACGCCTAAGCACAAAAGTACAAAAATATATTATTACACTGATAGTAAGTGTCAAATTCAACGAGTGTACAAATTGTTGCTCGACTACTGTTTATATTATTTGCAATGTTTGAAACTGATTAAAAAATTATTTGTAATGTTTAAAAAACAGTATGTTCTATTCGGAGTAAAATGTACTTTTTGTGCCTCCCTTTAACGTCGGTATAGCTTTACAGGTCAAAGATACAGCATCGTCAAAAAAAGTACAATTTTTACTCTTAATAAAACAATACAGTATTGTCCCGAAATAGTCTTAAGTCGAGAATGAAATTAGTATGTATTATCTAATGTTAAAGTGTAAAGTACTTACTGCAGATCAAAATGTCGGTAGGAATTTAGAAACATACAACCGATTCAAAAAAAATATAAAACAACATATTTTCTGACAACGATTATAGATTCTCGGGAATGAATATATTGTCTCTATATTAGAAGAACTTAGTTCTGCACTAGACTTTGCCAATGATATGTATTCGAATAGCGATTTTTTGTCACTTATACAGGCCTTATACAGTCCATATGGGCAAGGTCGTGCGGCGCACGACGGCGCCAAAGCCCTAAAGGCGCCTGCGGTCACTGACTTTAAAAAATAATAAAAACCATTTTTTGAAACTTATCAACAAATTAACATAAAATTTAAGTAATACTTTTATCTATGAACGCCAGTGGTGAAAATATATTATCCACCAATGTCGGGCGCCGCGCCGCTGGTCATTAGAAATTTTGGCTTAATATTATAATAGCTTTTTTCGTTTTCCTGTTATTAGCGATTCTGAACCGTCCTAGAAGTCTGCAGCTCATGAGCAAATGAAATAATATCTTCATATTTCCTTCTGCGCATACGCATCACAGTTCTAGGACGGTTCAGAATCGGTAATAACAGGAAAACGAAAAAAGCTATTATTGGAGAAAGGCGCCTTCCCTTATTTCGGACGACGGCGCCGAAAATACTTGGCATATACATAAATTTATATGTTTATATGACATATACATAAATTTTAAAATAAATCCATGCGTTTAGCGGTCTAATGAATTCACACGAAATTAGTTCGAAAATCGGTTCAACAATTAAATTGATAATTGATATTTTTATATAGTTTTATAACATTTACATTTTTTTTTGCGATCCTAGCTGTTATATATGTTATAGAAATATTTTTTATAGTTTTCTAGGACACATTTTTATAACTTTTACAGTTATTTTTTGATTTATAATAAAGTTTCAATAAAATTATTTTTTTGATTTAAATCATATGATTAAAATTAAAAATATCACTTGATTTAAATCACGATTTAAATCATGATTTAAATCATGCCAACCCTGTCTAAAAGTGACACTTTTGAAACGTTAGAAAAAATGAAAATATTTATTTATTATAAATCTTCAAGATACAATTATTTAAATTATTAAAGTGAATACAAGAGGCATCCAACTTTTCGTCTCTAAGAGAAATGCAAGTTGTAACAATGCAATGTAACCTTCAACAACCGAGCTTGATCGCCAACCTCCATGTCGCTAAGAAACCAGTGAAATGATTTTATGACCAGTGTATTCAATGGCGGTTGGAGAGTCCAAGAAATTCCGCTATCTTTTTTGGCATACCCCCAATTGTATTGATTCCAACTGGCAGGGTACAGCATTAATTTTTTTCAATACGTCAAGAAAAATCGCTGATGTGTCACATTGAGTGGTCGAAGTTTTGCGTACTTACGAAATACATGTAAGAAATTGATACCATTTATTGGTCCCTCAGTAATCGTAAGCACTCTTGGAAAATGAGTTTTTTTTATTCGGAATCTTCATACTAATAAATGACTGACAACCTTTAATGGTATCTACGGTTAAAAACGTGATTTCTTCCCTCCTACATGCTCCAAATACTCGAACGATTAAGACAACTTTAGCTAACAGGAATTCTTTGTCATCGGCTTCTTTCATAAAGCGTTCTATTTCCAATTTTGTAAATACTTTTGATTTCTTTGCCTGATATCCGGAAGCTTTTCTTTTTAAAAATGCAATAAGGTTTGTGAATTTGCTAATATCTACGTTTCTGTTCAGGTAAATCATGGTGCGGAGCATTGAATATTTACTCCACAGAGTTAACGGCTTTAAGGTAGTGGATAACTTCAGGAAATAGGCTAGCAATACCTTTTCTGTGAAATTCTCAACACGTTTTTCTTTGATCCAGGTTTCAAAGTTGTTGTAGGTGGTCTCGTATAAGTTTTTCGACTTCTCGGGCACTAACGTGGATAGCGCAGTTTCAACAGCTTGTTCAATATCCAAAGACTCGTCATTATCACTCATTTTTTCACAAAACTTTTTAGGAAATACGGCGACGTTTGAACCTGACAGAACTTTGTCATTAAACAATGCCTTAGAAACCGATTACCAAAACATTTTAAATAATGTTTAAAAATAAATAATAATAATAATAGCATGAAAATCTCAAATCATCCCATTTTATAAAAAATCTTGTATGAAATTCGTTGTGAAAAGAGTGTTTTAAGCACTCAACGCACTGTCCAACCCGGATTTCGCCTCGTTGGACAATTTTGCGTCCCGTGCTTAAAACACATTCATTTCGCAACTTGTTATATAAATAGCTATTTCGTACTTTTGTGCTTAAACGTAAAAGTGCTTTACTTTTATGTCTAGGCGTTAAAATGACTTCTTTTAATGATGTGACTAATCACATCGCAAAAATTGATACTTTCGTGACGTTAAAAAAAGGTTTTTACTAAAACAGTTTTGCTTTTTATATGTTTAAGTCCAGCCTTTAACTTAAAGGTTTTTCCTTAATCATTTTTATTAAAAATTCGTTTTTCTCCGAGTGGGGCCATCGAAAAACAATTAAAATCCCATTAAAATCCAAAGGGCGTGATTTATTTTTCTAACCCTACGAAAAAGGGAAAGAAATAAAGAAAGGAGACGATCAGATTTGAAAGAGTTTTTCGATTTTGATGGATGAAATAGATTTTGAAACGTCATAGCAGTGCAGTAGAAATATTTGAAGAATAAAACGAAAAAATGACATATAGTTGAGTATTCGCATAGCAACTTTTTTGAAACCTCTATCCTGTGTATTAAATTATGTTCAAACTTATGGATAATTTTTTTTTATTATTAATTTTGATGATTTTTTAAGCAATTTGTAGCTAAATTATTTGACTTTTTAGTATCTCTTTCTAATTTAGACCACTGTTAAGAATCAAATTGTACCACCATGTGTCAGACGTAACAGTCCTTGAAAAAGCTATCTGCGAGAACGCTGAAGTCATGATTACTAAATCCCGCTTAAGATGGGCTGGCCACGTATGCAGGAAGCAAGAAAACCGCCTACCGAAATCACTTCTTTGCGGTGAGCTTGCAGACGGTAAGAGGAAACCGGGTGGACAACTGGAAGGAATAAGTGCGCAACAGGAGGAATGAGTGCGCAACAGAACGCAATTGAGAAAAATTGTAAACTCAACAACGACAACCAAAAAGTAAAGAGGCAGTTCAGTCACAGAAAAGCTCATGCAAAAAACGCCTTGCATAACTATTTTCTGATGCGTGTCGAATACTCGTCACCGAGTTATGGCAATGAATGAATGAATGAGACTGTAGTGTGTGTAACCTAACCTAACCTTTATTTGATTCGCTTATTTGAAAGAAAAATGGTTTATACTGGTGGAAGAAGGAATTCAAATAGTCTTTCTTTATGGTGCTGAAGGTATGTGCTATTTGAGAACGGCCCACGCTTTCAATGAGAAAAATCCGGACAAAAACGTAAAAAACGTAACTAAAAAAGGACAGGGCCCAGGGTACTGAATGAAGAAATGCAGATACAAGTTATTGGTCAGGTATTGGTCAATCCAGAAGCATCAATCACAGGTATACCTCGAACATCTGTCAGAAGAGTATTGAAAATGCATAAATTCCATCCCTCCAAAATGAATATTCTGCAGGAACTTGGCGATGACGATCCAGATAGAAGAATTCAGTTCTGTGAACTAATGACGGAGGAAATTCGAAGGGAACCTCCACTCACTAAAAATATTTGTTTTAGTGATGAGTGCTCATTTTTTTTAAACGGAAACGTGATGAATAAGCAGAACTGCAGATACTGGAGCGATGACAATCCGCATATTGTTGTTCAAGGACACCCCAACATCCCCAAAAACTCAATGTTTGGTGCGGAATACTAGGCGATAACATTACAGGTCCATTTTTCATCGACGGAAATTTGACTGGTACATTATTCTATTGTCACAAGGCGGTGGTTGGATAGATATTATCCAAGGCAATGGATTGGCAGGAGGGGTCCAATCGAGGGGCCGCCAAGGTCACATGATCTCACTCCTTTAGACTTTTTCTTGTGGGGTTACACTAAATCCATAGTTTACAAGACAAAACCATTCGAGGAATGAGTGCACAACAGAACGCAATTGAGAAGAATTGTAAACTCAACAACGATAACCAAAAAGTAAAGAGGCAAAGTCCCGAGTGCGGAAGAAAGATAACATCACTATCGATATACCTAACCATCTTCTGATGCGTGTTGAATACTCGTCAGCGAGTTATGGCAATGAATGAATGAATGAGACTGTAGGTACTCTTCGTACACACGAAAATCAAGACCTTGCCAAACCAGACCTTGCCAACTGTGTATATTACAGCTGGCAATCGTTTAGAATAACACAAAGCTGCTGTGTGACCTATGTGCCACAACTTTTAAACAAAGAACCCTAGTCGTGGCGTTGGCCAACCTACGCCTGGCCATTTTTTTCCGCCTCAAACACTTCTTTTTCGTCTGTTTTGTAACTGCGACAGCACAAGCGACGCCAAACCTCACGAAGTTGCCGGGTTTACGTCAGATCTAATCTGGCTATTGTATCATATTGCACACAGCGACCGGTGGTACTCTGGTGGGCAGTACTAAATCATTCCTACTTAGAATAGAAAACTGTATGATTGAACGAACGTGTGACTAAGATGAAAGACTCGCGCTCGCGAAAATTCCTGCTTGATTTTTATTCGGTCGTTCCTTCAGTTCGTTTCTTTGTCGAGTCGCTTTACTAGCAGTACCGTAGTGTGTTGTGAGTGGCAGCCGATGCTGGTAAACACCTACGACCGTTTAATTGACTGTAAAGTACTTTCTAATAATAATAAAACGCGTACCGTTGGGTACTGGGTGTCACTTCATAACTCTATTTGATTTAAATAGGTCATATTTATATTTCAAATCATAAAATAACTAATTTCATAATATTATACATACATATATTGTAAAAATGAATTTTTATTTTGACCATAACTTTGACCATAACAAACATAATATTGTTACGGGTTCCGGAATTCCTTAGTTTATGCAGGGTGGGCCACTGAAAACTTACAATTGCTATAATTTTTAAACCACAAAAGATATAAAAAAATACCGTTTCTATAATATCGAGGGGGAATACATATGACGTATTTTTTGAACCACCCCGACTTACCCCTTAGGCGGCACCCCTACTCACTTGAAAATTTTAAATTGCAACACCCCACTCAGGGCCGGATCTACCTACGGGCTGTTTGGGCTGCAGCCCAGGGCCCCGAGGTTACAAGGGGCCCCCAGGCCCCGCGAAAAACAATAGACCCATAGGTGGGAACTGTTGAAAATTCAGATTAAAAGTTTAAGCCAGACAAGATGGCCTTGCCACTATGATGCTGTCAAAGCCTTAAAAAATAATTATGATGACATTATGAAAATGTTCAAAAGGTTGAGAAAGTTGATTTCCGGAAAGAGGCACGAAATTTATTCAATAAAATGGCGAAACTCGAGACTGCAATTTTGATTATCTTTTGGGAAGAAGTTTTGGAGAGATTTCATTTGGTTAATAAAAAAATACAGAGCCCTGGTTTAGACATTTGTGAAGGCAACAAGTTAATTCTTTCTTTAAAAGACTTTGTGAGCAACATACGACATCAATCAGATCAAATGTTACAGGAATACGACGAAAAAGCTAAAAAATTAAGTACTAGTGTAATAATAGACTACAATTCCATAAACAAGAGACGCATTATCCCAAAATTTTCAGATAAGTCTACAGGTGAATTCTCAGTATACGGCGCAGAAAGATTTAAAGAGACACGTTAAAAGTTGCGTTGGATAAGCTGATTATGGATTTAAATAAAAGGAGACAAGTCTATGAGACATATAGCAAAAAATTCAAATTTTTAATGGATTTGCAAGACAAAAATATCGAAAACATAGATTTGGAAATTGCACTTCATATTATTGATTACTATCCCGATGACGTAGACGAGCATTTAGTGAATGAGTGCATTCAATTAAAATCGTACTTATTCCAATCTATGTCTGAGTCTTACACCTCTTGCAGTGACATTTTATACTCATGTATGAAAATAAACTTATTAACGTGTTCCCTAACTGCTATACCATTTTAAAGATTTTTTTAACATTGCCAATCACTAGCTGTGAAGCAGAACGCTCCTTCTCCAAGATGTCCTATGTAGAAAATAAATATAGGACAACAATGTCGAACCATCGACTAAATAATTTATCACTTCTTTCCATAAATTGTGATCTAACAAAAGACTTGGAATGTGATGACCAAATAACTGTCAATTTCTGTGACTACAACCTATCAATTTATTTTACTAATTCATAATAAGTAAATAAATAAAATTGTTTTATTGTTTTTTTATATACTTATAAAATATCACTATTTCGGTTTCTCTCTCACCCAAAGTTTGCCTGGAAGAGATTGCTACCACAGCAATAAGGTCGCCTTTTGTACAACTAATACTTGCGTAGATTTAAGTAACATTTATGTTTGTTTTAGTGATAAGTGCTCATTTTTTTTAAACGGAAATGTGAATAAGCAGAACTGCAGCTACTGGAGCGCTGAGAATCCGCATATTGTTGTTGAAGGACACACCCAACATCCCCAAAAGCTCAATGTTTGGTGCGGAATAATACTAGGCGATAAAATTATAGGTCCATTTTTCATCGACGGAAATTTGACTGGTGCATTATTCTATTGTCACAAGGCGGTGGTTGGATAAATATTATCCAAGGCAATGGATTGGCAGAAGAGGTCCAATCGAGTGGCCGCCAAGGTTACCTGATCTCACTCCTTTAGACTTTTTCTTGTGGGGTTACACTAAATCCATAGTCTACAAGACAAAACCAGGTTCGTTGCAAGAATTGCGGCAAAGGATAACTGAAGCATGTCGAGACTTTCCAAAAAGTCACACAATGAAGAATCAATGAGTACTTATTTAAAACTTTCGCAAGTTAATGATATTAAAATTTTTTAAAGGTTGCTATTAGACAAGTCTAATAGTCTTGCTCCAAGGAGCAAGGCAAATTAATAAAATTGCGTTTATCTCATCAAGGAGGCTGAAATCGGCAAAATATCAAGAGAGAACTTTTAATCGGCATTAAACTACTTACACTATTCCACTAACAAGAGAAAAAAGTCAGTGGCGTACCTGCTTTTTTAGAAAAATATTCCTGTGATAACCCAATCCACGTCCACGGTAAATATATCGACACTTTCTTAGCATTAAAATATGTCGCATTCATAGTAACTTTTACCCTCAAAATTTCATTCGAATCGCTAAAAGCACTTGGAAGAAAATTATAATAAATCGAAAAAAAAATGAAGATTTTAACACCCTGTAGCTACGAAACTAAGCAGAATCGGACCTATGTTAATATGAAAAATAAATGTTATTTTTACGAGCTCCCCACGAGAGATGGTACATGTTTTTTGAAACACCCTGTATTACTCAGTTTCAGGCCTCCTATTATAACCTTTCCCGATTTAGGTCGACAATATTAAATATACAATGTATATCCAATCCCCTATTTTTAGATACCTAAATAAGTATACATAGTTAAACCGAAAATAGTTTTCTATATTTTCTATACCCTTCACGGGGTTGTTTTCCAATATCTACGTGCTCGACTCCATCAAATTGCTGCCGCGGTTAAAGTTAGTTAATACGTTACATAATTTGCCTGTGATCGACTTTTCGATATTCAATTTAGACGAGGGTTAGGGCCAGGGTTGGGAAGGGGATCAATGAGGGGGAGACCATAAACATTAGTGAACATAGAAGATAGAAGTACGTAGCCATGAAGTACATCTACCTCAGAATGTAGAATGTTTAGGAGGGGAGTTAATCACCGCGACCTTACAGTTCTATTGCGTGTTTTTTTCTTGAGTTATAACGAGTTATAACTCATCATACAGTCTCAAGGCTTTAACAAAAGCCAATATCTGAGACGGCTCCACAGAGGCCAGCTCTCCATCGTCGACATGAGCCGTACCAAAGTTCATGGCACGAATGGTCGTCGTCTCGGCGCACTCAGTGATAAGGTGTTCTGGTGTTTCCCCATCTTCCCCACAGAATCTGCATTCGCCGTTGTTTCTCAGCTTCAGTCTACTGAGGTGTTCGTTGAGGAGACAGTGTCCTGTTAGAAACCCCGTGACAATCCGAAGATTGTTTTTACTTAAATCAAGGAAAACTTTTGATTTTTCTCGGTCGTAAGTTCTGAGGAACATTTTCGAATGTCTTAGACCGTTGGAGGATACCAATTCCAAGTTACGGATGGAGTCTTCCAGATTCTTCAGTTCCGCTTTCAACGTTCTGTTCCAGTTAGTGGAGTGTTCGCTCCTTTCCTAGCTAGATCATTTGCTTTTTCATTGCCTTTTATCCCTTGGTGAGCAGGCACCCAGAGTAGAAGCACTTTATTTTCTTTGCATAATTTGTTGAGCTTCTCTAGGCATTCTTTGACCTACTTCGAATTGATGGTTATTGTGTTGATCGCGTTTAGTGCTGCTTGACTATCGGATAGGATGGCAATTTCCTGTTTTCGATAGTTCCTATCTAAGATAAATTGTACGCATCTTTCGATAGCGCAAATGTCTGCCTGAAGGATACTGGGGTAGGTGCCCATTGGTTCGGAGTATTCAGTTTTCGGCCCAAATACTCCTATCCCTGTCCCTGCTTTGGTTTTGGAAGCATCAGTATACCACGTTATGGTATGGTCTTTTATATGCTGAGTAAGCGTTTCAAACCTAACCTAACCTAACCTAACCTCAAGTATAGGCGTAACCTTTGAATAATAAGACTAAGGAAGGAGCATATCAAAAATCTTAGGTCCACCGCGATGGGCCTCAAATATGACCGACTCTATTCCGGTTTATCAGTGCCGTTCTAATTTTATTTAAAAAATGTAAAACTATGATGTAGGGTAGACGTGGGGTAGACTCAATAATATGTTGTTTTATTTGACGTTGTGAATAAATGTTGGTAGTTATTAAAATTGTTACAAAAATATATAATTTTAATAAAAATAGATAAGTTATAATAATTATTTATTAACACAAACATCCGATACGCTACTGAAGCAGGTAAATCTGGTAAATCAAATTGACGTATCTAAATTCTTTGACATCTAATCTTTGACAAGTAGTAAATAAAAGCAAAAATGCAAGAAAAAATATGTAATTAGTTAATTTAAGTGAATTTCATAAATGATCGGTTTACTACACGTATGTATATTATATAGTCACTTACTAGCGAAAAGTTGTTCCATTATTTCACTCGATTTTTGCCGAGATCTACCGCACGCTACACAACCAACTATTTTAGAGTCTTTTTCGATAAATCGCGATAGTGTCACTGTTAATTTAAGTTCTGCCACAATTTCTATCTAGATTTACTACCTTTATACAACTATCAGTAGTAGAATAAATAATAAATAACATAAAATAAGCTCCGTAAAGACTGACAAATCCATAAAATTTCAAATTAAATTCAAATGTGTCAAATGAATCGTCAAACAGAACTGTCAAGGATCCCCACCCTAGAGTGCTTTTTCCGCCCACCATGCATGAATACATGGATAGCATTATGCTCCTTCCTTAGTCTTCTTATTCAAAGGGCGTAACTGAAAAATCAAAAAAATGAGTGACGTCATTTTAGATGCCCTACTGGCACAACTTTTATCTGTTGTATATCTATATACATACAAGAAGTGTATCTACATACACTCAGATGCAAAAAAACGCAACGGAGAATTTTTTTGTCAAATTTAAAGTGTTATATTTTTGTTATTTTTAGCCATATTTTTATGATTTTTTAAGCAAGCTGTATATAATTATATCAACTTTAATTCGTAAACCCAGTTTCTTATAAACTTATAAACTTTAATAGTATTTAGCATATTAATCGAGGGGTTGTTTTTTGCCCTAACTTTAAAACACCCTGTGCAATAATTTCGTGTGAAAATTTTCCTAAAATATAATTTTACGATCAGAACTACGACTCCTGAGCATTTTGTTTTTTGATTCATGTCAATACATGCTTTGGTTAATTTTGAAGAGCGTAATGATCAGGATCAATTTGCAATTTTTTCAGTTATCATTACTTTTTGGTGTAATTTTTTAATATGACGAGATGGTTTTGGTGACTATTCTCGTAACATCATATTACGCTGTATTGGATACTAGGATACTCTATACTAAATTAAAAAAAAAGTTAAAGACTAACGATACAGTCCGGGTTATAATAAACTATAACAGATCTAACGATATTAAAGAAAACATCTGTAATACCAAAGGTAATACTCAAGTATACAAACAGAAAGAAATAAGAAATTGTAAAAAATACCCTAATACTTTGTATTGCCTCCTTAGGCTACTTAACCGCCTGTATATAGTGTGACCAACGGATCTGTAGCTACGGGGTATCGGCAGGGGAATGCAGTTGTAAACAAAACACGCCCAATTTCATTCATAAAATAGGCATGGGCGTACGGTGTTATATGAAAATAATGTGTATCATAAATATAGTACTCAGATTAATAATTTTTTTCAAAAAACTTTATGCTGTTTGAATCGTTACTGTTGAGTTAGCACATAAACACTAAAAGCTTTTATTAAAGCTCCCTTAAATATTTTGAATCATTTTATTATTGTGTTGTTAATATAATAGAAGAAATAATTACAGCTGGGGGTTGGAACCTTTGGTGTTACACAGCAAAATAAAACACTAAATCAGTACAATACACCAAAACACTTTTAATTTTACACTGGACGCATGTTTCGCTAACCATGTCTGCCATCAGCAGATGATCAAGACTGTGTCTTGAGGTATATTTATTTATATATCTGTACTAACTATATTTTTTTCTATAATACAAAATTTTAGATATAACTATTTCCAGCAAAAAAATCTTGAAAATAGTTAACTTTGGAAGCGCAAACATATAATTTTACTCACCAGTAGATCCAATATTGCCTATTACACCAGATATTGTATCGCTCCGCCAGCAGTTTTTAAAGGTTAGGTCATTGTCTACCCATATGTTTCATCCAAATAGATAATACTTGGCTATATTTTCGAATTTCGCCTATATATTTATATCTCTCTCTGCAATATAATGGGCCGCTCCATTAATATTTATCTGTTATTTTGACATTTACGCCAAAAAAATTCATTTGATTTTAATAACCCCTAAGCGTCTCCTGCAAAAGGAAAATTCGATTCTTCCTGCAATTTTTGCAAAAGCTTTCTAATTGTGGGGACGAGTTTGAATTCGAGATAAAATCTATTTATCAAATTCCTGACCACTTCGAAAAAGTCGTCGAGCTTTTCGACAGCAGTCTCACGTGGTCGTTTCTTTCCAGAGCTGGATATCATTTTATCGGGGTTAGTTTTCAGCCTTTTTTTTTATTTTCTGTGTAAATTTTTTTATAGCCGATAACTCCGGTATAAAAAAATATCCGCTCAAGTTTACGTTTAAGCGGCAACTAAAGCGAACTCTCTGTAGCTTCTTCATCGCAAACCTTATTATGAACACAAGGAAATAAAACAAATGAGATTTCATCCACGTTATTATTAACTTACCTATATAAATTAGCTATTATTTCTCTTGTCTGACTATGTAGTGTCTTACCCTTAACAAATTTATTCATTTTAAAACACAAATATACGATCAAACTTGATATTAATAATTAAAAACTACGAACGAAAAACATGATAACAAGATAACAAAATAATAAAACACAACTTAACTATCAAATATACGAAAAATAGTAGTAAGTAATAATGATCAAAAAAATTACACCGCCACTGTATTCAATATTAGTATATATCAGTATTCAATATTCCTACTCTTTTCAGAAGAGACCGTGAAGTTGGGGATAAAGCAAGCGAATAGGAAAGGCGTAAAAGCCATGGCAACCGCGTGGTAACAAATCCTGTGACGTACTCTGGCCAATCATGTTCGACGAATAGGCGGCCATGCGCGGCGATGCCGGTTTGCTAATGATATCGTTGAAAATCTTCAACTTTCATAATAAGCAGATTATACAGAATGAAAGAAATAAGTTATTAAATAAAACATATCGAACAATATGAACTACGTTAAAATTCCTTAATAATATACGTCAGAATATATGCTAAACACATTATATATAATAAAAATATATTAAATTTATAGTTCATGTCTGGCAATTTTGCAATTTTATAGATAAACGTGGCAATATCGATTTTTTTTTCTTGCATTCCATCCGTAGCTTCAGATCCGCTGGTCAAACAGTACGTCCGTTTATACTCTCATCAAGGCTGCATATATCATATAGCGTTATGTTTTCCCATTCTTCTTTAAAGACCAAGCGAAGTTCATTTAATGAAGCTGGGTACCGCTTAGCGATCTCTAACCCTCCTGCCAAGCATTTCCCAAGCGTCGAACATGATGGGCAGTTCATAGTAGTATATAGTTCACAATAATCACCATAGCCGTCTTGTCATATTGAAAAATAACTTCAAAAAGAAATCATCATTGAAAACATTGGAAATTGTTGGTAGCAAGTTCATTTCTCAATTAAAAATTAACCTAGGCATGTATTGACATGATCCAAAAAGCAAAATGTTCAGGAGACATAGTTTAGCAGGGATAACTTGGTTATTAGCAGGGATAACTTGGTCCCGCATAACCAACAGTAGACAGCCAATGGACCCAACTACAAAGAGAGTATCTAAATATGTGAGGGAGGTTTTACACCATAATTAAAAATTGTTGAATAACCTGGAGATGACGATGATGATGACTAAGAGGTTGGGGTTTCTTCTAATTTAAAGTCTCCCTCTAGAAATCCATTCTTTGTAAAAGCAAAAAAAAACGAATCTAAAAGAATCATTGGAAACAATAATTAAAATCAAATAGATGTTCGACATTTTTCCGCAGGTGTTCTATTATTTGTAATATCTATGATAGAGACTCTGTAGAGGAAAAGATGGCGGATGTAATTTGAAAGTTTGAGCGGTCGGTCGGGGCGGTATAGTGTTGTATCGCTTGTTATAGCCTGTCGAAAATTTTCCTATAACATTTATTTAAATATCAGCTCTTGACTGATCGATGGCTTTGAATTAAATTTCCTTCTCTTCTGGGAACGCGACAAAGTGTGTTTTTTTTAATAATTAAATACTTTATTTATAAATTTTAACTGCTGATTCCTGTAAAGTAAATAAGATAGTACATATCTTGGGTCACTTATCAACAACACAGGATCGTTAGAAGGGGAAATAATAAGAAGATGTGAAATGACAAGGGTGGCAGTGCGAAAACTCTCAAAGATATGGCGAGACAAAAACATATCTAAACACTTAAAAAAAAGTCTTGTTCACTTGATTGACGCAACTGAGATGTACTGTTGGTGACGAATGCTCAGAATTCCCTGGACTGCCCGGCGCACAGTGATGCAGAAGTTCCCAATAGTGGCAGAAAATCAATATAGTTCCTAATATTTTCATAATCGTGAAGATTTTTGAATAAAAACGGGCCCATTATTAATCCCTTATAAGAAATGTTCGAGCTTATAAGATTATTAGCTGAAGCTAAAATATTTTGATTAAATTTTGATTAAATAAAATTAGTGCCTTTAACGTTGGTGATAAATTATCTAAAAACTGACGGTACTCTGAGAAAGTACAATGTTTTCAACTGTTTTTCCTCATGGAAATTCTAGTTTTAACTTCCCTAGTACCATAAAAAAATCAATAAAGACCTTGATGTAATTAAGAACGGCTTAATCTAAAATTACATTTTATGTAAGCTAATAAAAAATTCTCCAAATTGCTCCAAAAAAATATGATGTAGGTTACAATTATTAGCCTTTTTCTTCATAACTACCAAGTTTCATGACCAACATTAACCCACAAATACCCTTTAGGTTGCCTAACTCTCCCGAAAACCATGATTTAGTTTCCCAAAATAAATTACGTATGACAGTATATTACTGGGTGTTTCTTAGGTGCTGTCAAATATTGTTGTTGGTTATTTTTAATTAGTTTTAGAAAGGAAACTGTAATATATTTTCTCTTATTCAATTTAATTTTCGATATACAAAGTATTCAAATTTAAAAATAATTTTTAATGTGTAATTTTAACTAGCTTTTCCCAGTTAAGCCTAAGTTTTTATTTGTTTTGTGCTTATATGACATTAAATTTAGTATTATTAGAAATCTCATTAATTTTGAATAATTATTGTTAATATAAAATACAAAGACGTGTCAATGTGTCTATGATGCGTCAATATTCAGTCAACAATTTTTATCAATAATGTCATGCACCTTCTAGATACTAATTTTTTCGGATATAGTAAGAGATCACCTGTCAAGTAAAATAAAGAGACTTCTCCTGTCAAGTAAAATAGAACAGCATCCTGAGGCTCCAAAACTTATTATAGATTAAATTGTTCTATTTTTTTATCCATTTGCTAAATCCATCTTAAATATATTATCCATCTTATCTAGAAGATTTAGGATAATTTTTAGTTTCTTTTTCTTGCGTATATTATATTCTTGTAACTAAGTTCTAATTATAATCTAAGTATAATATTTTTACCGATACAGATATTTCCAAATTATAGAACATTTAAAAATATAACTAATATTAAATGGTTGTAAGTGAACAACTGATTACATCTAATGCGAAAAGAGCGCTCTTAGAGTCTTTTAGATGATGTTTTGGTGTTACTCTCATGAATACTAACTATACATAAAATATACAGATGTATTTATTTTCTTTTTTTTCATGAAAATGAATATACATATCTTTTTTAAGTTGAATTTAAGTAATGCTTATTGGTAACTAGTTCTGAAAAAAGGATTAGTTATATTAAAAACAAAATGCTAATTCTATTGTAAGGGGCTGAAAATAAAACCCTGTGTATTTATTTATGTGTTTACACAAACTTTTTTGATTTTTTAAACTTTACAAAGAATAGAGTATTAAATTAATATGCTATTAAAGACAAAATAATATAATTACATTTCTTACAACCCATTTTTTATTTTTTACAGCCAATTTAAGTACACTCTGTATACATAATTCAATTTTCTGAATTCAAGACATCACTTATATACTTAGAAAACCACATTTAACAAAAATAATTTTAAAAAATGTAGTAGTAAGTTGAGAAATTATTTTTTGCCACTTTTCGCGTTTTCGGCA
The DNA here is from genome assembly GCF_002938485.1 of Sitophilus oryzae. Classification (NCBI taxonomy): domain Eukaryota; kingdom Metazoa; phylum Arthropoda; class Insecta; order Coleoptera; family Curculionidae; genus Sitophilus; species Sitophilus oryzae. The sequence continues at coordinate 2,252,564 of NW_022146927.1, read as the reverse complement.
TCACTGTGCGGCGAACCAATGAATAACAGAACCAATGAACCAATGAACCAATGAATGAACCAATGAATCAACTGATTATCACAGAACGTGTCTCAATTTTTATACAGTCACGTATACTTAAATATTTCGGTCACGTTATGAGGAGGATACTGACTGTATGGAAAAACTCATTATACAGTACGTCTGTCCGTTCTGTAGCTAAGGGGTATCCGTGAGAGGGGAAACGATATTCTCTCGATGTTTTTCGTAAAAAAATAGACGACGCGTCCCATCAATAACTTTTTTATGAAACTAAATATGCTACACATAGGTTTATCCTAGCCTCCTTAGTTTTTGAAATACGGGGCGAATTTGTGATGCGCAGTAGTGAACCGATGTTGAATACAGATATGATGCGCAGTAGTGTAGGAAAATTTATAAATAAAGTATTTAATTATTTAAAACAAAAAAAAACCCTTCGTCGCGTTCCCAGAAGAAACGGAAATTTAATTCAAAGCCATCGATCAGATCGAAAAAATTAAGCTCTGCCTGTTTTGCATTAAGGTCTGTTTCTAAGGAGCTTAACTTGTCAGTGGCTAGAACTGTTTATTATGCACTTTTTGAGTCGCACCTCAGGTATGCTCTTCCATTCTGGGGTACGTGTTGTGCTACTCAATTTGACCGTATTTTCAAGCTCCAGAAGAGAGCTGTTCGATACTCACTGGGACTAAACAGCAGAACTCATTGCCAGGACTTTTTAAAAATATTAACTCTTCCTTCCTTATTTATATTTGAATCCGTTTGCCTAAGACGTAAGCATGTATCAGCTTCTCAAGAAAGGCCATCTCATACTTATCCACTCAGGAACTCGGAGCAAGATCTTTATCTACCTACCCAACGCTCAGAGTTAGTTAAAAGTTCAATATTATACGACTCGAAAAAAATGCAAAATCACCTGCTATTTGAAATCAAATCCATAACATCATTTTCTTCATTTCGCAAAGCATTGAACTCTTATTTACTAGACAAGGCTTTCTACGCCGTAAATGAATTATATTTTCATAATCGAATTTGATCTTGTATAAACACTGGTCTAATATTTGCTATTACTATATTTACTATAAACTTTTGAATCTTATTTTTATTCTTTGACATTGTAAACATTTATAAATGTTTATTTTAAACAATAAGACTGACAATGTAATTTATATACTTGTTTTGTATTCTCTTTTGTTTGTTTACTTGTTTTGTTACTTTGTTACTTTGTTTGTATTTTATGTACTTTACCTTTCTCTACAAATTGTAAATATTTTTGACAATAAAGGCATTTATTTATAAAAAATTAAAATCGAAATTAAAAAACTTAAAATAGTTAGCTTCTTTCTTTAATTTTTTTTCATTTAATTTTGTACTTATATTTTTATAAATACTAATACGGATTATTATTGTATTTGTTTGTTAAAAATTCAAGTATCTACTCTCGTTTTGGAGCTCTACTACTTGGTATTAACCAATCGGCAATTTTATCCAACCCATTCAACTAATTCCTGTTCCGCATAATAAATATAATCCTTTTGTTTATATTAGGGATATTGTTTATCGATCAAACCCGGGACTGGAGGGATTAAAAAGAGGCGGGGGGGATGGGGGTAGCAGAGCGACAGGTGACCGTTATTTTACCCCCCTCGGTAACGTGCCGCTATAGCAAATCCGTCCTTCGTCAAAATCCAATTTAATGCGACTTTATCGTTTCGCCGGGTTATTATCAAGGGCCTGACAGTGACAATCTGGCTCGCGATAGTCGATTTGACGTGTATATTATTATCGGGGAGACCCCGCGTATACAAGGTGGCCCATTAGCGAGAGGAAGTCCAATATCGTCGTTGTGGTGAAAACATCGTTGTTGTGGTGAAACAACGTTTTGGGAAGTATATCTCTTCCCGTCGTCGGAAGCAAAAAAAACACGAAGAAAAAGCTATTTTAATATCAATATATGACATAACATTATACAAGATGGGTCTTCAGTAAGTGTGAATATTTTCAGGGCTGGTAAATCTCGATAAAAGAAACATTTTTTCTCTTTACCGGTTTTCAAGTAAGTCCAAAATAACCGAGTTATTTTATTTTGAAAATAAAAAAAAATAATTGCTAATAAATAAAAAAAATAATAAACTCCATAAGACGACGCATGGTGTCATTGATGACGTGCAACGAAAGTTGTTCCAATTTCCCTATAGATACTAGATTTTGTGCATATCATTGTTTCACAATGAAATCTATCGATTAAAAATATTTTCAATATGGCGGCACTTTCGGAAGTACCGGAAGTTGACAGCAACTCTCTTATTTTAAATGGGTGACCCCAATTTTTATTACATACTTAAATTCTCTGTGAAATTTTATGAATTTTGATATTAAACACTCTATACCTAACGTTAACCGTTTTTGAAAAAAAAATATTTATAATTTTTGGAGGAAAAAAACTGCCTGTCAAAAATATGTATATAGCCTAAACGTCAAATTTAGTGATTATCACAGCCACATTGCGACATAAAGAGAAGACATGTGGCTATCTATGTCACAGGGGCTGTGATAATCACTAAATTTTTTTGGTTTGACAAATCATTACCTACCTTTTGTGAAAATTTTATTGGGGTGTACCAAAAATGGAATTTTTCGGCTTTACTTTTTTTGTTGCCGTTACAATTTAATACGGCTTTTGTTTTAAATTTTGGTTGCTATAATGTAAATGGACATCTTTTGACATACATTTAATTAATGTACTTATTACATGAATTTTATGACTTTACTACATTTTGTTGTATTTTTACATTTTATTGTATTGAAATTCTTTGCACATGCACTTTTTATTATTTATAAACAATATGAATTTTCCTTTGCAAACAAGAGAAAAAAAACTAAATATTTTTTAAAACTAAGGGAAGAAACCGTTTACTAAACAATCACCATTTTATTTTATTTATGATTTTCTAATACACCCAAAATTCGGTATTTTATTTAATAAAATAAAGTAAAAAACGCTTATTGATTTTTTTAATCATTATTCTTATGTGAAAAGCCATCTTATAATAAAAAATTATACCGGTTTTTATTTATTTCGCTATCCTCCCTCAACTTATTTTTTTCCTATTACTATCCTCCCTCAACTTTTTACAATGCGACAAATATGTAAGTTTTATTATTATTTTTTTTAAATTTATTAAACAATTATTTTAATTTCCTTAAAATACTGTCGGTCGATCGGCACGCCACTGGAAATTGACCTCAACCGTCTAATCTTTGTAAACAACTACATTGTTGCCGTTGCGCCGATATCCTATTCCCTTCTCTGTCCATTCTCTCTCGCACTCGTTGATTTTTGCAAACCAATGTGTGATGAAGGATTTATGAATGGATCGGTTGCATCTCCCGAGTTTAAATATCTTTGGTCGGCTACCTCTCGCATGTACTTGTGATGTGTGTCATCAGTGTCACAAGTACACGGGACCTACAGTTTATTACCGAATCCGAATGGCACTATTTGAGATGCTGTACAAGGCAAATATACTCAAGGTGGTTTGCCATTGCCTTCCTTGAGGTGGCGGCTTATTGGTCGCTCTATTTAGATAAATAAATATTTTTATTTAAATAAATAAAGCGACCGTACTGGCTGGGCATCGAACCCAGTACCTTCTGCTCCGCAGATCGACACAATAACGCTGGAGCTACGACCGGCCACTTGTTCATATTACTGTTATATAACGTTAAGCATTCAGAACGTGAAAATTAGTGGTAGGAATTTTCAATTAGTGGAAAAGGATACCAAAATTTCAACTTTTCCACTAATTATACTTCAAAATTTGCGGAGGTAATGCCATTTTGGCCTTTGATTGTCATCCGCCAAGAGCAAATGGTTAGAAATCAAAAATTTACTCTCTTTTATAAGCTAAATATTAGGCTATGGATACAACTTTTAACATGTATCAAACTTCCAATTTACATGGTTCTCCAACTTTGAAGGCAACTATTTCGTCCCCTAATAACTCTCTCCCTCTGCAGAACAAACTACACATCGCCAAGAGGAGAATTTAATTCTCCACGGTGACTAACAGCCTCCATTTTTTCTTTTCCCCCGCTTCTCGTCTTTCTCCATCAGCCAGTCGCCGTCTTGGGCTTTATCCAGACCACTGACACGATGACTGATCGCCTTGGTGGTAGTTCGCTATGTTATTATAATCAATTACGTCAAGTTACGAGTGTTTTCTTTATTATTTTCGTGGTGGTTCATTAAATAGAGGAATTAGAAGAAGTAAATTGAAATTACCAGTATTTCTTTATTGAAGAAGTCGTTTTAAAATGTATTAATTTATAAATAATGAATTTCTACGATTAGCTTAATGTTATTTTTAATTTTATTCTTATAATTCATTATTTCCATTGATCACTCTCCATTCAATTAAAGAGACAACAAGCTAAGACATATTTTACAAGCTACAAACACTTAGAGAAAAAACAAGCAACGACTGGAAACAACGATGCCATGTATCAAACTTCCAATTTACATGGTTCTCCAACTTTGGAGACATCTATTTCGTCCCTTAATAACTCTCTCTTTGCAAAACAAACTACACATCGCCAAGAGGAGAATTTAATTCTCCACGGTGACTAACAGCCTCCATTTTTTCTTTTCCTCCCGCTTCTCGTCTTTCTCCATCAGCCAGTCGACGTCTTGGAGCTTTATCCAGACCACTGACACGATGACTGATCGCCTTGGTGGTAGTTCTCTACTATATTATAATCAATTACGTCAAGTTAGGGGTGTTTTCTTTATTCTTTTCGGTAGTTTATTAAATAGAGGAATTAGAAGAAGTATCTTGAAATTACCAGTATTTCTTTATCGAAGAAGTCGTTTAAAATGTATTAATTTATAAACAATTAATAATAATATATTCTCTATGGATACAACTGATTACCGCAAGCTGTTGCTAGGATATTTTATTATTTTTAATTGTGTTTTTTAGATATTTTGAATGATCGTAAATCGTATACTAAGAAGTATAAAGTGTAATTGAAACCACTAATTTATTCCACTAATTGCGAGGTTCTCAATGAAGCTTAATACGATGATATAATTGAAAACTGCTTTCTAAAACAAAGCAAAATTCCCTAGAAAAGAAATTATACGAAATAAGGAAAAACTAATTAAGCAAACAAAAGAGAGAAGATATGACGTGGAGGAATTGGGTCAAACCCCCTGTGACAGATGGCGCTTCATTACCATTCCCATTTCGATTCGAATCGCTTATAAAGAGGTCGAATATGTTTTCAATTAAAAAGCGATCGGGTCGAGGGCTGTACACGTCATCAGAGGAAGCGTTGCAAATGTATCAAACACTTTATTTGTGTTTGTGTGGATGAAGGGGACGTATAAACGGGTGATGATTAAATACATCGAGTATATACACCTGAAATAGAAACCATTGTGTTCAGAGTGTCTCTCGTCGAGGAAAATAAGCATTGTCGGTAATATGAATAATTTAGAATAATAATATTTTACAATACAGCATGTTCCAACAAAAACTACTTCTTTTTGTTCTACAATCTATTAAAGAGTTAAAACAAGCTAAGACATATTTTACAAACTACAACCAGTTTGAGAAACAACTAACAACTACTGGAAACAACGATGCCATGTTGCCATGTATCAAACTTCCAGTTTACATGGTTCTCCAACTTTGGAGGCATCTATTTCGTCCACTAATATCTCTCCTTCTGTAAAACAAACTACACATCGCCAGGAGGGGAATTTAATTCTCCTCTGTGACTAACAGCGTCCATTTTTTTCTTTTCTTCCTGTTTCCCGTCTTTTGCCATCAGCCAGTCGATGTCTTGGGACTTTATTCAGACCACTGACACCATGACTGATCGCCTTGGTGTTAGTTCTCTACGATATTATAATCAATTACGTCAAGATACGGGTCTTTTCTTTATTCTTTTCGTGGTAGTTTATTAAATAGAGGAATTAGAAGAAGTAAATTGAAATTACCAGTATTTCTGTATTGAAGAAGTCGTTTTAAAATGTAATATTTTATAAATAATGAATTTCTACGCTTGGCTTAATGCTATTTTTAATTCTGTTCTTATAATTCATTATTTCCATTGATCACTCTCCATTCAATTAAAGAGTCAACAAGCTAGGACATATTTTACAAGCTTCAAACGTTTAGAGAAACAACGAACAACTCGAAACAACGATGCCATGTATCAAACATCCAATTTACATGGTTCTCCAACTTTGGAGGCAACTATTTTGTCCCCTAATAACTCTCCCTCTGCAAAACAAACTACACATCGCCAGGAGGAGAATTTAATTCTCCACGGTGACTAACAGCCTCCATTTTTTCTTTTTCTCCCGCTTCCCGTCTTTCTCCATCAGCCAGTCGACGTCTTGGGGCTTTATCCAGACCACTGACACGATGACTGATCGCCTTGGTGGGAGTTCTCTACGATATTATAATCAATTACGTCAATTTATGGGTGTTTTCTTTATTCTTTTCGTGGTAGTTTATTAAATAGAGGAATTAGAAGAAGTATATTGAAATTACCAGTATTTCTTTATTGAAGAAGTCGTTTTAAAATGTATTAATTTATAGATAACTAATTTCTGCGATTAACTTAATTCTATTTTTAATTTTATTCTTATAATTCATTCATTCCATTGATCGCTCTCCATTCAATTAAAGAGACAACAAGCTAGGACATATTTTACAAGCTACAAACACTTAGAGAAACAACAAACAACGACTGGAAACAACGATGCCATGTATCAAACTTCCAATTTACATGGTTCTCCAACTTTGAAGGCAACTATTTCGTCCCCTAATAACTCTCCCTCGGCAAAACAAACTACACATCGCCAAGAGGAGAATTTAATTCTCCACGGTGACTAACAGCCTCCAGTTTTTTCTTTTCCTCCGGTTTCCCGTCTTTCTCCATCAGCCAGTCGACGTCTTGGGGCTTTATCCAGACCACTAACACGATATCTTTATCTACCTACCCCACGCTCAGAGTTAGTTAAAAGTTCAATATTATACGACTCGAAAAAAATGCACAATCACCTGCCATTTGAAATCAAATCCATAACATCATTTTCTTCATTTCGCAAAGCATTGAACTCTTATTTACTAGACAAGGCTTTCTAAGCTTCTAATTTGATCTTGTATAAACACTGGTCTAATATTTCCTATTACTATATATACTATAAACTTTTGAATCTTATTTTTATTTTGTTATTCTTTGACATTGTAAACATTTGTAAATGTTTATTTTAAACAATAAGACTGACAATGTAATTTGTATACTTGTTTTGTATTCTCTTTTGTTTGTTTACTTGTTTTGTTACTTTGTTACTTTGTTTGTATTTTATGTACTTTACCTTTGTCTACAAATTGTAAAATTTTTTGACAATAAAGGCATTTATTTATAAAAAATTAAATTCGAAATTAAAAAAACTTAAAACAGTTAGCTCTTAGAATATAATAAAACAGTGAAATCGTTATGGAAATGAAAATATAAAATGACGCCAATCACAAGCAAATCGTATATCCGATGAACGGAGGCATGAAAATGCAATAAATTTCAAAAAACTGCGTAATTTTCTAACCAATCCAAGTCTTTAAATTCAACCAATAAAATTAATATCGTATCATCGTATCGTCGGACAACGGACGCATGAAAATCACTTGTGTCTAGCCCTAGCAAGCAACTATTAAGCCCGACCAATCACGTTAAAATTTTTGACAAACACAAATGAATTAACACCCTTCAAATAACCACGGTAACCAACCTGATTGGTCAAGCTTAATAGTTGACTGCTAGGGCTAGACACTTCTTGAAAATCAAGCTTTATTCCCAACATATTTAGAGAGATTTTCTTTCTATAATTTTTTTTTCATTTAATTTTGTACTTATATTTTTATAAATACTAATACGGATTATTATTGTATTTGTTTGTTAAAAATTCAAGTATCTACTCTCGTTTTGGAGCTCTACTACTTGGTATTAACCTATCGGCAATTTTATCCAACCCATTCAACTAATTCCTGTTCCGCATAATAAATATAATCCTTTTGTTTATATTAGGGATATTGTTTATCGATCAAACCCGGGACTGGAGGGATTAAAAAGAGGCGGGGAGGATGGGGGTAGCAGAGCGACAGGTGACCGTTATTTTACCCCCCTCGGTAACGTGCCGCTATAGCAAATCCGTCCTTCGTCAAAATCCAATTTAATGCGACTTTATCGTTTCGCTGGGTTATTATCAAGGGCCTGACAGTGACAATCTGGCTCGCGATAGTCGATTTGACGTGTATATTATTATCGGGGAGACCCCGCTTTTCGTATACAGGGTGGCCCATTAGCGAGAGGAAGTCCAATATCGTCGTTGTGGTGAAAACATCGTTGTTGTGGTGAAACAACGTTTTGGGAAGTATATCTCTTCCCGTCGTCGGAAGCAAAAAAAACACGAAGAAAAAGCTATTTTAATATCAATATATGACATAACATTATACAAGATGGGTCTTCAGTAAGTGTAAATATTTTCAGGGCTGGTAGATCTCGATAAAAGAAACAGATTTTCTCTTTACCAAAAATTTACTGTTTTATAAGCTAAATATTAGGCTTTCTCTATGGATACAACTGATTACCGTAAGCTGTTGCTAGGATATTCTATTATTTTTAATTGTATTTTTTAGATATTGAGAACATCGTAAATCGTATACTAAGAAGTAAAAAAGTGTAATTGAAAACCACTAATTTATTCCACTAATTGCGAGGTTCTCAGCCGAAGTGCTTAATACGATGATATATTAGAAAATGCTTTCTAAACAAAGCAAAATTTAGAAAAGAAAAATATACGAACAAGGAAAACTAATTAAACAAAAAGAGAGAAGATATGACGTGGGGTGAATTGGGTCAAACCTCAGACAGATGGTTTCATTACCATTCTACTGATTCGAATCGCTTATAAAGAGGTCGAATATGTTTTCAATTAAAAGCGATCGGGTCGAGGGCTGTACACGTCATCAGAGGAAGCGTTGCAAAATGTATCAAACACCCCTTTTATTTGTGTTTGTGTGGATGAAGGGACGTATAAACGGCTGATGATTAAATACATCGAGTATATACACCTGAAATAGAAACCATTTGTGTTCAGAGTGTTCCCTCATCGAGTAAAAATAAGCATTGTCGGTAATATGTATCAATTTAGAATAATATTTTAAATAGTAGCATGTTCCAACAAAAACTACTTTTTGTTCTGCCAATCTATTAAAGAGTTAAACAAGTTAAGACATATTTACAAACTACAACCAGTTTGAGAAACAACTAACTGATTGAAACAATCGATGCCATGTTGCTGTGTATCAAACTTCCAGTTTACATGGTTCTCCCAACTTTGAGGCATCTATTTCGTCCACTAATATCTCTCCTGTAAAACAAACTACACATCGCCAGGAGGGGAATTTAATTCTCCCTCTGTGACTAACAGCGTCCATTTTTTTCTTTTCTTCCTTGTCGTCTTTTGCCATCAGCCAGTCGATGCCTGACTTTTATTCACTGACATGACTGATCGCCTTGGTGTTAGTTCTCCTCACGATATTATAGTAATAATTACGTCAAGATACTGGTCTTTTCTTTATTCTTTTCGTAGTAGTTTATTAAATAGAGGAATTAGAAGAAGTAAATTGAAATTACCAGTATTTCTGTATTGAAGAAGTCGTTTTAAAATGTAATATTTTATAAATAATGAATTTCTACGCTTGGCTTAATGCTATTTTTAATTCTGTTCTTATAATTCATTATTTCCATTGTGATCACTCTCCATTCAATTAAAGAGACAACAAGCTAGGACATATTTTACAAGCTTCAAACGCTTAGAGAAACAACGAACAACTCGAAACAACGATGCCATGTATCAAACATCCAATTTACATGGTTCTCCAACTTTGGAGGCAACTATTTTGTCCCCTAATAACTCTCCCTCTGCAAAACAAACTACACATCGCCAGGAGGAGAATTTAATTCTCCACGGTTCCGACATCGAAACAAACGTTAATACCCATGATCGACCGTGACTAACAGCCTCCATTTTTTTCTTTTCCTCCTGTTTCCCGTCTTTCTCCATCAGCCAGTCGACGTCTTGGGGCTTTATCCAGACCACTGACACGATGACTGATCGCCTTGGTGGTAGTTCTCTACTATATTATAATCAATTACGTCAAGTTAGGGGTGTTTTCTTTATTCTTTTCGTGGTAGTTTATTAAATAGAGGAATTAGAAGAAGTATATTGAAATTACCAGTATTTCTTTATTGAAGAAGTCGTTTTAAAATGTATTAATTTATAAATAACTAATTTCTACGATTAACTTAATGCTATTTTTAATTTTATTCTTATAATTCATTATTTCCATTGATCACTCTCCATTCAGTTAAAGATACAACAAGCTAGGACATATTTTACAAGCTACAAACACTTAGAGAAACAACAAACAACGACTGGAAACAACGATGCCATGTATCAAACTCCCAATTTACATGGTTCTCCAACTTTGAAGGCAACTATTTCGTCCCCTAATAACTCTCCCTCGGCAAAACAAACTACACATCGCCAAGAAAGTAGAGGACCACCACCACGGTGACTAACAACAGCCTCCCATTTTTTTTCCCCTGCTTCTTCAGAGTCTTTTCTCCATCAGCCAGTCGACGTCTTGAGGCTTTATCCAGACCACTGACACGATGACTGATCGCCTTGGTGGGAGTTCTCTACGATATTATAATCAATTACGTCAATTTATGGGTGTTTTCTTTATTCTTTTCGTGGTAGTTTATTAAATAAGGGAGTTAGAAGAAGTAAATTGAAATTACCAGTGTTTCTTTATTGAAAAAGTCCTTTTAAAATGTATTAATTTATAAATAATGAATTTCTACGATTAGCTTAGTGCTATTTTGAATTCTGTTCTTATAATTCATTATGTCCATTGATCGTTCTCCATTCAGTTAAAGAGACAAGCTAAGACATATTTTACAAGCTCCAGACATTTAGAGAAACAAACAACTAACTGAAACAACGATGCCATGTATCAAACTTCCAAACTCTTACATGGTTCTCCACTTTGAAGGCAACTATTTCTGTCCCCTAATAATCTCCCTCGGCAAAACAAACTACATACACACATCTCCAAGAGGAGAATTTACCTCCACGGTGACTAACAGCCTCCATTTTTCTTTTCCTCCCGCTTCAGTTCTTCTCCATCAGCCAGTCGACGTCTTTGGAAGCCTTTATCCAGACCTCACTGACACGATGACTGATCGCCTTGGTGGTAGTTCTCTACTATATTATAATCAATTACGTCAAGTGTTTTTTGTTCTTTTCAGGTAGTTTATTAAATAGAGTAGAATTAGAAGAAAGCATATATTGAAATTACTAGTATTTCTTTATTGAAGAAGTCGTTTTAAAATGTATTAATTTATAAATAACCAATTTCTACGATTAACTTAATGCTATTTTTTAATTTTATTCTATAATTCATTATTTCCATTGATCGCCTCCTCCTCATTCAAAGATACAACAAGCTGGGACATATTTTACAAGTTACAAACACTTAGAGAAACAACAAACAACGACTGGAAACAACGATGCCATGTATCAAAACTCCTAATTTACATGGTTCTCCAACTTTGAAGGCAACTATTTTGTCCCCTAATAACTCTCCTCGGCAAAACAAAACTACACATCGCCAAGAGGAGAATTTAATTCACCACGGTGACTAACAGCCTCCATTTTTCTTTTCCCCGCTTTTTCTCGTCTTTCTCCATCAGCCAGTCGACGTCTTGAGGCTTTATCCAGACCACTGACACGATGACTGATCGCCTTGGTGGGAGTTCTCTACGATATTATAATCACTACAACAATTTATGGGTGTTTTCTTTATTCTTTCTGTGGTAGTTTATTAAATATGAGTTAGAAGAAGTAAATTGAAATTACCAGTGTTTCTTTATTGAAAAAGTCCTTTTAAAATGTATTAATTTATAAATAATGAATTTCTACGATTAGCTTAGTGCTATTTTGAATTCTGTTCTTATAATTCATTATGTCCATTGATCGTTCTCCATTCAGTTAAAGAGACAACAAGCTAAGACATATTTTACAAGCTCCAGACATTTAGAGAAACAACAAACAACGACTGGAAACAACGATGCCATGTATCAAACTTCCAATTTACATGGTTCTCCAATTTTGAAGGCAACTATTTCGTCCCCTAATAATAACTCTCCCGGCAAAAAAAAAAAAAAAAAAAAAAAAAACAAACTACACACTCAAGAGGAGAATTCACCTCCACGGTGACTAACATTCTCCATTTTTCTTTTTCCTCCCGCTTCGTCTTTCTCCATCAGCCAGTCGACGTCTTGGGTTTTATCCAGACCACTGACACGATGACTGATCGCCTTGGTGGTAGTTCCTTACCTTTCATTATAATCAATTACGTCAAGTTAGGGTGTGTTTTCTTTTTATTCTTTCGTGGTAGTTTATTGGGCGAGAGGAATTAGAAGAAGTATATTGAAATTACCATATTTCTTTATTGAAGAAGTTTCAAGTTTAAAATGTATTAATTTATAAATAACTAATTTCTACGATTAACTTAATGCTATTTTTAATTTTATTCTTATAATTCATTATTTCATTGGATTACCTCCTCCATTCCTAGTTAGTATATATAACAAGCTAGGGACATATTTTTACAAGCTACAAACACTTAGAGAAACAACAAACAACGGCTGGAAACAACGATGCCATGTATCAAACTTCCAATTTACATGGTTCTCCAACTTTGAAGGCAACTATTTCTCTCTGTCCCCTAATAAATCCTCGGCAAACAAACTACACATCGCCAAGAGGAGAATTTAATTCTCCACGGTGACTAACAGCCTCCAGTTTTTTCTTTTCCTCCGGTTTCCCGTCTTTCTCCATCAGCCAGTTGACGTCTTGGGGCTTTATCCAGACCACTGACAAGATGACTGATCGCCTTGGTGGGAGTTCTCTACGATATTATAATCAATTACGTCAAGTTAGGGGTGTTTTCTTTATTCTTTTCGTGGTAGTTTATTAAATAGAGGAATTAGAAGAAGTATATTGAAATTACCAGTATTTCTTTATTGAAGAAGTCGTTTTAAAATGTATTAATTTATAAATAACTAATTTCTACGATTAACTTAATGCTATTTTTAATTTTATTCTTATAATTCATTATTTCCATTGATCACTCTCCATTCAGTTAAAGATACAACAAGCTAGGACATATCTTACAAGCTACAAACACTTAGAGAAACAACAAACAACGACTGGAAACAACGATGCCATGTATCAAACTCCCAATTTACATGGTTCTCCAACTTTGAAGGCAACTATTTCGTCCCCTAATAACTCTCCCTCAAAACAAACTACACATCGCCAGGAGGAGAATTTAATTTTCCACGGTGACTAACAGCCTCCAGTTTTTTCTTTTCCTCCGGTTTCCCGTCTTTCTCCATCAGCCAGTTGACGTCTTGGGGCTTTATCCAGACCACTGACAAGATGACTGATCGCCATGGTGGGAGTTCTCTACGATATTATAATCAATTACGTCTAATTATGGGTGTTTTCTTTATTCTTTTCGTGCCGGTTTATTAAATAGAGGAGTTAGAAAGAGTGAATTGGAATTACCAGCCTCAGTTTATTGAAAAATGTGATTAAATGTGTTTAAAGATAATGTTTAAGAAGATACAATATTGGAGAGATAACAGAAAATAAGGATTTACTCTCGGATTTACTTTGAGAGTCCAAAAGTAATGGTAAATGGTGAAGTGTGAAAGGTAGTTTTCTAAATGATAATAAGCTTCACAAATTGCTTGGGTTACAGGACAATATACAGCTCACATTCTTTTTTAAAAAATCTGCATATATTGAAGGAATGGGCATCAACTGGATTGGTTAAATTAAATTTGATAAATAGTTTATAAATTACCTTAAATCCAGTTATATACATCTATACCTATCATATTCTTTTCAATTTTTGTATAATAATTCCCAGTATCCTTAAAAATAACGATTAATCACTGCATTTTCATATAGAAGAGCTGTATATTCGATATTCCCACCGTGCAGGAACCAAATTAAATTTTCAACTTCGTTAAAGGGACTTCTGTCGTACATTAGCGGTACTCTGTTGTCCTGTCACGTTATAAAATATTCTATGCAGTCGTATTTTGCTGTTGCTAACAACTATCCACGCTCTAATTGATAGATGCAAAAGCGAATTCTCTTTGGAATACCGTGTCTATACGGCTTGATTATTTTACCTAAAATAATACATCACACTGTGTCATCACAGTGAAATTTACAGTGTAAAAGTTTCTATAGATCATAATAATTTTTTAGTCGCGCACAGTGTTGCCTACTTTTACATATTATTTTCTTTTAATCAAAAAATTTTAGGAAGCAAAGAAGAATTAATTATAAATGTATAAACAGTTGTTATTATTTACATAAACAAAATTCATCTCCTTGACAACACTTAAGGGGCATAAAAGTACATTATTACCGCTTTCCCGTTCAAAATATTCTAAGAAAGTTGCTATGAGTTTTTTGCAACAGCTAATAATCTGCTCAAATATGGAGGGTCCAAGTTGACGGAACACATCCAGGAACTACTGAAAGTTGTATGGGAGAAAGAAGAAATACCAAAAGAGTGGAAAGAAGCAATAATCTGCCTTAATTGAGGTTGCTTCTCACTATACTCTCCGTTTCCATTCGATATCCGTTCCGTATCTTTTATTGTATTGATGCTATACGTAAGCTTCCGTTCCGTATCGTTCCATATTTTTTATTAGCCAGGATGGGTCACCTGAAGTTTTTAAATGGAAACACCCTTATAGAGATAGGTTCAATAGCCGGCCTGGAGAGCGGTGTTTTTTCAAATATGATGTTTTTACAAATGCTGGCTTTTTAGTTATGGAAAATTTTGCAGAATACTAAAAGTTGTTTTTGCTGGGGACCCTATTTAGCCTATATAATTTTTTAAAATTAATACTTATACTATCAACAGAAATTTGATTTTTATATGGGACACCCTGTATATTTTAAAAGTTATCTTTGTGTTACTAAAATAACACACTTCTGATATTTTGCTCGATTCTTCGAGATATAGAGCATATAAAAATTCGCCCGCTTTAAATAAGTAAGTAGGCTTTGAACGGCACCGGCCGTAATGCAAAAAATTCTAGCTGTGAGCATCAATTAAAAAACGAAAATAATATTTTTTGCTATGAAATGCAGAATTTTTATAACAATTTAAAACATATTTAACCAACATCAACACATTTAAACTATATCTAATAACAATAAAATAAATAGCAAACCAAGACATGACATTTTGCTACAGGTAAATTATATCCGTTCGTCCATAACCGTCTACTGTTATGGACATTGCATGGGGAGTTTTTGAACATTTCGCGGAATTCATGAACTCAGTGGGGGTGAAAGCAATTGCTCATAATCCTCCTAAGTATTTCTAATTCTGTCTATTTATACGGAATCTTTATTCTTCCGCAAATATATCCATAGGATTAGATCCATGGGCACTAAGTCAGGGCGGCCTCGACGGCCAAACGGCTGGGATCTGGTTAGCTATTCAATTATTCTTGAAATTGGCTGCAAAAATTTGCTGATAACTTCAGCGTTCAGAGGCGGTGCGTCGCGTCGTCTTGTTGAAAAATATGTTTTCGAGTCTCTTAAGTGCATATCAATAAGTAACCAAAGCCTACTAGAAGTTGCGCGGCGAACTTTAAAAATTTGCATTGAAGGGGATTATAACAAAATATCATGTGCCATATTTTTGGAAAGGTAATTTTAAATTCTTTCAGTTACTCAAAAATATAGAGGGTGTCCTAAATAAAAAATCAATTTTTCTGTTGATAACTCTTAAATTATTAATTTTTTAAAAATTATACTTCCTTAAACCATTAAATTTACGTAAAAAGTGCTTGGAAATGTTTTCATAGAAATACAAAATTTTCCATAGCAAAAAGTTACAGCGATTTGTTAAAAATGCACATTTTTGAAAAACACCCCGTAACTCCGAAACGGTAACAGATATTGATGTGCGGTTTTCACCATCATGTTTTTGATAAAAATTGAACTCCGGACACCGATATTAGTCAGTTTTCGTCTATCTCCTATAGAAAAGGGTGTTTCCATTTAAACGCGTCGAATTTGACCCACCCTGTACAATTTATATCTTTACGAAAGTTTTATTTTAAAAATTTGTATCTTTTGAAAAGGGTAATAGATTTAATTAAGAGATGAAAGAATAAATATCTATCAGCAAAATTTTAACAGAGCTGGTACAAATGTAAGAACTTGACAACGCTGTTACCGATACGCTTTAGCCCGTTCGCCAAAAAAAAATGTATGGAAGGAAAGGATATGGAACGGAAGGGAAACGGAACGGATAGTGTGCATTGTCCTATTCATTTACATGATATAATATTTTATGTAAACGGAAGGGAGCTGATATGGAAGGTACAGTGAGAATCAACCTTTATACATAAGAAGGGAGATAAGAGTGAGTGTCAAAACTACAGAGGTATAGCTCTCCTATATGTTGTAGCGTTTTTTATAAACATTACCACTGCGAACGGCAGCTTTTCATCGGAGAGCAATCGTGGGTAAGGTATTTCACTAGAGAGAAAACTAACCATAACAATAAACAAAAAAATACAGATATTGGGCGCCAGGCATGTAGAGAGAAAGAAAACTCAGTTGTATATTACTTAAAACTAATGACTATATTTATTCAAGATGGACTGTGATGGTAAATAGCATTGTACAATTTTAATAATTATTATAGTGGTTATATGTCAAAGAAAGTGGTGGTTAAGAGTTGTACTAAATATCTATAAAAGTAATACCATTACAAGACATAATGTAATGAAACTAAGATCTAAATCATATTTAAATATCAAATCGACATAAATGTTCTTAATAATCTAACCACTAAATATAGTCTGTACGATATTATTTTAAAAATGTACGTTATTAAGTTAAGACTGCAAATCGACTGAAAATCTGAACCCAAATCTACACTTAGCTGTTCTTGAGGCAATCCTGTTTCGAAGGAAGACCAGCAGCGTGAGGTAGGCCTGGCCATATCTGTACTGTCTGTCGGCGATCCCAGCTGGCCAAAAAACAACAAAAAGGGACCAGAATGGGGACACCATGAATCAATACAGCCGTAGCTACTAACTGGCTTATAGATGGAACGAAGCAGCATGGGCCTGCTACATCCACGCTGGGGCACTTTATATATGTAAGATAAATCAATTCTACTTTGGTCCACGGGACATCCGTCCATAAGATAATGGTACAAGGGAACACTACCTCGTACCTTGGACTACTAGACCTGGATAATGCCTGTACCTTGAAATAGTCCGTACCTTGACCCTAAAATATGAAACTCTTGTTTAAACCAAACAAGGTCTAATAAACAAAATAAACCTACCTCGAATTACTTCCGAGGGCTCAATAATAAACAAAGAAACTGTCCTTTCTTCCATGTAACATTTTGAGGACAAAAGTAAAGGGACGCCAACGTGCCAGCAAAATACAAATACAAGTTGTTGGGACATCCAAAACTCTACCCCTAAAAATATGCAGTAATAATATCGAATCTAAAAAGGATAATATCTCATCTTTTTAGCCTGTTGCTTTGAAATAAAGCAGCTGATTCAATTATACAGCAAGATTTCTAAATAATCACCATTTCTAAAAGCCGGATGGTTAGGTTAGCCAGGGGGGTGACAGTGAAATAGGAAAATTGGAAACAGTCATTGCGGCCAATCCTGTCATCTCCCGACGACAAGTATGGCCGCCTAGACAAGGGACAGCAATGTTTCGTTCAAGTATTGTCTGAATTTCACAGTTTAGAATTGACAGATTTCAGAGACAACTTCAGATTTGTCTAGAACAAATTTCGACGCCATTTTAATTCTCCGGTTAGTTTTGTTTTGTAAATTCACACTGATATTTCGGCAGAAATTATAAATATAGGCTGGTAGTAAGGCATATAAAATATTATTACATGAACAATCCTGAGAAAAGACGTTTCTGCAGAACTAGGTATGTCCCATGTATATTAAAAATAGGTAGTAAATAAACACTATTTCTGTATTTTTGGGATGCAAGAAAATTTGTTATGTTTATGATCGGCGATTTTTTTGAAAATGGAAACAATTTACAGCAAGGTAAGATCATTTTTAACTATAGCCAACATTAAAGTTATCTCCAGTATGTGCGATTTAGGTCAATAATGCAGTAAATCTGACTGGATACAATCTGATTGTTATTCGACTAACAGTCTCTTTTTTGCTTCTTTTGATTTACAAACCAGGTCTCTTTGGAAATAATGGACGCTTTTTTAAACAGTATTTATATTTTATACCTTGATATTTTTACATTGTTAATTTTAGTATAAAAAAAATTTGCTTCTTCTGTTTTCAGATTTTTGTATAAGGCTCCTGTTTTCATGTCTGCCCCCTGTTTTCTATCCTTGATGGCTGTGAATACAAGCAATATTATTTATAAATTACTGTGTAAGTCATGCTTATAGCCTACTAATTTACGTTAAAATTGCATATAATTAAGTAATTGCTGAAATCATTCACTTTATTTTTATATTTATTTAGTCCGTTGTCTCATATTTCAAATAAATATGTTTGAATAAAATTTTGTTTTGTTTTATTTATGATAAGAAAGAGTACAAAATACATTTAAACTGAAAGAGGGCCCGCCATTGAATAACCGGAAACGGAAATAAAAATGAAGCCATCATGTCAACCTGTCAATTGAAAAATTATTCTCCAGACGACAACGAAGGCTTTCGGTGCGTACGCCTGCTTCCATCGATTTAACACATAGAGTTGACACTTCTTTCTAGTTAATTATTTTATAATAGGCTACAGAGCGCTAAAAGCAAAAGTGAGGTTAAGCACGAGAGTTGACAGAAGCGATGTTGACAGCGCCTCCTCAGAGCGATAACAGGGTTGTGTCAAACGATAACAGGGTTGGCGACTAGGGAACGTAAAAATTACGCCAAGTGCGTCAATTAAATTATCCGGCCTGAACGATTGGGAATCCGGTGATGATACGCCAGAAATCATATATCATATACAAAGACATGTAACGAACTAAAAACGTTACAATGTAGCTTACTAAAGTACAACATATAAAAGAAATATGAAAAAAAAAACAATTATGAAATAAAATCGAAGAAACGCAGAAAGAAAGATTGTAGATTATAAAATTCATTAATCTTTATTCAATTTTCGGTTGTTCGAGTCTACCGAAAAGCCATTTTTAGCTCGAACTGTCCTCATAACATTTTTATGGCCTGTTCCAGTTCAGCACTACCTCTGCACTATTATGAGCTAGCCCTGGCGAACTTTCGCGATTTATCAATGTTTCGGAACTTTTTGCCCTTAATAAGTTACTGCCGCGACGAAACTAGACGATGTGGCCGCGGTCTTTCACAAATTTAATTAGACTGGAACAGATTTTTATAACAGGGAGCAAAAAAATCATTAATTATAAACTTTTTCAAACATTTGAAAATGCTTGGCTGATGGGCACTTCTACTTTTCGACTATGCAGTTCGAATTTTAGCAAAACAGAACAAAGATAATGTTACAGTTATCATTAATATTTTTATTAGGTTTTCTATTAAAGTTCTTTATCAAATTATAAATCCGATAGATTTTACTCATTGATTCCTCATCAAAAAATATGATAAAAAAAGTTCCTATTATGGAAATATGGAAATGCATAGTTTTAGTGTTACAGGATGTTAAAACTTTTTAAAATTACTTCTTAAATACCATTATTTTTTAAGTTTTGAATGAATCACCCTGTATATGAACAGGGTGCCCCATTTCCCTGTGTTTTTTTGTGAGGGTTCTCGTTCGTGAGTAGAGTTACAAAGATGCGGTTCTAACATCACCGCACTGATAAAAAAGATGGACTTGAACTAAAGTCGTCATCGTTCTTGAAAAAAAAATTTAGTGGCAAGAGAATTTATTTTAGCGTAAAAAAAATATTTTGCCTGAAGAAAACTCTTAACTCAAGAAAAACTGGTTCTTTGAAAATCTGAAAATTTCTTTAATCTATTTTCATTCAAATCTTAAGTGCAAGTTACTTTGTTTTAAGATAATAAGAAAATACGCTAGAAGTACTTCATTCAAGAAACATTGCATTTTTCCAATAGCAAATACTCTTTGATGAAAAATAATAACGACACGCAAAAGACGATGACGGCGACGGTATATACAATCAGTCGGCAGTCCGATCAGTCGTACGTCGCATTTCATAGGTCGCAAGCCATCATAGTACGCACGGGTTTTTGTTTTCTGCTTGGCATTTCTTACTTGAATTTTGCATATTTGCTTTTTGAAACGCATATCGTATAACAAAATTAGTGATCGTTATTAACATGCATTTGTCATTTGATTATTTAAAGGAGTTTTGAAAAAACGGAAATTAGAGCATTATTTGCTATATTTGAAGGTAAGAGACATTTACCTAATGCACATGTCCTTAGATAATGCATGACTATAGATATAATAAGAATATAGGTATCGATTTTTTTTATAGTCAATTACAAAATTTTAGAATTTCACAAGTCGTCGTATTAAAAAATTCAAAAAAAAGTGACCAAAGCTTATAATTTTAATAATTTATTTACTTTACTTTGATTAATCGTGATAACATTTTTTTGTAATTTGTAGAGTGATGAACCACCCCAAAAAATACTAAGGAGTGAAGAAGCAGAAATAACTACTATCGAGGAAAATAATATCACTTTTTACTTACTACAGACCAGCAGGAAAACCTGTAAATTTATCAGAAAATATACCTCGTAATATGCCTGTATATGATGTATAGATTCTCTTAGATCAAAAATAATAAATTTTAGTTGAGTCAATAGTATTCGCTATTGGTTTAAGAAAAGTTTCACCAAGAAATGTCCAGTTTTCAATCAAGAATTTTTGCATGAATCAAAGAGACTATTGTTCTGTAGCAAGAACTTCTTTGCATATTCATTTTGAGTCATAGTAAAATTGAAATACTTTGGACAGATAGATTCTTCTATTCTCTAAAGTAATTTTTTTAAGCTTATGAAAAGATAGTAAATACTTTGGGTAAAGAAACGTCGTTCTTGGACCTATTGAAAAGCGCCAATCTTTTGGGTCAAAGTCATATTCATTTCGACTGAGAGATCCTTTTTTTCAGTGCGTCTTACTTTTTTATGAAACTAAAGTTGCTACACACAGATTTGTGCTAGTCCTCTTAGCTCCTGAAATACAGGGCGAATTTGAAAATGTTGCACTTTTCGACTTTTTTTGTATCTCTGATAAACTCATCGAAAAGGTAAAAACTCAGTCCCATAGAGTTTTTCACGTAGAATTACTATCTATTGCTTCTTCTAGTCAACACTCGAGAATGGGATACCCTGTACAATATATTATTTCAATATCACCAAATAACGACTCAATCATCAATAAATCATAACTATATCCTACTCTAACCTAAAAAATAAAACAAAAAATGTGCAATGGCAACGCAAAATGCACTCTATAAAATTAGAGCGCTTCCCAATTTCCTCTGAAATGTGAGGTTATATAAAATGCGAACGTCCGCATAAATCGAGAACATAATTTAAAGAACGACTTATCAGGCATAATAAAATTTCGGAAAGTTCAGAAACACCACCTCTTAAAAGCAAAAAGAGGAACTTTGAGATGTACGAGGGGAGGTTTAAATCTTATAAATGTGGTAGTCACTTGAAAAAATATATCAGTTATAAGTTTTTTACGTTTTAGTCTCCAAGGTATCTTAAAAGACTTCAAATTTTCTATTATAACTCAGACTTATTGTCCGCTATATTATTTCTATATAACTATTACCGGGGAGTTTCGCTATTGGCTATCGGCGGAAAAATTATTGCAAAAATAATGTCAAACCGCCTGCACCTATATACTAGAAAGAGGCTCCATATTTTCCATCCGTCAACTACAGGAAAAAGTAAAAGAGCATCAGTCTAAACTTTATGTTGCATTCATCGATCTAACAAAGCCTTCAACTCTGTGAACAGAGATTTGGGCAATTATGAAAGTTAGTAGAGTACCTAACAAATTTCTTACAGTGTAAAAAGCCCATAACAACAAGTCAGTGCTGCCATCATGATCACCGGAGCGACCCATTCCTAACAACACAGGAGTTAGCAGGATGTGTCTTAGCGCCTCCTATTCATATTCATGGCAGCGCTCTCCATTATAGTGGACAGCAAAACTGCAGGAGAGAGGATTGGGCATTAGATACAGTTGCGCATTTATGGTCCGTTCAACATAAAAAGACTCAGGGCAAAGATCACAACAAACAAAATTTACCTGCTGAAGCCAATACGCTGACGACTGCGCCTCTAGTTGCAAACACGGTACAGCAATTACAAGAAATGTTGAACACATATACCTAGGCATACGAGGCTTTGGGCCTTAAGCTAAACATCGACAAAACTAAAATCATGTGCACTCCCCGGAAGATCACAACAATGCTATAAAAATCGGAGTAGCGAACTATTGGAATATGGCAGAATTACCTTGGCAGTTTGATTTCTGAAAAGGGGCCTCTTATTGACTCTTGAAATTCAGCACAGGATTAGTAGCGCCTCAAGAGCATTCTGAAATTAAAAGACAGGGTTTTCTACAATCATGACTTTATGTACAAAACAAAACTTGTAGTGTACCATGCCAATTATAATCCCCACCATGTTATATGGGAGCGAAACCTGGTGCCGTACCGCCGACAATACGGAACGCATTAAACAAGTTGCAACAGAGACACCTTGACAATCCTTGAGAAAGTCCGGTGGTTCCATCGCGTCTCAAACGTATCGGTCCTTGAAAGCTAACTGCGAGAGTATTGAAGTCATGGTCACCACAAAATCCCGCTTAAGATGCATTGGTCGCCATGCAGAATGCAAGAAGACCGCATACCAAAATCTCTGATTTACGGTGAGCTTGTAGACGGTAAGAGGAGGCCGGTGGACAACTGAAAAGGTACAAGGACATTTTCACGAAAACTTAAAGGGAATTAACATGCAGAATGAGTTGGAAAAGGCAGCTCATTGGCCAGAACTCAATGGAAGAGGAGTTGTAAACTCAGTTAACAGCGGCAACCAAAAGTAAAGAGGCAACAAAAGCAATGAGATTTTTGAATGTCCGAGTGTGTGGTGGGCAGATACAATACGTATCGGGGCTTTTCTGGCCCAGAAAAGCTCATGAAAGAAACGCCTTTGCGGACCATCTTCTTTATGTGTGTCGAAGGTCACAGAGTAACGGCTGTATGTATGTATGTATGTTATAACCCAAACTATAAAATTCGCGACTGTTCGCGTCGAATTAATCTCAGCTTGTAATGGTGATGATAAAGCAAAGCAAGAATTTAACATATAAACTGTATAAAATTTTTCTTACATTTATGTCAGCATGAGAAAAAAACATGGTAATATTTGAGGTAGTTTCATCTCATTGGAATTTGATTCTCGAAAATCCGTTTGTCAAAATAAGCTTTTTACGTCAAGCAGTTTAGCATGTGGTTAATCGAGTCACCCAACTTTTGAACACCCTGTATGATTTTTAAAAATTCAAAATAGCATTGTTATGGATCTGTGGTCCACTATTTAAACTCACGATAAAATACTTAACGATTTTATTTTTTTTCTCACTCTGTACACACACAGCTTATACTATTTACAACAATAATTTATGCAACTACTATTATTACTCTAACGGTACTGGCACCTTCGCCAATTAATTCACAGTTTAAAACGCGGTATTATCAAACTTCAGACTGTCAACTGCCAAAGCGCGGGCCTTTATATACCCCCTGGCGAGTGTTTCTGGAACGTTCTAAAGAAGTCTGTAATTTTATTTTACTTTCTGGCGAATTCGCCAGGTTCCTCAATGCACGTTGTGGTTATGTAGCGGTAATGCAGTTATGCAACTAGTAATACACCTTGAACTTGACAATATGTAAAAAAACAAAATAAATTAAGCGTGTCCAAGCGTTTTCCCGAAAGACTAACCGTTTTTTAAATAACAAATATTGTAATATTTGAGGGGCGTTTTCACCCTCTTGGAATTTGGGATTCGATAAACCCCTCCTTATCGAACCTCTATACCCCACAGTCAATCCGCTTGCCAAAAATCAGCTTTTAAACGTCAAGCAGTTTAAGCAGAATCGTGATTACTCAGTGGTCATATTTATGAAACACCCTGTATAAATTTTTAAAAATTTTAAAATATGTAAAACAACAAAATAAAATATAATGTTTAAGAGTTTTTCCGCAAACTCGAAACGGATTCAAATAAGGCAACAAGGAAGGAAGAGTCAATAATATTTTTAATTTTTTAAAAAGTCTCGGCAGTGAGTTCTCCTGCTGTTCAGTCCCAGTGAATTATCGAACAGCTCTCTTCTGGAGCTTGAAAATGTGAAATAAATTGAGTCACAACACGTACCCCAGAATGGAAGGGAATACCTGAGGTGCGACCTCGTGCGCATAATAAACAGTTCTAGCCACTGACAAGTTAAGCTCCTTAGAAACAGACCTTAATGCAAAACAGGCAGAGCTCAATTTTTTCGACAAAGCTTCGATATGTATGTCCCATTTCAGAGAATTGTCCACAACAAGCCCCAATTAGAAATGTTGAGACTCAGGAGGTTCGAATCGCACCAAGATTTAATGGTGATTAATCATTTGATATAATCCTATCATTAGGGCAATTTTCGTTTCGTTGTTTTGCTTTCAGTCAAAAATTTCCTTTTATTCGGCCATTTATTCTCGGACAATCTTTTGCATACCCGATACAGCTATGCAGAGTCTAGCTCATCCTAACAATGGTTTTTGGCAAAAAAAATATACTCTAAAATCACACTGTAAAAGAGAGCTGCTGCCATGATAGAAGTTTTATTTTGTCCCAAGAATGGTGTGATTTTCTCTCGCATGCATTTTCATAACTTAAAACAAAAGGACCTTTCTCAAATTTCATCTTTCTTGTAGTACGAGTATAATAATTGGTATATAGTCTGTCCAACGAGAAGATCCTTGACAGTGATAGATGTGTCTGTCATTTTAATTTAAAAGTAGTTTATTTTATTTTACAAAGAAATAAGTTGGTACAACTGGAACGCATAGCAGGAAGTATTTAAAATTTGATCGACAAGATGACAAGTGCTTACTTCACAATAGAAAAACTGTATAAAACTGAAAAATGTAATCGAGTTATTTTATTTATCAGTATGTTAATACAAACAAACAAGAACAACACACTACATACCAAAAATATAAAAAAGAACTATTATTTACTTTCAAGCTTTATGAAACTATCTTCATTTATGATTATATTTATCAATATAACTTATGTACAACAGTAAATTTGTAATATTCCACAGGAATAAATAAACAACATAGGTAAATAAAACAAACTATTTTATTACTAATAACACCTACCAAATTTTATACCTTAAAGGTTGATTAATTAATCCTTTAATCTTAATTTTTTAAACCAGTACCTTTTACATTATTTTCTGCAGTACTAAAATCCATTATTTACCTATAGTGTGATGTCGATATTTTACAGTTACTCCAGTTTTTAGTATGTGTTTTGTTTGATCCTTCTACCATATACGAGATGCACTTATCTACGACGAAATGGTATACAAACTTTATCCACGGCAACTTCATTGGTGTATAAGACTTTCTGCCTGGGCAGCGAATATTAACCATAAACCGTGCTCTGGGTCTACAGCACTTCACTGATTTTTTCCTCCACTTGACTTCAAAAGACACAAACACACGTAATAATACGAATCAAAATGCATCATCTTCCAAAACGCAGGGTATTTAACAAAAGTTGACACAAAATTATAACCTATAATTTGCGCAAGATTTTGACAAGCGTCAAAATGACAAAAAATCTAAAAGGCGAGTTCATACGCACCGGCGTCCGTTTGTCGTTCATCGTTCCGTCAAACCAATAAAATTGAAATACGATCTGTCATTTTTTAAATAAACCAATAAAACTGGTTAAAAAAACAACAAGACACGTGACGTATGACGGATTTATATTTAAACCCATCCATAGATAACTTAAAATTATTAGAAACTTTTTAGTAAAATAAATAGATTGGTATGGGACGTCATCTGCTTTCTTTCTGTCATGGTCTGTCGAAATCTTACCTGAGAAAAAAAAAACAGAGTATAACAATAAATACTGATATAACAAAGAGCCCTATTCAACATACGTCTCTTCGTCATAACGAAGAATTGTGGTATTTGAGATGGGGGCAAATTTCAAAACTAATATAAATGAAAAAGGTACAATATTGAGATGCGCAAATTCGCTATGTTAAAATATGACCCATTGGGCATGTGATGACGTTGATATCTCAAAATCGCCAAAAATCGAGATACGCCTTTTCATCATAAAGCCGACGGTATGTATTGTGACTAAAACAAATATGAACAAACTTTGACCCTACGTCACAAAAAAGATTCACCATCCCTGATCTAGGGTATATCTATGTTTTTACTACTCTGTCCCTAGTACTGACGTGTAACCTGACAGCTCCAAAAACTTAAAAAATATCACATTACCGTCCAAGAGAACTACCGACGCGTCATCGACAGATTTCAACCGAAGGACACACAAGAGAAAACCCAAAACAGGGCCGTCCTAATGTAATTCCAGATTTCGACATGGTAGAGGTCGTGTACCTGCTTGTAGTACGACCGAGCCGCGGTACAACATTGTTTCTTTTAAATGGTTTTTAGAAAGGACCCGATGTGATGCGGTGAGAACGTCAAAACTGTCAAATAAAATATGTTTATTAGAGTCGGGGAATTAGGTAGCTTTATCTGCGTTGATATGTTTATTGGTGATGAGATTTTACGTTTTTTTTTCAGTTGGTGTAATGGGTTGTCGTTGATTTTAATGAAGATTTAGTATTTTTTTTTCTTTTTCTTGGTTAGTTGAGATGAACAAAAGTCATTACTGCAGTATTCTGGTACTATTGCTTGTATACAATATATGTTAGCGTTTTATTTTGTGTGTTTTGGATATTAGAAAATGTACAGAGTGTTTTATTAAACGGAAGTAAGAAGAAGTGAAACAAAACTGTTGCTAATTTCCTAATATCATGGTCCCATCTCAGGTTCGGTCTTCTTCTAGGTCTCTTAATTCCTTGTGGGTACCATGCTGTAATTTCTGTGGTCTATCTATTATCCTTTCTTCTTGGCAGGTGTCCTGCCCATTGCCATTTGAGGGATTTGACTCTGTGGATGACGATATGGTTAAGATATTCTCCATCTACTTAATCCATTCTTGGTCCAGTCCAGTTGACGAAGAAGATTTCTCCTAGTACTGCTGTAATTAGCTTTGGGGATATCGTGTCTCCCTGTCCTACTCCTTTGCCAGTTGGGAACTATGGGGTTGTTTTATATATCATTACTCTTGCTTTGGCTTCTTTGTATATATTGGCGAGAGTTTAGAACATTAATTATATATTGTTTATTTTAAACTGCTTATAACGGGAACTCCAGGTTCACAAGGTTCCGTTACAAAAAGGTTCCAGCTAGCTCAGTAAATAATTAAATAAAATATATGCACAGAACAAGAGATATCAAAAGGAAGGTGTATGGAAAAAGTGTATTGATTGAAAGGTCTAAAATCTACTGGATTCGTTTAATAAATACTAAATCTGAAGTTAAAACAAATTGTCAAAATCTATCATAAAATGTAGCAAATATTTAAATAAGAATTAATTAATTATTAATATATATATATGTATACTAATAAAATATTTCTTGTAAAAGTGAAGTAAATCCGTAAAATAAATTAAACCATGAATAGTATCACAGAATATTGTTGTGACTAAACTGTGAACAACCCTGATGCGTATTTGTGATTATGATTAAATAACTATAGAGAATAAAATGAAATTTAAATGTAAAAAAAATCCCCTGGTATACCAAGTTCACATACGATCGTATATTAAATGCAATAAATTTTAACCAATCACAAACGCAATAAAATAAGAGATGATTAAAGTCTTATCTATTATCCAGTGGTCGTTCCAGTCAGTCCATGAGAAAATCCAGGTGTCTGGTCTTCCGTGTCACAGTGGCATTCCTCGTCACAGTGGCATTCACGTCACAGTAGCATTGGTTGCAGTACGCAGTACCCCAAATCCAGTACAAATAAAAAAAATCCTAATCTAAACATACATCATCTTAAACTCTAAAGGAGTACAGCCAAGGAAAAGAAAGAACCCTAAAATATGATCTATTTTAGTGACATGCTCTGATTTGGACATAGTAAAATACCACTACTAGTTACTCCATGGAAAAGGGTTCTTTAAAAGTCCTCGTACTCATCTCGTACGACCATCACACACAGTCCGTGTTGAAAAAATCTTGTCCTCTAAAATAAATAGTTGTACAAAAGAACATTACACAGCTGTACATGTCTCTTGCCAACTGACGAATATATCCCTCTACAAGGCTTCTCTGGAATTCTGAACCACACACAGGCCAAAATCGCCCACAACTAGTGCCAAAACTGCACAACCAGTCTTCTCGACCCACAAAAGAATTCCAGACAACTCCAAAGAATTAATCCCAATTCGGAACGGCAAGGCAAGGCCAAAAAACTTCAATGGAGTTTTTATCAGTCAGTCAGGATCAGAAACGCTGTTGCGTTTACCACGGCGCGGCGGTTCGAAGTAGAAGAAGGACAAGTGGTTTGCAAAATCCTCAGAACATGCTCGATTCCAAGTCAGAAATACCAACATAAAATTTAACACAGGCAACCAGTAAATCAAAGAGACCCAAAATAAAATTTTACATAAAATTTTACATAAAATTTTATTTAATGTATACGGATTGAGTGAAACATTTTATTACATCATAATAAAATTATAATAATCCATATATGAACATAGTATCTTCGGAAAATTATTAATACATTTTCCGATCATACAAAAACCGATTAAAAAGATCGAAAACCTAATTTACAAAGATCGATCTGTCAACCTTCAACGCCGGTGTCACACGATCAGCTGACAAACAATTGAAACGTCAGTCTGTAAATCGTAATATAAACAAGATGAAATTTAGGGAAAAATCAACTATAATCAGGTAAAACCAATTGATTCCACAGAGGAAAAATACATAATAAAATCCTTAACCCATATGTATATTGCAGACCCAATATTCCCACTTGATTTGCGTTGAAAACAGACAAAAGATAATCACATCAAGTCTATGTTCAAGAATCCTCCGAAGAAATATGCCAAGAAAATATCCTAACACAAGCATAAGTCTAAATAAAGAATTAGTAACCACTGTAGAAAGAAAGGTAGGTTTTAAACAGACAAATTGATATTATATTAATGAGGTTTTATATTACAGTTATCGGAGACAACTCCATCCAAAGAAATTGTTGTGATGATGAGACTTAATAGATAAGATATTATTAGAAATTATATGTACAGTTAAGAAGTAAGCTAATTAAACGCTATTCAAGTTATTCAAGTAAGTTTTAGTTTTATTCCTAAAAATAAGCAGAATAAGTAAAATAAGTTACGGTGAAATTTTGAACCGTAACATGCTTCACAATGAGTAAGACTTTGTGTTGTTTTGAGCCAAAAAAGAAAAAAAATATATTAAAAGGAACAAAACAATAAACCTTCTTAAAACAATACTGAAATTTAAAAATTTTGTGTCATTAATTATAAAGTTTCCGGAACTAGATCGCTCAATTACAAAATGAAAAGAACAAATAAGTATTTTATTTTTACAAAAATTATATCGGAAAATCCTGGCTTGCTATATTTTCGATTATTATTAGGAAAACTTTTGTTTCAAAAGAACTTAGTTAACAAATCAGCTTTAATTAATACCTTTTAGAAACTTACTGAACTTATAATACTTTTTTCTTGTTACAGGAAATGTATTAATAAGAAAAACAAAAAACAGAATTAAGCTTACAGAAGTTTTCCTCTATCTCCCTCATTATTGGCCTCTCCAGCTTATTGGCAAATCAAAAACAATATAATAATAATAACTTATTCATTATTTCATCAATGTTACATACAGGTTGGTCTGAACTGTATTCCTGAAACTTCGCCAGCATATTCTGCAGATAAGTGTTTTTATTTCGATTTTTTTCAAATAATTACTGAAGTAACGTCAATATTTGGATGAAAATTGGTATCTGGGAGTTTTTTAATATGAGAAATTTAGATTTTGATGTCAATATGACTCCTACTT
This sequence comes from Sitophilus oryzae, assembly GCF_002938485.1. Lineage (NCBI taxonomy): Eukaryota > Metazoa > Arthropoda > Insecta > Coleoptera > Curculionidae > Sitophilus > Sitophilus oryzae. Next base: position 2,222,109 of record NW_022146927.1, on the reverse strand, counting down.
ATAGAGGGTGCCACCTACAATTTTTTTACTGGTTTAAAGAGTAATAACTTTTCTTCCGTACCTGTATAAAACTACTGAGTAAAAAATATATATTTACAACGTTTTTTACGTAAAAAGGCCTCTTGGTAAAAATTGCTACGAGTAATGGTTCTTGAGATATTTGGAACCGAAATTATCAATACCTGTCATCATTGACATAAGTTAAACATGTTGACTAAACAGTTATTAGACTAAAAGCATAAATTTAAAATGTTTTTATGCCAAAAGTTCAACAGAGACTGTTTTATCATAATTTTTCCAAGAAAAATTTATTATTAATTAAAAAAAAATAAAAAGTTTCCAAATTTATCATTTCATTCAAATAACTATAGGTACACTCAACATGTTTATTTCTTTCAATAGTAAAGTATTAACTATTTCCATTTTAAATTTCTTGAAAACGGTTGCTCGTGGCGATTTTTTTACCGAGTAGTTTTATACAGGTACGGACAAAAAGTTATTACTCTTCAAAACAATTAAAACACATATATATGGCGCCCCCTACAAATAGGAGTTATATTGACATCAAAATCAAATTTCTCATATCAAAAAACTCCCAGAAACCATTTTTTTTGTTATTATTTATCCTTAAGGTACTTTATCTATTTTTCCCATAATCAAAAATTTGATGTATTCAAGCACCCAATTCTTGGCATCTTTCTGACATTGTTCCTTTTTATTTTTTCCTCTCTCCATATAATAAAAACGTCAATTAACCGCGTTGACGTTTCTGCCCTCTTCGATTTTTTCCGAAATTTCACTTCGTTAACGTTGAAATCGTTTCTCCGAGCAAGAAAAAAAAAAGAAAACAGAAAAAAACGAGGCAAAGAAACGGAAAAAATATTCCGCGGCGTGTCCTTCCTTTCGAACGAGGGAAGCATTTTTTAAATTTCCGAAATTATTACCACGGGGCCCCCTTATACCTGTCACTAGAGATGGGCTTGACTATCGATATTTTTTTTGTTCGATAATCAATAGTTTGTATCGATATGATTATTTGATCGATTATGAATGGATATTAATACCTACTAACCTAAAATTAGTTTTGCTTTAATTCAGGATAATGTGGACTACACTGAAAAAATTAATCTGTGAATTTAATAACAATATTGAGGGCTATTTCTTGCCACAGATTATTGTAGTAAATTTATCATCCGTTTTACAATTCGTTTGTAAAAATGCTGTATGGCTAATTTGTGTGGCATGTATGTAAATATGTTATAATATATCTTTATATTCACCAATATTCTTTGTGAGTTTATTTAAAAAATGTGTATCTCATAGTAAATTTACTTATTCATTGTAAATTTATCTTTTAAAATTGCCAACTGCTTGTAATATTACTATAGAATAACAATAAATTAAAAGATTTTATTATAGTAAATTTACAATTACTTTTGTAAATTCGCAAACCGTTAGTAAATATTAATAAATTTAACGTCTAACTACGTCGATTCCCAACTAGCATTTATAGTGGCAGATACGTAACTGCTACTATCAAAGCCACTACAAAGTGGGCGGTGACCATCGGCGGCTACGTCGTATATTCGTAGCTGCTAAGTAACTGCGACCAAAATGGGGAAAGATTTTGAGTAGCCGGGTAGTGTCTTGGGTAGTTTTTGCCCCTAAAGAGTTACTATGATGTGTTACTATAAAATAGCCTACTGGTGAATGCGACTTATCCGTTACGAAGCTGCCTAGTCGCGGGTTCGTGGCAGCCAAGTGTTAGCCACCGACATGTGGAACTTTCGTTAAACTGTTGAACTTTATTCGCAGCGACCTCTTCATGCAATTTCACATTTCATAAAAATAATGTCATGATGGAAAATAATTATGGAAGCCATTATTATTTTTTCGTTATTTGTTATTTACCGTGCGATTTTAACGCCTTTTTTCGGTAAATTCCAGAACGCAATCAACTTTACTGAATAAAATAGTTTGTTTATATAACAAAATTTTCGAGCGCCTCTTAAATATTTCAAATTATTATATTATTTGCAATAGAAACTCATGTTTGTAATTAAAAAATAATAATAATGTGATTGAAATCGGGGTCAAACTTTAAAATATTAGTCCACAGTCAGAAATAACAAAATATCTAAGGAAAAAAGCTTTAATCTAGGTATATTTAGCTTAAAAACGCATAATGTTTGAGCCATTTGGTTGTTCGTCTAAAAATTTATGAAAAAAATATGGCCGTTTAATCCGAAAAATACTTTATAGTTCCATATGCTTCCACAAAGTACCGGGAACAATAACATATTAGGTCAACCCTACCCGTTTGGACCTTTAAAATTTTCGGATTGATAAAGTGACAATTGCAGCTATCCAAAGGCGACTTTATAGAAACAATAACTTTTTTGGAACTACATGGTCAACGATTCTTTGGAACCATAAAGTGATTTTTCCAAGAACGTTCCCTGCGCCACCAAATTGCCGCTTAATTGGAGCGTTGCTACACCGATCGCGGTGGTGGCGATTCCATTGGTGCCACTATAACGTTCCGCCTTGTCCTTTGAAGTTATTTTTTACTTATTGTGCATTTTCTATTATTAGTGTTTCTATATTATTCAGAGCTACATGAGGTATAGAGTATTCTAACGCCCACTCTTTTAGCTCTTGTTTTATATTGTTGGTTCTCAAATTAGTTCTCCTCTGAGATTCAGTTTCAGATGAACTAACACTACACTCTTCTACAGAAACAGCTTCAAAAATGTCTCAGTCACTACCTGATTTATGATGTTCATCAGTAGGATTACAGAAAGATGTATTTTTTGTTTCTGTTGATGCATCGGCTCGCAGTGATTCCTTTTGTTTAATTCTTCGGTTGGAAGTACTAGAATATCTAAATTTCTTTTTATTCACCTTTGGGATTTTACAAAATTTTAATAAAGCTTAAAAGCAAGTAAAAGAAAACAATAAAACAGAGCAGCACGCGATGCAATCTGAGGCAATTACATTTATTAGGGTATATTAAGTTACGGTCACTATAAAGTAGCCGTTTTGACCCCCCTGACTTTTTAGTGGCAATGGATGAGCGACGGCTACTTTATAGTGACCTAGGAAGGTAGCAGTAACCATTTTGCTACTTTCAATGCTACTATAAATTAAGAAGTAACTAGGTGTCGTGGCCTCGACTACCCCGTAACTTAAATTATTACTATAAAGTTTTTGGTCTTTTATGGTGTCATATTCGAAGAGTCGGGTAGTTCCAGCCACTTCTTTAAATTACATCTTTGCGACTTGCAATCGGGGTGTTTATTTTCCACTTTTATGGTAGGTTGGGACTAACCGGTCACTCTCGAAATATACTTCAAAGTGACTATTCCTTATAGAGTAACATTTTAAGTGGCGGAGTGGGCCTAGGAACTATACTTTAGAGGCAGTGACATTTTAAAAAGGACTGGGAACTATATTTGCTAGTTGGGTTACTCAATACGCATCAGCTTCACAAGAAGTCACGTCACGTGGCGTAATTTGTTACTAAATATATCATGGTTTTGTTTTATACAAGTTTTGTAAATATGTCTAGAGATGTCTAAATTTAATTTTTAAACTCACAAAACTCATTTTAAAAATAATATCGTTCAGTAATAATCATTTAATATTAATAAACTGTTTTGTGAAATTACATTTTTTTGTGAAACTATGCAAAAATATCTTATTTTTATAAGTTTCTTATTAAAAATACTCTAATATATCAATATTTTTTTACAAAATTACTTATATTTTTTCAGTGTTTTTTACCTTAAAACTGCCTCTGCTAGAATAACCACCAACAAGCCATAATAATAATATGATTTATCTCAACAACAATCAAACATTGTTTATCAGAGCTTTAAACAAATATTGATATTAATAAGTCTCTTCAACCAATCAAGGATGATTTCAACAGACGGCATCTAAAAAAATGACAGAAAATACAATGTATTTGTAAATTAAAACGACATATAACAACTGTGCTCTCAGGAAATCCTCCCTCGTTGATCAGACTTTGGTAAGTTTGACCTTCTTAAATACACTTTTCAGACTGAACAAAAGTTTCAAACTTAATTTTTTTTTAATCGATTGTTTTGCTCACATCGATTCATTTCGTGACTCTCTACCACACACCCCTTCTATCCTCTCATCCCTTCACCTATATTCTCTTCTTTAGTCTGCATTAAACATGAGCTGTCCGTCCTCATTGAGCCGGCCTGATGGATGTCCGCGAATTTGGGGCCTTCCACAGGAATTACGAGCCACCATTTCGGTTTCTTTGGTCTTTCTGAGCCGGGTCTAACTTGTGTATGTGACGACCGCGACCAGAAATGTGTGTTTTCCGTTTTGTTTTATTCTTTTTACCCAAGTAGAAGGAGTTTGGGTCTAATTTGAGTGGCGGCATCTTGTTTTTGACTGTGTTTTTTTATGGATGACACTTTTTGGTGTCGCCGATATCTAAGACGGTCTTTTATTGTTGCTTGGTCGGGTCTAGGGCTGATTTATTTGGGGTTTTTGTGTCTTATATATTCTGGGACAGCGGTTAGCAGCTGTCATTATGAACGGTCGTAATGTTTTGAATTAATTTGCTTTTTTGATACTGCATTGACCGACGCGACACTAGAATTTCCATATACATTTTCATCTTTTTTATTATCATGTGTGTGAAAAACAAACAAAAAATGTTAAATTATAATATTATTTTTCCATAGCAACTGTTAAAATTGCCTTATATCTATCAAAAATAGTAGATAAAATAGTACTTTAACAGCAAGGGTAGATTAAATGATACTTTAACAGCGAGGATAGGCTAAAAACTGTATTTCTTCTAGCACGTTTTTTAATTGCTTCCATTTTTGAAAATTTTTGTATTCCTTTTCATAAATTATTCGGGATTTAAATGGAAGTAGTTTGGATATGGCGTTTGTCGCCTCAGCCTGAATATCTGTTGGTAATTTACTGATTTGTTCCTTGTATACCGAACGGCTGTAGTATGGCAAGCTGTACCTTGCTATTCCAAAGGCGTTAAACGCTATATAGGGGAGCTATTATCATTATTAATTTACTGATTTCGTTTTGAGCCATTTCTGGCTCCAATTCAGTCAGCAATCGACTGGAAATTTTACAATTTTGCGTAAAATTTGATATATTATGTATAGTCGATTTTCCGAAATCAAAGGTCGATTAGGGTTCACTAAAACTAGTTTTAGTTTAGTTTCTTTAATTTTGTCATAAAACAGTGGCGTATTATTCATTCGCTCATTAATTTATGAATAATTAATTTTAATTATTGAAAATGTGTACTTGTTACACACCACCCAAGAGGTAAAGTATATGGCGCGTTTATTTTAACGTGGTCTCCCCGGAGGCCTACTCCGCTAGATAAATTAAAAACTTTAACTATCTGTACAAGCCCGACGGATCTGGCTCATTGATGTCAAAGTCGATCGTGTCTGCTGTGCTGGGCTCATCAAGGTGGTTTCTCCATACGTCCAACTCTTCATCTTCAGCCGGATATCTACAGGCAAGTCCAACTCCTCTTTATCGGATTCGTCGAGTGACACTTCAGTGATGTTGTCACAGGATTTCCCATTGCAGTATGCACGAATCATTGAACATTTTAATCCTGCTTTTCTGCATAGGCCACAGGCTTTACCAAGTTGTTGGTTTTGCATTTACAGGACAAAAATGCCAGCAGGGATTTTGGAGCTGGATTTTTCAACGTTGTGACTGGAGTACTGCCTGTTTTTGTTTTCTTCCATCCCCATTCTTCGGCATCTTTGGTACAACCAGACCAATGCTGAACCTGGTGGTAGGTTCGCAATGAATGCTGTCCACACGACAATTAATTATTCATAAATTAATGAGCGAATTAATGATACGCCACTGTTTCATGACAAAATTGAAGAAACTAAACTAAAACTAGTTTTAGTGAACCCTAATCGACATTTGATTTCGGAAAATCGACTATACATGATATATCATATTTTACGCAAAATTGTAAAATTTCCAGGGATTTTGTGCCTAAACGGTTGACTTTAGAGAAAATTTTCATAAAACCTTTTTTATAGAAAGTTTTATTCTCTTTAATTTTGCTCTCCTCAAATTTTCGCGAAAGACGAGTTTTCGAGATATTCACAAAATACCGATTTTGGGCGACATCTTGGAAAGATGGCGACGCCGGCGGCAAGTCTGGATATGTGCATTTTATGGATTTTAGTTAGGGACCCTTCCAAGTTAAATTAGATGATGACCTCAAAACAGAAAAAATACTACTCGGCAAGGGCGTGAGACAAGGAGATACCATCTCTCCCAAGTTATTTACACTGGCACTGGAAAATGTCTTCAAGAAATTAGAATGGGAAAATAGAGGTTTAAACATCGATGGGGTACACCTTAGCCATCTGAGGTTCGCAGACGATATTGTCTTGCTGAGCACCGACATTCAAGAACTAAACACCATGCTAAATGAGCTAAATGACCAATCCCAGAAAATTGGCCTTAAAATGAACTTGAAGAAGACCAAGATAATGAGCAACAATATCCATAACATTACCGTGGACAACGTTATTATTGAAAACGTAGACCGTTATATATATTTAGGTCATAACATCAAGCTGGGCAAGGAAAACCAAAATACGGAGATCAAACGCAGGATCCATTTGGCATGGGTAGCATTTGGAAATATGAGCGATATTTTCAAGGATAAAAAGGTGCCCATGAACCTAAAGAAAAAGGCTTACGACAGCTGCATCCTACCTGTGCTTACGTATGGCTTAGAGACTATGGCAATTACTCGAAAAACAGCAGAACAACTACGAGTAGCACAAAGAGCCATGGAAAGAATCATGTTGGGAGTCACCATTAGGGAAAAAATACGGAATACCCACATACGTCAAAAACAAAATTAATAGATGTCGTTAAAAGAGTGGCAAGTCTGAAGTGACAATGGACAGGACATGTGGCAAGACACGATCCAGACCGATGGCCCCAAAAAGTAATCCTATGGAGATCAAGGGGAACAACAAGAAGTGTGGGCCGACCAAAAAAGAGATGGGTCGATGACGTCAGGGCAGTGGCGGGAAGACAATGGATAAGATTGGCTAGAGATCGCGAAGCATGGAAAAACCTAGAAGAGGCCTATATCCAACACTGGATGGAACCAGGCTGAGAAAGAGAAAAAGAGTTAGGGACCCCAAAACCTGCAAAGTTTCAAAACTTCCGGACTTTTTTCCAAGCAGGCCCCTTTTTTGATCCCCAATGACTGAACTATTAGTAGGTATTTATTTATTTATCATTTAAAATATTGAAATAAGTCCGAATGCTTTCTATCTTTTCAAACTCCGTTATCTGTTTCCCCTCCGAGTTTGCCTTTATTAGTTATTTATACAAGGAAATGCAGGCGGAGAATTGAAATTGACACTATGGATTAGTAATGAAGTGTCACTCCGAAAGAAAACCGGCTGCCATGAATCTTTAATAGCTCAATTGTCAGGAAGGATTCCCGATGTTATCCACAAAAAGAGAGAGAACCAGATTTTAATATTAGATTACCGCCTGGTGCTGTTACTATTTACTTTATTTACCAGCTAGTCTAATTCCAATTTAATTATATAATTTGCAAACGAAATTCGCTTGAATTCAAAGCATTTTATTTGCATTTACTTTGCCAATTGTGAATATCTAGGACGTAATACAGGGTGAGTCTCCAATTAGTGCAAATATTTTTAGCGGTGGTATATTTCGAGATAAGTCTAGGTATGAGAGAAAATTTTGTGTTTTTACAATAAATTTTCAGTTAAGAATTCAATAACTTCATAATGAAGCAACATATGAGGGGTTCAGAGGTCCTAGAAGATAATTATGGAGAATATTTTACTTATGTACAAAAAATCTCATAAGAAGCACACTGAAAAAAAGGATCTCTCAGTCGAAATGAATATAACTTTGACCCAAAAGATTGACGCTTTTCAATAGGGCCAAGAACGACGTTTCTTTACCCAAAGCAATAACTATCTTTTCATACGCTTTAAAAAATTACTTTAGAGAATAGAAAAATCTATCTGTCCAAAGTATTTCACTCTTGACCCAAAATGAATATGCAAAGAAGTTCTTGCTACAAGAATAATAGTCTCTTTGATTCATGCAAAAATTCTTGATTGAAAAGGGACATTTCTTGATTAAAGAGACACTTTTCTTAAACCAACAGCGAATACTATTGACTCAACTAAAATTTCTTTTGATATATGAGAAGTCTATACATCATATATAGGAATATTAGATACGAGGTATATTATTTTCTGATAAATTTAGGTTATTTCTGCTTCTTCACTCCTTGGTATTTTTTGGAGTGGTTCATCACTCTACAAATTACAAAAAAATGTTACATCACGATTAATCAAAGTAAACCAAATAAATTATTAACATTATAAGCTTTGGTACATTTTGAATTTTTTAATGCGACGACTTGAAATTCTAAAATTTTTGTAATTATTTGCATAAAAAAATCGATACCTATATTTTTATTCTATAGTCACGCATGGATTATCCAAACAGGTGCATTAGGTAAATGCCTCTTTATCTCTCTTTATGCCTCTTTTTTATACCTTAAAATATAGCAAATAAATGCTCTAATTTCCATTTTTTCAGAAACTCCTTTAAAGAATCCATATATCCTAAAATTTGTTCATAAAAGATGACAAATGCATGTTAATAACGATCACTAATTTGATATACGATATGTTTAAAAAGCAAATTATGCAAAATTCCAAGTGAAGTGATTCCAAGCAACAAAACCCGTGCGTACTATGATGTGCGACCTATGAAATGCGACGTACGACTGATTGGACTGCCGACTGATTGTATATACCGTCCTTCGTCATCGTCTTTGCGTGTCGTTATTATTTTTCATCATAAGAGTATTTAGCCATTAGAAAAATGGCCACGTTTCTTGAATGAAGTACTTCCTAGCGTACTTTTTTTATTATCTTAAAACAAAGTAACTTGCACTTGGTTGAATGAAAATAGATTCAAGAGAAATTTTCGAATTTTTCAAGAGAACCAGTTTTCTTGAGTTAAGAGAGTTTTTCTTCCGGCAAAATATTTTCTTTTACGCTAAAATAAATTCTCTTGACACTAAATTTTTTTTTCAAGAACGATGACGACTTTAGTTCAAGTCTATCTTTTTTATCAGTGCAGGTAATTTTCGGCGGTAATTTCCCGCAGAATATCTAAGTGACAATGACACATTTGTAGTAAATTATGTTTAATAGACGTAAACTTGGACGTAAATTATTTTTAATAGGTATTCTAAAAATGTCTCGATTTGGAAACGATTCTTTAAGTGCAATTGAAGAAAAAGTTGCCGAAAGTAAGTTGAAAAACTCTATAATTAATCACCAGTATGTATGGAAACAGTTTATGGACTTTATAAAAGATAGAAACTACTCAAATTCAGCATCTTCAAGTACCGCAACGGAATCTAAACATAATAATTTTTACAACTGTGTTTTTCACTGCAATTTTTCATGTAGTTTTTAATTTCTAATATTGTAAGTTCTGTTTCATTTTATTGCTTCATTTTTAAATAGATTTTTTTAATATGTAAAAATAAATGTCTTTAAAAAATCTATGTATTTTCCCTTGTATTTTCATGTTTTTTATTCGGGAAATATTCTACCGAATTATACTCGTGCATCAAAATTAACATGATAATTTTTCATTTAAGCATGTTGTCAATAAAAAACAGCATTCGTTTATATTCATATTTTGGAAGAGCCCTCCTCCTTTGGAGTCGGGCTCTTATGGCAAAATATGAATATAAACTCATGCAGTTTTTAGATAACATGCTTTCCTGAAAAATTATCGGTAATTTTGATGCACTTGGGTAATTACTTCCGAAAATGAAAGTTATAGTTTTTTATTTTAACTAAAATAAAACAAGCTGGAGAAGAAAACAATGCTTTATTATATTTTAAATTGTATAATTGCAAACTAGAGTAAGAAAAACAGCCTAACTTACTGATGTAAAAATATTGAAAATAATGATAAATCAAAGTATAATTTCAGAATCGATAGAATCAGACTTTTCGGATGGATGATAATCTGATTCACTTGGTGCAAATGGTTCAGACTTTTTTTTCATTGTCATCCATTTTATCAAAAACATCTTTCTTTAGCTCTGAACTTTAGCACATGTGTTAAAATCGCGCACAGCGTTAAATTTTATGGTCTTGATCCATTTCACTTTTGAAAGGAATCGACAGAATATTCAGAAACTAAACAGAAACAGGCTATAGCTGCTTAATGCGTGAAGTATGACTTGATTCATTTCTCTACTGGAAAAGACAATATTTTATAAATGTGTGATGACGATCATCTTAAAATAGTAGGAAATTGGACTTGATCCATTTTAATTCTGACCACTCCATATGTTATAGAAAAAAAATTAGAGGAACAAAAAGTAGAAAATTAAAGCAGTTAAAGATTTTTTTTTGATTTTCAAACTAAAATAACTGGGCTATTTTGAATTTATTTAAAAAACCGCAGGGACAATGTATCATAGAGTAGAATATCATGAGAAATACTCATCATCTTTATTTAAATGTACTAGACAACGTACTAGAAACTCAATCATATTCAAATCTAGACTACCACCTTATCTAAAAAAGAAAACATTCCACTATGGTTTCTAGCAGCTACTTTTTTGGCCAAAATTAAACAACTTACATTTAATGGAAAATATTGACTGTAAATTTGTGTTTTTAATAAAATAATAAAAGACTAATAAAATGAAGTTATTTTTAATTATCTTATTCAACTTGTGATTAACTTTTACCTATGAAGCATCTTCTGTATCTAGTTCCAAAAAAGAAACTTGATCAATTATCGAATTACTGCTGTCCAAAAAAACAATCTTCTTTAGAAATATCTCCTTGCTCTTCTTCTTTTTGCATTTCTTCTTCTTCTTCCTCGTATTCCTCTTCTTTTCCATGCTTCTCTTCAAATTGTCCTTCATTTAACTTCTTTTCGATAAAGACAGGTACACGAAGTAGGCTAAGTACATCGGCAGGATAACTAAATTTACAAAGCAGCCTGCACAAGTAACGTATTTTGCAGCGTGCACAAGTAAAGCCCAATCCTGCTTATGTTCCTCGGAAACTTTTGAGGCCGTTCTTCTCTGGGTTCTGGAAGATTGCTCCGAAAAAGGTAACCGTGGGCGGCCGGCAGATGATGTGGATGGAAGGGGTTCCTTTAACTCAAGGATAAAATCCTTCTTCAACCAGTCATAATTTTGTTTTAAAAATCAATCTTTAAGCCACGAAGCCGCCTGCCATCTTCTTCCAAAATTTATACAAAGGCGATTTATCTTTTTTTCCATTGTGCCTGATAGTTCTTGTTCATTATTCTGAAATTTCTGTCTTACAAAATTTGAAACATACCCGTTTTTCTCAACTTTATCGGCCCCTTGTAGCCATTTTTCCAAAAGATCTATTTTTTTCAATCGATACATAGCTGAAAAAAAATCTTTAAAAAAAAAAGTTGCAGCTAGTAGCAGCCACTTTTTTCCATGATATGTTCAGAAAGGATTGTTTCAAATTTTACAATAACATATAGCATGGAGAAACATGGAGAATTTGTTATAAGTCAAACTAAACTTTTAACTTTTTATGTATGTTCTGTCTTAAACTCATTATTTTTAATTAATTAAAAAATAATGGACGCTGATTCTTATGTGCAATTGTTAGTGATTTCTTAAAAATACATACCATAATGGGTAAAAATAACAGTAATCCGTTTTTATATCCCACTGAAATATATCCACTCTTCCAAAAATAAACAACAACTGAATAGGCACAAATACTTCACTAGAACGTCTAAATATAAATGCTGATAAGGAATAAAAATGAAAACTAAACAAAAATATATGCATGTGGTCTTCTTCATTTGTATATCTGCTTGCATTATACTTACAAAAAAGTCCATATACAGTGAGTCAGTGATGTATTTTGGCCAAAAAATTAGCTTCTAGAAACCATAGTGCAATGGGCACTATCAGTCATGACCTATGCATACGAAACCTGGACACTTAAAACGGACATTATAAGGAAACTGCAGGTCGTACAATGCTCAATAGAATGAAATATGCTGGGAATAACCAAGAAAGACCGTAAAAGAACAGGGTGGATACGACAAAAGACCCAGGTAATAGATATCATTCACAGCATCAAATCCCTCAAATGACAATAGGCAAGAAGGACTGAAACAGATGGACCACAACAATTACAGCATTGTACCCAAAAGGAATTGAGAGAGCTAGAAGACCAAACTTGAGATAGGACCATGATATTAGGAAATTAGCAAGGATAACTATATGGATAACTATAACAACAATGGGCTCACCTACAAAGAAAGTATCTACACCATGAATGGAAATATGTAGTTGAATAAGCTGAAAATGATGATGATGACTAGACAATGATGAATTTTAAATAAAATATTATATAGGACTGACATTGTCTTTAATTTTAAAAATTGACACAATGTTTTGATCAAATGCCTTTTTCGCTGTGAGTTGCTGTGATACTTGCTGGCCATATTTAAGAGACACTCAGGTAGGATTTGTTCTAAAGTATTAAGACTTTTTTTTAGAATCCTACATCTTTTATCACCCTTTTTTCACCAAATCTATTTCAATCCTTTCCGCAGCTTTATTAGAAAAGTACTGCCACGATATCCGTTTCTCACACCTTGAAGGTACCTACCGTTCAGACCCTTGTATTGCAAATTAGTCGCGACATTTGTTTTTGCACTGCGACAAGACTGCCGTCTCCGGTTCCGTACGGGGAAAACAATACCAAGAACCTCTTTACCCTTCACCCTTTTCACAGCCATAAGGTAGTTCAGTCGTTAGATGATATAAATTGACTAGACACCTATTTTGTAAGTGAAGAATGATGAAGCTCGAGGAATTTCCAAAAATTTGTATGGAAACTCTATTCATATGATTTTTCTCTAGCTTTTTTCAATGGCTTTGATCACATAAAGTGTCAATCGTTTAACGTAGGAAGTCAAATTTTCTCACCAGGAATGAAAAATATGTCTGAATTAAAGAATGTCTGTTTTTTTTTAAAGAAAATTTTGTTTCACTAAGACAATCCCACTTCTGATGTTGGCATCGTGAAAACTTATAATTATTTACCACTTTTGACGAGATTTTGAATTTGTAGACGACCTGGTCACCGTATTTGGCAGATTTAGCTCCTAATGCCTCCTTTTTCATCTCTAGCTGACACAATATAGTTTTTCTGTAACCTTTATTGGGGAGTTTACTTTTATACCGGGTGCGTCTCAAAAGTGGCTCACTATGAGATGGTGAAAAATCCATTTTTATTAAAAAAAAATATTTTTTTCCTCGAGTGGCTTAATCCTATATATATTTTTTTATTTTTTCAGATAAAAAAACGAGATGTTACATTATTTATTAAACGAGATTACATTAACAGAGTATGTTAGTACATGACATACATTACGAAAAACATTAAACGATCAAATCTATTTTTCAGCTTCTTCACTAAAAGTTAGTGTTTTTAACACAACCATAGCACTCTAGATTGAAATTTAAAATACGATTTTTTTAAACGAAAATTTCAAAAGTTGACATATGATATGTCATTCTATTCAGAATGGCATTTTCTATCGAATAAAGTGAAAATATACCGAGGGTGCCATTTAAAAATCAAAAGTTATAGACATTTCCGGTGAAATAGGAATTGGCCAAAACAATTGAATATGTCAATCAACCCTAATTTATGTCATATACTAACATACCAAATCTCGTTTGATTATCTGAAAAAATAAAAAAAAGTTACAGGGGTGAGCCGCTTTTGAGACACACCCGGTATATCATTTAAAAAAAAACTGTAAAATTTGTACTCTTATATTTTTGCCCTGAAGTGACGTCACTTCACCGGTCATGTCGACTACAAAAATCTCGTCGAAAATACGGTATCTACGTGTTTTTATGGTCTAACCTCCCCTTGTACGCGGTGGAGATTTTTGACGTTACTCGAAGTGACAGGTGTGTCGGAGAGGAAAAAATGCGGGAGGAAGGTAGATAGTGCGAGCCCCCTAGAACTCGCTTGTTCGTAAACAATCTGAAGGTAATCCAATATGGGGAGCTTCTGACGAGGATTCTTCGAGTGGTGTAGAGATTCGGTATCGTTTAGCTTGATGTGGTTGCGAAGATATTAAATTAAAAAAGGAAAACGTGACGGTGTCCAGTTACGCTGTTACACTAACGAGAAATTGGATTAAGAATCTGGTTTTAAAAGTGATTTATCGGAAATTTAGGCTGTATTCCGTTGCAAAACCAGGCGAACCAGACCGGTAAACTACAGTAAAGAGCGGTTCCTGAAAAACATCGGTTTGGTAAAATACTGGAAACGTCAAATGTTGACGTTCTCTAAATTTCAATACCATGCATTTTGCATGCATTTTTAATGTACCTATTCTCTGCTTTTACGTTTGCTTCTTATTTTCAATGGAATTTAATATTGAAAAGTACCGTATGATCGAAAAAAAACGGCGCACGGTGGGGTATTAACATGAAAAACGTGATCGAAATTCGAAAAAGCAAATGTGTTTAAGATTTACCAAAAAAAGATAAATGATAAGTTAAATCATGTCTGCCATGAATGGCGTTGCTATGGGTGTGTTTAGTTGCATTCATTTGTTTCAACGAAACGTCAAAGTTGTTACTTCTCACAGATAAGAGGTAAATGGCTAAATGTTATGTTTAAAATTATAAATTGTTGTTCTTGTGCTCTTTTTACGTTTATATTATTGTTTTGATTGAAAATGGCTCAGCAAGCTGCAGGTATATATTCTACAAAAACCTATTATTTATTTTGATATTCTCTATACTAACGATTTTTTTGCAACTAAAAGTTAGGCGGTCAGAAAATTTGATTAAACTTGTGACATTTTTATTATACTTAGAGATTTAGTTGCGCATTTCGAAGAATTCAGCATATTGTCTATATACATTTTACTTAGTAAACATTGGGCTTTCATACATTAAAATAAAATATTGCGACTTTTTGCGACTTTGCTGATAAAATGAGAAAAACATTCTTGGTTTCCTCTAATTTGCCAATCAGTGATATACTAATGCGAGGTGTAAACCGCGATGGCATTGTTGTGTACAAAGCGATCGCATTAGTGCCATTAGCAGTATAGCACAATTTGGCATTAGTAGCGACTTTAGTGGTATGGGCATTGCTCGCGGATCAGTCGCAGCATTAATAGTATTAGTTGCGATATTACTACTGGCATTAGTGGCATTGAAAATTTGGAAACACTGGAACAGTGATTTTTCTTCCTTTTTTAGAATCGACTAATTATCCTTTATTTTGTTCATATTATTTCCTCTTTAATTGAAAATAGCAATAATTTATATAAGGTCTACATAAAAAAATGTCGATCAACTATCTGTGTCAAATACCCCACTGTGCGGCGTCCAGTTGGGTTGGAAATGACGATCGATGACATTTCCCATATAATTTTACATATAAAATGACAGCGATCTTTATTTTATAGCCATCGTTGACGCCGTTTTTATTCGATCATACGGTACTTTATTAATAAACTGTTAAACTCGTTAGACAGCACAAGTGAAGATTTGCAGGTCCAATATTAAAACAGATCAATAATAAATAAACAAATCTAATCAATATTTATATTTTTATAGCTTACAAAACGAGGTAAGCAACGGAATACACCCTTAGTTATTTTTGATATTAATGTCATCAGTTTTTGACAATATAAAACTGTTAAACTACAAAGTTTTAATCATACAACAAAGTTTTAATCAAACTATAAACACAAATCACTGGAATCACTGAACTTTCCGACAAATCAGGAATATCTGAATTAATAATAATTGTTATAATAATGATTTAAAAATAACTTGACGGATCACTAACATTTTGTCAACTAGACCAAAGAATATAAACTAGACCATAGACGGTAGACAACACAGAGACTGCCATGTCATCTTCATAAATAAATTAGAAACCTGTATTTTAATGTCTTTTACGCCGTCTAGCGATGCGGAAGAAACTAGTAGTTCTATAAAATTACCATTGAGTGTCTAGGGCCTGATGACATCTTTAGTTTTATAGATATTCGTGGGTTCATATACATACGCCGTCCGTCGTTGATTTTTTACAAGTTTATTGATTTAAGTCAAACTTACTATCTCTGCCTATACTGTCTTATTCTTGAACCCTGCATCAATTTGTGCATAGACATCCCATGATAGGATGGGAGCATAATTCCTCGGGGTTTATGCTCCGCTGTTTCAGGATCTTTATCGCAGTGTCTGCAGCGGAGACTTCCCTCGTATAGGTTGCGCTGTTGTGCGAGTTGAGCCTACAATACCTTTATATCTCTGAGAATATTTGACATTCTATGGACCTGGTGTACCGTTTTTCGTCGTCACTCTCCGAAGAAACCTTTGATGCAGCCCAGAAACAATGGAGCCCCAGGTCTCGGGTATATGCCCGCGGAATGTGGGGCCATAAAGAGAGCCCCGAGCGGTAGCCACGTCGACGGTGCGTCCTCGCCGCTCGCTAGATGTCGCCACTAAACGTCGCATTACGATGATTTAGCCGCGTTAGGGCGTGTTCACACCGCGCGCGCCTGGGAACGCTGGCCCGCGTCTTCCTTTGTTAATCCTCTTCAGCAGCTCGGCTGGCTCTTCTTTTATCCGTTTTTTCTTCTTCTTTTTACAATCGGTTTCTTCGTTAATTTTACGAGGCTCGGGCCGCACTGGGTGGTTTGTGGCTGTACCGTTACCGGGAGCATTATAGCCGTATGATATATATTGGAAGTATTCAATGGAAAAATGTCGTTTTGGATTTTATGTCGGGAGCGTTTTGCGTTTAATCCGCGCTGGTGTCATCAAATATATATTTTTAAACATGGGAAAGAAAGATAGTACGCCTTCGTATCTTTTAACCGTACAGGGTGGCACCTCTCATACGCCGCGGAAGCTCCAAGGAGAACGGTAGTTTATACCGAAAGGAAATTTTGGCAGCATATGTAGGTTAACTGAAAGCATTTTATAAAATATATAGAATTATACAGGGTGTCCCGAAAAAAGGTACACATCAAAGTTGTGTTTTTTCTACACTATATATTAATCGATTTCGGATACTAGGAAAAAAATTAAGGTGAGTATTATTAAAGAAACGTATACCTAAAATCTAAGGATTTTAACATATTTCACATTTTGTGAAAATGAAGAGTAAATTTTAAATTTCGATAACAGCTACCTAAATTATAGTTTACCTTGTATAGCCTGATATTTAATTACAGTAACCATTGTATGTTAAACCAAATTGAAATTTGACCCGAAAAGTTATACATGGTTAGACAAAATTAATATGGAACATTAATCACTTTTAAAAGCAAGTTACTCCTTTATTTTAAATGGAACACCTAGTATATTTTTCGGGTGTTCAATGGGGAATTTATATATCTTAAATATTAGGCTATACCGGGTAAATTCCAATTTAGGTAGCTTTTATTGTAATTTATAAAATTTTCTTTATTTCTAGAAAATGTTAAATATGTCAAAAACCTTAAATTTTAGTCATATACTTCTCTTATAAAACACACCTTTATTTTTCTCACAGAATCCGAAAATCAATTAATATATAGGGTGTTCCATTACAAAAAACACAACTTTGATGTGTAACTTTTTTTGGGGACACTCTGTAGAACTCTCTATATTTTTAAAAAGTGCTCTGAATTAACCTACATATGGTCACAAAATTTAATTTCAATACAAACTGTCTTTCTCCTTGGAGCCTCCCCGGCGTATTAGGGGCGCCAATGCTCACCCTCCCAAGTAGCATCTATCTGACTTCGAACTAAATCTGACCTGAAGCGACGTCAGATTTTGTGCAAATTTAGGTCGGGTGCTGGTGATACGACTGGTGACGTCGCTTTCCTATTAAAAGCGACGTCGTTGGATCCGAGTCGGTAAATCCAACTATCTGTCGACGTACAAAATAACAACGTACCATTTTTATTAATTTCCCAACGTCGTTCCAACGTTGGCTTGCACGACGTACCTACACTTGAACTAGCCCGACGCCTACCCGTTGTCCGAATAGGATACGTCTCACTGATAATCCCTAAAGTAACGTCCAATTATATTTTGTTGTATTTTATGTTCATATTTGTAACCTAATTTACGTATCTCTATTTACGTCCGTAAATACAACCCATTAAGTAGCATTTGCGGCCTAATAAACATCATGAACATAACCTAATAAAAAGTTTTTGTAAAAAAACTTAATTTTTTTATCATGCCTAAAAAAACACTAAAAAGGCATTTAGACATTCAACTACATTTTACAGAAAGAGGTCGAGGCTTTTGCAAAATAATAATAGTAGTAGTGAGGTCTTCCTCCGCCCACGAATGCTTTTTATCCGGAAGAGATGCTGCATTACACTGGTGCATCTTAATTTCATTTTTTAACTTAGAAAACCAGCATACCCCATCCTCCTCCCTCATGTGAGGTACTGGTTCCAATTCTTTTAAATTTTGTATATACTATCTTAAAAAAGTGGCTGCCCATTGTTTTAAAGAGAAAACAAAAACTAAAATATAGTTGCACAAATCACTGATACGCAAAGTGAGGTTACGTGGCGTACGTTGGAATTATATACGTCATAATACGATTGCCGGTCGTCCGGTTTGATGGCTTCGGTCGTGTGAGACGACTAATGTTGGAGACCCGGTCGGAATTGGTATATTGGTAGTTCATATTAAGTCGGACACAGAAATCCGCCATTCTTAACAGGTATCCGATTGTTAGCCATTTTAAAATCGTTTTTTGTTTTTAAAATTTATATTCACATTCCGATTTCTAGTAGAATAATATTGATAATGTTGAGTTTGGGGGAACCACAGTACAGTTTTATGATTAAACCAGCTAGAAATTAAAAAAAATATTTTGCTAGTTACTTTTTATAGATATTTTTATTTCATAAATGTACCTACTTTTGAAGGCGCTCGTTGTTTTCCGGAGTATTTTAATCAGATATATCAAAAAAGTGACTTCCGTTGACTAAACTGATGTCTGGATTAATGATTCAGAATTATTATAATATGAAATTAGATAGGCTCTTATAGTTCTATTCGAGGAGTGATTATGAATCCATTTGTAATTAGGTAGTTTGGTTAGGTTTTTATGTATTCTTGGTAGCGAATATGAAACCAAACGTAACGTAAGTGCTTAGCGACGAATTTTAAGTAACTAAAATCCAATGTAATATGACGTTGGTAATTGGTAGAATTACATTCCCTATTAGGTCAGATACCGACGTCGAGGCGACCCGAATCTGTATTCCCCATTTAGGTGCAAATAAGGGTCGTCAGGCGGTCGAACCGACGTTGGTACCCGACGTCGGGTTTATTGAACGCGACGTATACCCGACGTTAGATAACGTCCAAATGCTACTTGGGCTGTAGTTCGAAAGTTGAAAATTGAAACATAAAAATAACTTTTTAGATCCATTAACAGATTAGTTTGTTTGTTTCAGGTGAAGCATAGACTTCTACCACTTCGATGGATTCGCAGCCCTCTAGCGGCTGTTTCTTCAGGTAATTATTATTAGTTACTATTTTGGCCCTCGCTAGTGAATTGTGTCAACCAGAATTTAATTACATGCTCTTAACCTTTAATATACATACAATCTAAAAAACAACATTGATTTGTTTTCGACCAAGATATATGTATAAGCAAAATCTAAAAAACGTTTGTTTACAGTTTGTCATTGGCGTAGGTTCAGGACCTTAATAAAAACAGTTATATCTATTTTTAACCTTAAACTAGTGTTGCACAAGACAAGAATTCTTGTCCTGAAAATCAATTTCTCGTCTTGTCTTGAAATAAGTCTTGTCTTGCAGATTTCTTGAATGGCAAAGTCTTGTCTTGTCTTGCAAGACTCTTGAAATTTCTTGTCTTGAAAAATTTTACATTCTAACAAAAAGGTAATAATATTTCTATATTTTATTTCATAGAAAGTGTCGTATACAAAATGTAATACGGAAAAATGAACAACGATGCTAATTTTAGCAAAAAAAAATCTTAACGGAACGCAAACGAACTACGTTATACTCGCCCGTTTGACGAAACAGGATTTGTTACTTTTATTTTTTATGGTATTTATTTTATTTCTTTATTATGGAAGATTGGTTGGAAAAGTTTGGACACAGGGTGTACGGAAAGGTCAAGCTAGAGTGTACTATTTGCGCTATTTGATACTACTTTTGGTCGCGGAGCAATTTCGTGCATGAAAATTAGTACCAAATAGTGCAAATAGCGTGCTCCCACGAACCCACCATTAGTTTTAACTACCGCTAGTTTTTTTTTATAATACCATTATACCAATATAATTTTGTATATAGTCTGTCCAACGAGAAGATCCTTGACAGTGATCGATGTGTCTGTCATTTTAATTTCAAAGTAGTTTATTTTATTTTACAAAGAAATAAGTTGGTACAACTGGAACGCATAGCAGGAAATCATTTAAAATTTGATTGACAAGATGACAAGTGATTACTTCAAAATATTGTCAAAAAAAGTGTATAAAACTGAAAAAATGTAATCGAGTTATTTTATTTAATAAAAACGGTATGTGTTAATACAAAACAAACAAGAACAAGACACTACATACCAAAAAAATATAAAAAAGAACTATTATTTACTTTCAAGCTTTATGAAACTACCCGCATTTATGATTATATTTAACAATATAACTTATGTACAAATACAAATTTGTAATATTCCACAGGAATAAATAAAACAACATAGGTAAATAAAACAAACTATTTTATTAATAATAACACCTACCAAATTTTATACCTTAAAGGTTGATTAATTAACTTTAATCTTAATTTTTTAAACCAGTACCTTTTGACATTATTTTTCTGCAGTACTAAAATCCATTATTTACCTATCGTGTGATGTCGATATTTTACAGCTACTCCAGTTTTTAGTATGTGTTTTGTTTGATCCTTCTACCATATACGAGATGCACTTATCTACGACGAAATGGTATACAAACTTTATCGATGGCAACTTCATTGGTGTATAAGACTTTCTGCCTGGGCAGCGAATATTAACCAGTTAATTTTCACTCGATTTTT
The DNA here is from genome assembly GCF_002938485.1 of Sitophilus oryzae. Classification (NCBI taxonomy): domain Eukaryota; kingdom Metazoa; phylum Arthropoda; class Insecta; order Coleoptera; family Curculionidae; genus Sitophilus; species Sitophilus oryzae. The sequence goes on along the minus strand of NW_022146927.1, from coordinate 2,200,862 downwards.
CCTCCACTTGACTTCAAAAGACACAAAACACACGTAATAATATGAATCAAAATGCATCATCTTCCAAAACGCAGGGTATTTAACAAAAGTTGACACAAAATTATAACCTATAATTTGGCAAGACTTTGACAAGCGTCAAAAATGACAAAAATCTAAAGGCGAGTTCATACGCATCGGCGTCCGTTTGTCGTTCATCGTTCCGTCAAACCAATAAAATTGAAATACGATCTGTCATTTTTTAAATAAACCAATAAAACTGGTTAAAAACCACAAGACACGACGCATGACGGATTTATATTTAAACCCATCCATAGATTACTTAAAAATTATTAGAAACTTTTTTTAGTAAAATAAATAGATTGGTATGGGACGTCATCTGCTTTTCTTCTGTCATCGTCTGTCGAAATCTTACCTGAGAAAAAAAACAGAGTATATAATACCAATTACCAATATACGGTTTGTTACCACGACTTTATTTTATTTATTATTTATATTACTATGATAGAAAAAAAAATGAACACTGGTCAATATTAATGCCGGGTTTATACAACATTTGTATAAGTCGTAATCATAATCACAGTCTTAATCATCGTCATAATCACAACACAATTTTAATGTGCGTTTATAGAACATTTTCATAAACATAATTTTTATATCAGTGAAGTTGGGTAACATAATTAAAGGCTAAGTTCATGGTAGATGTCAACAGGTTTATAAGTGGATAGTTTAACTTTCATGATGACTATGATTATGATTACGACTATGTATATATTGTATAAACCCGGCATAACTTGCGCAAAGACCTAATTATCACTTAAAAAAATGTATCATTTCTAACTTTCAAAAAATCTTGAATTGAAGAAATCTTGCAAAACTCTTGAAATTTCTTGCATATTAAAGTCTCTTCTTGTCTTGAAATTCAAGACAAGAATGAATTAATAAACTCTTATCAAACTTGTTACCGTTTTGCAGTACAGCGTTGACACGTCTTGCTTTTGTTAGTTTGTCTATGGCTGGGAATAACCAAGAAAGACCGTAAAAGAAAAGAGTGAATACGATAAAAGGTCCAGATAAGAGATCCGTCTACAGAATCAAATCCCTCAAGTGGCAATGGGCAGGACACCTAGCAAGAGAGCATGGTACCCACGACCCACGAGGAATTGAGAGACCTAGAAGAAGACCAAACCTAAGATGGAACCATGATATTATAGAGTAAGATCTATGATAAACATGAGAGCATTACTGAGAGCCTAAGATTTGTAACCAATAGAGTTCTTATGGAGCCACGCACACATGCAATCAAATAATAGTCGGCCGATCGGCTCCAGTATGTATCGTTTTCACTTTTACAACTAAATAATCGGTCGACTAAAAATTGCATGTCATTCCCAGACTTATTTTCGAATATTGCCCTTTACAGTATCCAAACTATGTATTTAAAAACGTAAGTCAGAGAAATCAAAATGTCTTGTTTTTCAAATTGTTTTGAGTAGTTTATATGCAATAAATTAATTTACTTTAATAATGATTAATTATTACTTTAATAAAAAAGTTTATCTTATTCAAATATTGAGATGCAAAAATAATCGAAAGCAGTAAGTATTTTTAAAATATTTAAATACTTTACTCGGAAACGCATGCGCATATTTCTCCCGCGCTCCCATGTTTGGTCATTACAATCTGTCTGACTGATTAAATATAACTTTATAATAGCTGTCTTAATAACATATGTAAAAATAAGTAAAGTTCATTTATTTTTGTAGAGCTTTGATAAAGTCTATCTTTATCAAAGATCCACTTTTTGATTTGCTATCGTCTGATAAAAATTCAGGTCCATAGAAAGTGTCTGATACTTTTGATACTACTTCAGAGTAATATTCTACAATATTTATACAAATCACTGAATTAGTTCATCACTGAACTCTTCAATTTTACATTTTATTAGACCTAGTTTTTAGATCTTTTTTTGTAACGGCTAATGCTACAATGTAATGGTGTGCTTTACGATACAGTTTGAAATAAATACGTTTACAGTTAGAGAAGCCAAATGAAATATATAATTTAAAAACTACAGAAAGAGATGATAAACACGCTCTCTGGTAAAAGTTCGCCTGATGCGTGCGTATTCAAGTCCCGAAATTTCTTTAATTCGACTCGACCACGTCCGACACCTCGTAAACCACTTCCAAACCACCCATGGTCATCTTTTCCGACCGAGAAGAAATAACCCGCGTCCCGGTGATATTTCAATTCGTTTAGAATTCTGCGGACCCCCTGCGGGGTACTCGCCGTGGGTATATGGTACCCGTGACGCTCGACGCATGTTGGAAAAAATACGGTATATTCGTAATGAGCAAATTACCGTTATTAAGTTATAAGAAGCCGCATTTCACCGAGACCAGGTTCTAAATTTCGGTAAAAACAGTCGAAATGAACCAGCTAGTCCGTAGTCAATTGAAGTTTTGAATAAAAAAATGAAAGACAGGTTAAATTAGATTAGACTTATGGGCTGGCTATAGAGGTGTTTAGTTCCTGACGAATTAGTTCCAATGAATGAAAGAAACTAGTTCCTGGTTTTTCAAAGAACTAGTTCTTCAGGACCTATTCCGGGATAGAGACTGTGACCGATATATAATAATATGCGACGGCGACGAATCGGCCAGCGCGATCGTAGCTCGATGCTAGGCGGGAGTGGAGAGTACCAGCCGTATGTTACCTGTCCCGGACCGAAAGGACTAAGAGGAACTAGAGGAACTAACTAAAAGATTAGTTTACGGGACTCTATGTAGTCGGCAGATTCGAGACAAAATACCAGGCGACGACGATGGATTCGGCCTTGTCTATTGCCACAGCCGGCACCCAAGGAACTAGAATTCCCACCTCTAGCTGGCTATCGGCCCACGAATTAAAAATATGTCTGAATTAATACGTTTTTTAAGAAAATGTTGTTTTACCAAGACAATCCCACCTCTGATGTTTGCATGACGATAATTTACCACTTTTTTGATGATATATTGAATTTGTAGACCGCCCGGCCACATTTGCCAGATTTACCTTCTAGTGCCTTCTTTTTAATTCCCAAGGTAACACATTCTATTTTTTTAAAACTATATTTGGTCTACGTTTATATACCTGCCTGTGTATAATATCCCTATAAAATTCCACTGATTACCTAAACAAATCTCTTGTAAATAGGTTACTTTAATAAATGGGATAACTAATGGAGGTAAACAACGATAAGAAATGCCGAAAACGTCCATTTTTCCCCGATAATAACATATTTATGGTAATTTTTCGACAAAAATAGGGAAAAAGCGAATTTTTGTGGGGGAAATGACGAAAAGTCGAAACGACAGTCCAAAAAAACAGCCAAGTAGGCCGAAACAATTGAAAATTATTAATAAAATCATCGTGTCGGTTTGAGGTAGGGGAAGGGCGAGAAATTTTTATTACCTTTCGGCACGCGATTCACTTCTACCCCCGTTAAATCAACTCGTTTTTTTACCAGAGCGAAGAAAGCTACGAGCCGCGATTATTTTTTGATTGTTTGGAGTTTTAACAGTGTTTTATTCATTTATTTAAAGTTCGGCCTACACATAACGTTTTGCCTGTCAGTTAAATCGGAAGACCGTCTAGAAAACTGACTTTCCGTTTTGTCGGTCAGACATCCAGAGCAACGAAAAGATCAACGAATTGGCAAGGCAAGAATTATTGCAATTCTATAGTCCGCTATTATATTGCTGCAGCCAGCAATAACGTAGGTCTCAAAATGAACTTAGCAAAAAGTCAAGTAATGTACAAAGAACTAGTAGACGAACATATTTCGGAATATCTACTACCAGAAATCAACAGAAGAATTAAGTTAGCATGGAGTACTTATGGAAGAAATTTAATTATATTCAAATCTAGAATGCCACTTAATCTAAAGAAGAAAACATTCGACCAATGAGAAACCTGGATACTTAAAACGGTCATTATAAGGAAACGGTAGGTTCCACAACGCTCCATTGAAAGAAATATGCTGGGAATAACCAAGAAAAACCGTAAAAGAATAGAGTGGATAAAACTAAAGATCCAGGTAATAGATGTCATCCACAGAATCAAATCCTTCCAAGTGGCAAGAAAGACGGACAAGAGATGGGCCACAAAAATTACAGCATGGTAGCCAAAAGAACACCAAACCTGAGATGGGACTATGATACTAGGAAATTAACAGGGATAACTTGGATCCGCCTAGAATCATAACTGGAAATGGTGGAATAAGCTGAAAATGATGACGATGATGATCAATAAATGAGAGCAATCTTCATTTCATTGCCATCGTTGACGCCGCTTTTTTTTCGATTATACTGCATTATTAAACATGATTTAAATATTTTCTTAAGAACATTTGGGAAAAGACAGCATGGTTATTTGTTACTTCCATCTTTTTAGATTTATTATTTAACCCCTTCTCATATAGATTTTCGTTTTCCAAGGGTTTCTTTTAAGCGATTTCCATCTCTTTAATCATAAAAACAAGGAATGAATAATGGAGGCGAATTGACAGAGACAGATAGCCGTATTATCCACGTGGATTAGCTATGAAAGGGGTATATAATTACGAACAAGCTATACGAAAGAATTTAAAATTAATACCTTCCAATAACATTTAAAGAATAAATAGTTATTTTTTATACAAGACGATAAAATGGTATTTTATCGTCGACCAAAAAGAAATAAATAAAGCTGTCTCTTTAGTTGTCCGTTTTGAGTCAATATTTTTTAATTCTCTTTCGTGTCGATTGCTGATTGAATTGGAGCCAGAAATGGCTCAAAACGAAATAAGTAAATTACCAACAGATATTCAGGCTGAGGCGACAAACGCCATATCCAAACTACTTCCATTTAAATCCCGAATAACTTATGAAAAGGAATACAAAAATTTTCAAAAATGGAAGCAATTAAAAAACGTGCTAGTGGAAATAAAGTTTTTAACCTATCCTCGCTGTTAGAGTATCATTTAATCTACCCTTGCGGTTAAAGTACTATTTTATCTACTATTTTTGATAGATATAAGGCAATTTTAACAGTTGCTATGTAAAAAAGAATATTATATCTTATGCAAATGGCTTTTTTCTTCATGTTTAATATCCTTTTTAATGTACCACATCCTTTGGAATTTCTAGTGATATTTGTGTAGCCCCAAATTGATAGTCAGATCGAATTACAAAAAATTAGTACTTGAATGATTTGGTGGGGGATATTACTCGGTTATGCAATGCCATAAACTTTGGTACGACCGATATCGGAGATATCGGAGAATCAACCTCTGTAAAACCGTCTCAGATAGTGGCTTTTGTCAAAGCCCCGAGACTGTATAATGAGTTATAACTGAAGAAAAAGGGACACAATAGATAAGTAAGGTTGTTGTAAGGTTGAGATGATTAACTTCAGAATGGAACAAAATAAATCTCCCAAAAAAATCGACCTGAACGATAGTTTTCCTGAAGATGAGGTCATCGGACATTAAATTAAAGTGTCGAAACGTCAGAACTGTAAGGGCAGCTCTCTCGGCCCGAAAGGGCAGTCCAGTCCGGTCCGGTTTTTCCTTAAAACAAAAGTGCAAATAGACAAAAGCATCAGCGCAGCGCGGCGATAATGGTGAAAGGCCACCATGATGGAAGGGCGCTATATGGATAGCCAGGGCGCGCTATTGAAAGAGCCTGACGGACGAGGGGAGGCAAAGGGCAGAGAGGGCGATTCAATTCAAGTTATGTGTTTGTCCAATCGATCAGTAAACATGGCGTTATATTGGCGCGCTTCGCAAGGCCGAACGTCGCGCCACCTAGCGCCGTGACGGTCGCACATTCCGCGGACGTTTTGGTACACGTCAATTGGCAATTTAAAATGTCACTTTAACCATAGATAAAGGAAACAAGTTTAGAATGGAATCTTTCCACGATATGGAAGCGAAACCTTGATGTCGTACCGTCGGAACACGAACGCATTAAACAAGTTGCAACAGAGACACTTTAGACAACTGTTAAGAATTAAATGGTACCACCATGTTTCAAACGTATCGGTCCTTGAAAATTCTAGCTGCGAGAGCGCTGAAGTCATGATTACTAAATCCCGCTTAAGATGGGCTGGTCACGTATGCACGATGTAAGGCAACTGCCTACCGAAATCTCTTCTTCACGGTGAGCTTGTAGACGGTAAGAGGAAACGGTGTCAAATACTCGTCAGCGAGTAATGGCAGTAGGCAAGTAACATGATTTAATTGTTGTTGAAATTTGCGTCTTTAAGCTAAAACGTTTTTCTTTTCAACCCCTTTGTTTATTGTTTTAAAAAATAATCAACGAGAAATCAAGACAAATTTGTGGATAATTATTTTTCAGCATCGTCAAATAACGTAGACAAAAAAAAGATGAATTAATTTATCCCCTTATCGATCATGATATAAACACAATGAGGAACTGTGCAGCTTAGGGTGGCTTTCAAGGGGTAGCGACAGGTCGAAAGCGGGGTCCCGGAGGATAATTAATAAAATAAAAAAGGCGATGATTCGACGAAACCTAGACGCCATTGTTGGGACGCCGGGGAGCGACGACGCGCTTTTTTCTTCGGCTTTGCGATAAAATTATTAAATTTTTAACGCCCCGAAACCGTCCCTACCCCCCGGGGTTTACCCCGAGCGCGCCCAATTTCCCTGTTATGTATGCGAAGGGAAAAATTCGCAACTTTTTTTTCGTGGAAAATTAGGGTGGTCAAACGAGGTTTAACAGTTGGAGATAGCACTTAAGGAATTAAGTAAATAATAATAGTAAAAATAGTATTCTCTTTATTTTTTTCGAACATTGGATTATCATCATTATCAACATCATTTTCAGCTTATTCAACCATTTCTCTTTGTAGTTGTTTGGCCATTGTTACACTTACTACAAAATATGTTACTACATACTGCACATGTCCAACAGTAGCAGTACTGTGTCTTGCTAAGATACTTCCGATCAGTCTATGGGAAGCATATAGCGGATAGAGAGAGAGAGAGAGAGAGAGAGAGAGAGAGTTTTCCTGTCGTACTCCTTTGCAAAAGGATAAAAATCTCCAACTGTTTTCCAGGATTGTAACACCATCAAATTTTCCACCCCCCACCACTTCGTTAAAATACGAATAAAAAATACCGTAAATTTTATGACGTTCCGTTGTTGTTTTTTCTGGGTCCTCAGTGTTCGCTGCTTTATTTTATTCTCTTATTTTCCCTGCTTATGCTTATATTAATAAAAGCCCGAAAAGACAGAAAAGAAGAGCAGGAAGAGTAAAAAATGGTGCGCGATGGAGATAGCTGCCTGGGACTCCCGCGGTGCAGAAAATGACTATATAGGGTGTGGTGGGGTGTGGAGGGTTTTCCCGAATATTAATCCAGTTTTTCCAGATAGTCTGTTTTCCTTCAATCTGGTCTTTGATAATGTATTTTCTGAGTGAGAAAAAAAAAGAATGATATTAAATATTTACTAAGGGTTTCTTTAATTTCAATCATTATTATTTTACATGGCTTTTGTAAAATTGCTTCAGCCTAATATATTATAGCAAAGTCTCCTTTTTCTGTCACATTTAATAGAAAATTTAAAAATACATATTTTTTTATATTTATAGGTCTTGTAAAGATAGTAATCATAGCAATAAAATTAGATTTTTTTTTTGTTTTGAGCTATTTTTGATGATGATTAAAACGTCTCCTACATCCATTCCTGCTCTCGCAAGACTACAATGGCCTATATTTTCTTATTCTACGCATTTTGACTAGTAAATAACAGCAGTTTCAACAAAATCGGTGACATGACGAAAATCGCCAATTTTCACGACTATATACCGGGTGCGTCTCGAAAGTGACTCACCCCTATAACTTTTTTATTTTTTCAGTCAAAAAAGTGAGATGCGGTGTGTTAGTATATAACATAAATTAAGTTTGATTGACGTATTCAATTATTTTGGTCGCTTTTTTACTTTATTCGATTGAAAATGACTCTCTGAATAGAATGACACATTATATGTCAACTTTTGACATTTTTGCTTCAAAAAAATCGTATTTTAATATTTAAAAATAGTTTTGATCGTCTAATGTTTTTCGTGTCTTGTCCTGGCCAGTTAAAAGATGCCCAAATCGTATTTTTAATCATATCTCAATTTTTACGAATAATTTGGTATCACACACTTGGTATTTCGAGTCAAATTTTCGTTACGAACCGCAAGTTATAATATCAAATAAACTATATGCGAAAATGTCAAAAGTTGACATATGATATGTAATTTTATTCAGAGTGTTAATTTCTATGGAATAAGGTGAATGTGTGTTGTGTGTTTTCGATAGCTTCTAAGTGTGCGAACACAGTGCAAGCAGGTTTGCCGCTTACTTGTAGTCAGCGCCAATCTGGGTACCTATTCTTGACATCGTTCGCAACTTTGCGTATACGCATCACGTTTATTGTTATAAACAGGGTATCCCAGAAATAAGTGCAAGTATTTTAAAGGGTGGTAGATCTCGATAAAAGAAACATATTTTCTCTTTATCGTTTTTCAAATAAGTCCAAAATAACGGAGTTATTTTACTTTGAAAATTTCCAAAAAAAATGATTTTTTGTTAAAATTTTGAGAACCTTCTTCTTCTTGTGCCTTCTCCTCATCGGAGGTTGGCGACCATCAATTGGAATTCCTCCCTGTTTTGAGCCAAACGGATAATTGCGCTGGCCTCTCCTATATTAAACCACTGACGCAAATTCCGCAACCAGGAAAACCGTTTACGCCCGATGCCTCGTCGTCCTTCAATCTTTCCCTCAACGATCAGCTGTAGGAAACTATATTTGTTATTTCGAAAAATATGAATATTTCCAAAATATGCTGCTTTCCGTCGTTTTATTGTAGTCAATAGTTCTTGGTCCTTACACATTCTTTCCACTACCTACTTCGAGATTTGTTTGAGAACCACTGGATCTTTTCTGGATTTTCTTTTTTGTAAATTTAATCTACTACCTATGTTGCCATATTATCAAGAAATTATTTTTTTTAAATAAAAACTAAAAAAAATTCCAAAAAAATTTTCAAAAAATTCCGAATTTTCAAAAAAAAATTATTTAGAAAAAAACCTCATAGGCGTGTTTCTGGGGTTGAACTATACTACCAGTTAAGTTAAAATACTTGCACGTATTTCTGGGACACCCTGTATATGGGTACATAGTAGCGCCGCGCCGGCCGCCTCGCGCTTATAACCTTGAAAAATTAAAGCGTGTTATCAAATCGGCTAGTTCACAGTGAAAGCAGGTAGGCGCCGTCAACCAGCATTCATCGGCGTTCTCGCTTTTACCGGAACGAACATTGATTTATTTCTGCTTGTGGACGCGCTGGCGGCGCACAGAGGGTATTAAGAACTAAAAGTTGGCCAAAATTATGTTTAATGATTTTTTTGCTAGTAATATTAATTATTAGAGGAGAGGGTGCTAATATGCAACCCCATTTTGTTTTTCCTACACAGTATTTTTTCCTCTACTCTGAAACCCTTTCCACCGATCAAATAGGGCCATTCTGTGCAAAACCAAGCAATTGGATGAGGATGCTAGGACAAGAAAGTAATTTGTATATTATAGACCAGTGATTCCCAAAGTGGTCCAGGTGGACCCCCAGGGGTCCACGGGAGACTTGCTGGGGGTCTACGTAGGCGTGAACAAAAAATGGGGGTCCATAAGATGTTAATGGGGGTCCACGAAAATTTATCTGCTTTTGATAGTAAAGAGCAAAAATGTAAGCATAGTTTTTATAAGGGCCTACCTACATTGTTTTAAGTACCTATCTAAGCAGATAATATTTTAATAAGGCAAGCGACTGTTACTTGTCCAAACTTTGCGTATTCGATATTACGTACAATTTCGTGTACAGACTTGCAAAGCGCTATCCGCCCGACAATGCTTAATGCTTGTTCAGACATGAACTTGATCACCACTATAAATACTTGATGCCAAAGGCAAACGCATTCATTTGTTTCCGGAATTTCGAAAAAAGGCGGAATTTGGAAAAAAGTTTGAGAAAAAATTTATATCTGTGTTTGCTAGTGCCGGAGAAAAGTAAAGTAACCTACCTTTTTTGTTATAGTACTTAAGTATTTTGTTTACGTGTACTAGTCGGTTGATCACAACGGCCTGTATAGATAGGTAACTTAGTAACTTACAGATATTTTAATTGTCCTCTTTCGATTTGAAGACAAACACAGCACGTTTTATTCAATTGTTTTTTCACGAGAGAAACACTGCCTCTCTAAAAAGGCCGAATAAGCAATATTGCAGAGCAATTAATTTTGTAATTTTTCTTGCAAATAACTACTAATTTTATAAAACAGTAATTTCATAATCATTTTAAATTGGTTTTGAAGTAACTATTTTATCAAAACTATTCCTTTTCGGAAAGAGCGAGCGGTGCGCGGGCGACGGGAAAAAGGGCGGGCGGGGCTTGGACTTCGATGCCAGTTTGTCACGTTTAACAATGAAGCCGCAGACAAAAATACGCAAATACACGGAGCGCGTGAACTCATTGATTTAATAAAATGTTAGTTATCGTTTTTATGGACAATTTTGGGATTTCGACTTTTATTTTTCCTACACAAATATGATCAGTATTCGATACTGAGTACACCAATTTTTATTTATACTATTAAAAATTAGTGGTAAATTATGTTTTAAAATTGATACCGTTTTGTGAAAACGTCTGTATTTGTCTCAGCGGTTTATTAGTTGGTCCCTTTACAAGCCGTAATTCTATTTCCGCGTGCTGACAAAGGCTGCGGTGTGATACCTATATTCAGAAAAAACTTGGTTACTAAAACATTTTTTTTACAGGTAAGGTAACTGACACGAAACATGGCTACAGCAAAGAAAAAATGTCGACAATATAGTATCGATTATTTGAAATATGGTTTTGTTCCATCAGAGGCAGACAAACAATTGCCCATGTGCCTATTATGCAACAAAGTTTTGAGCAATGACTCTATGAAACCATCAAAGCTCGAAGATCATCTAAAAAGGTGTCATACTGATAAAATAGGTAAAGATTTAAAATATTTTCAAACATTGAAAGAAAAATATGGAAAGAGACCCACCATGCACAGTATGTTCGCTTCAACATCTCAAAGTAACGATGATGGCTTGCGGGCATCTTACAATATCTCATTACTTATAGCAAAATCTGGAAAACCGCACACTATCGGAGAACAATTAATTTTACCCGCTGTTGAAGAGGTTTTAAAAACTGTTTTGCACAAATCTCCATTTGACGTACTAAAAAGAATTCCATTAAGTAACAATACTGTACAAAGACGCATTGATGAAATGAGCTCTGATATCGAAAGCTTTTTGTGCAATCATCTGCAAAAAACTCATTTTTCTATACAACTGGACGAGTCAACGTTACCCAGTAATGAAGCATTACTATTGGCATATGTCCGATTTATTGTTGAGGAAGAAATTCACGAAGAATTGCTATTTGCCAGAACTTTGGAGACTGACACTAAAGGCGAATCAATATTTAATGTCCTGAGTAATTTTTTTACGGAAAAATCGATCCCATTTACAAACATTATTTCAGTGGCAACAGACGGAGCTCCTGCAATGGTCGGGCGATATCGTGGGTTTATAAGTCATCTCAAAAGAATTATACCAGGACTTACAGCTATTCATTGCGTAATCCACCGACAACATCTTGTGGCAAAACATTTAAGTGACAGGTTGAACCAATCTCTTCATTTTGTAATAAAAGCTGTCAACAAAATCAGAAGCAATGCATTGAATACGCGTTTATTTGCTCAATTGTGCGACGAAAATGATGAAGACTTCCAACGACTGCTCTTACATACTGAAGTACGCTGGTTGTCGAAAGGTGCATGCTTAACGAGATTTTACTCTGTTTTCGATTCCATATTAGAGTTCTTAGAAAGTAGAGATCCAGATTTAAAAGAAAACTTGATCAAATTCAAAGCAGACATTGCGTATTTGACAGATTTGTTTAAAAAATTTAATGATATTAACTTGCAGTTACAAGGGGACAGCCTGAATTTAATAAAAACAAAGGGGATAATTTCGGCTTTTCTTGGGAAATTGAAATTTATGAAGCAAAACATTAGTCGGCGCGAATTCTCTCAATTTCCAAACTTGTCGCAGGTAGAATGTATTGATGAGGATATCCATACCTACAGTCAACATTTAAGTGCTCTGCATGATGACTTCAAAACCAGGTTTGAAGATATACTGACGATGGATATACCACCATGGATCATAAATCCATTTGATGAAACGGAAGTGGCCAATGTTGTATTACAAGAGGAGCTGCTCGAGCTAAGCACTAATGAGGAGCTGAAGGTGAAATTTAGAAAAGGCTACCCAACATTTTGGCTGCAAGCAGAAATACCCGAAAAATATCCTGGACTGTGGGAAATCGCAAGGAAATTTTTAATAGCTTTTCCCTCGTCATACCTTGTCGAAAGGAGTTTTAGTGCCGTTACAAACCTCTTAACAAAAAAAAGGAGCAAATTAAACATCACAGAGCGGGGGATTTGCGGTTATTGCTCACAAAAAATAAAGCCAAACATTGATCGTTTGCTGACACTCCATCAGATACATCCTTCCCATTAATTAAAATTATGACCTGAACCTATATTACCTTAATATTTTTTCTTGTAATTCTATTCTTTTAATAAATAAAGTGATATAAAATGTACCATTTTTCGTTTTTATTTTACATATCGGAATATAGGGACAGAACTCAGAAGTGACACAATTTTTATTTTTTGGCGACTTAGAACTAAGAATGTGGTAGAAATGTAGCAGCAGGGGGTCCACCGAAACCAGTAAAATTTTGAAAGTGGTCCACGAGAAAAATAAGTTTGGGAACTACTGTTATAGACGATATTTGAGCGAGGATGGGTGTTATAGGGTAAAGACTATTTCCTTTAAGAATCTATTTAAATCAATGTTTTTTTTTGGTAGTGGCAAATATTGGCAAGATTTTTGTACATATTCCAAAGCTGGAGACTTTAAGCATTGAACGGATACTAATTTCCATGCGGAATATTGCCGAATAGTCTTACACCTTATAAAAATGCCTCTGATTTTTTAAATATAAAACATTATAAAGAAATAGAATAGAAGGAAACGTTTCAAAATAAAAATATGGCATAAAACAAGACTTGCCAGCTGGCTCTGTATCCATCATGACAGTTATTATAAACAATTTGCAAAAAAAGCACTACAAACAATAATTCCACTATTTTATAATCTTGATAATTCATACTTATAATTGAAATATATTATTTATTTGATAGTCAACTTACGACTTAAAAAAAGCTAATAAACGTGCTTACATTTAGTATTTATAGATTTGTATTCAGTTAAGATAAAAAATGAAAATAAAAAAACATAACTTTTGGCCAAGTTTATAGACCAAATACCCCTATGTGCGGCGCCGGCGCGGCGGGCGTTTGAATATGGTTAGTTTAGGTTAGTTAATCACGTAAATTTCCTCTTAATTAACTACTTCCGAACCCTGCTCGCATCTCCGAAAAAGCCATATAACAATACACGTGATGCATATACGCAAAGTTACGCATCACGTGTATTGTTATATGGCTTTTTCGGAGATGCGAGATGTGAGCGATATTTGAAGAGGCGAGTGATCAAGAATAGGTACCCAGAGACGGCGCTGGTTGCCGGAAAGCAGAAACCTGCCTCCACTATGTTCGTACCCTAAGATAAGCTGTAGCATCTTTTGATAGCGTAGATTTCTGCCTGAACGATGCTAGGGTAAGTGCCCACTGGTTCAGAGTATTTAGTTTTCGACCCAAATATTCATATCCCTGGTCCTGATTTGATTAAAATGCACGTTTTAAAATTCACAATTACCCGATTAGATTCCTGCGTAAAAGTCCGCCATTACACTGTTGCCGAATGGTCTTAAATTTCCCCACATAATCTTCAAAAACGTATTTCCGTCGTTTTCGTCGCCTAGCTTAGTTTAGCCCTAATAATTATTAATGTCTGCTGATATCCGCCACCGCCGATGGATATACAGAATGTTCGTAACAAGGACGATTTGCATAACAATTCGGTTGGCTTTGGTGCGAGTCCGAAATTCCATTAGCTTCCTGGCGGGGCGAAGGGTCATAGGCGTGCCCTGGGGACCTTAGTAGGTCACAGTCGCACTGTCGTACGAGCCTAGAATATCATATATTAACGTGTGCTAAAATTATCCCAGTTTAAATTTGAAGGATGCTCTATTGACATGATATCGTTCGAAGATGTTCGACCCTCAACGGCTACACCAGCACCGCCTCAACTCAAGGCCTATCAACATGATATGGGCAAGGCAAATATGGCGGCGAAGGCAGCGCATTATTAAATTGTTTATTATTTCTCGTTCCGATTGCATACCAGAAATAATTAATTATCTCTAGTTTGTTGTGCTTCTGCAACACGTTTGTTTAGTTCTTAGTGTTCAGTGAATGGTGTGATCAGAAAATTGTGATAAAATAAGAGTATAATAAAAATCCAAACCAGACATTCCACATAGGGAACTTCAAACTTTTGTTCTTGTCTCGTACTCCTGTATTATTAATTATTTTAAGGTAAGAACTAGAAGTATTTATCAAGATATTACACCTAAATGAGTAAAAAGCCTTCACCGCCAGTCTGCATAGTACTTTATAATGGTTACTTACAATAATCAAAAGATAGTTATTAAAGAGTTAACATTTTATTGTAGCATGCCTTTTACATGCTCTGTTCCAAATTGTCACGGGAATTATAGAGGAGGTCCCAAGGTTTCTGCTTTTATATTCCCCAAAAATGACGAGCTTCATAAAAAATGGTTGACAGCTATTAAAAGAGATAATTTCACTCCTACTAGTAGTTCTCGGGTAAGAAGTGCATTAAATATGCCTCAAAAAGGCCAAAGGCCCCAAAGCCTCTGTTACCCTAGTGAGGATAGTCAGGACAATTGCCCCTCACAAACGTCAGAATTTATTATTAAATCCATCTTGTTCAGAATATCCAATATTTTATTGAAGAACTATGCAAAAAAAAGGAATGACGTCTTTACCACAAAGACAATGCCCTATGTAAAGAGAAAAAGTAAAGAAAACTAAGCTAAGCGTAAGTTTTACTTACGAACCCCCAAAAAGGTATTTAGTTTTATTAATTATTTAATTAAATTAGTTTTTTTTTTATATAAAATCTTGAAACACATATTATATTTTTTAGTTATCCTCACCTATATTATAGTTTAAATTTATTCCCATTTGTGTAATGCTGCAAAACATAGAAAAAATATTCCATATTTTTTGATCCAAGCGAGTAGTTTATAATTCCAAGAGCATTTACCAAGGCTTTTACTAAGACAAGTAACTTCCTATACTGTCCATAATAGTATATATTTATCAAACGTTCAGTAAATTCTAAACTAGGGTAGGTAAGTGTGTGCCATTGAATATTTAGTTTATATTGCTATTTTCTGTCATATATTTCTGGTTACTTTCCGATGATTTTGAACACCCTATATATGCTACCTCAAGTTTGAATATTTTAACACTACCTATTTTCTGAGAAAGCAGACCTTTTTATAAAAAGTAACTTACTGATGTTTTCATAAAAGTAATAATACAAAAAATTCCATACTTATGTGGAGAACTTTAGACTCCCTGTATATTAAAAAATTAATGAAATATTACGTAATCTAACCCGACATTTGTGTGAAAAATGTCTATTTGGAAATAAAACAGGGTTTAAAATACGCGCCAAATAAAGCACTTCTATCTCCGCCATATTGGAAAAGGTTGAATGGCCTTGTGTGGTGGTGGTGGCTACACTGAATAATTTTCCTTTAATCGTTACGTCAAAGTGGTCTGGTAGACCCGATGACACATGATAAGACAGTTTCTGTTGAACTTTTGGGACAAAAACATTTCAAATTTATGATATCAGTCTAATAACTATTTAGTCAACGTGTTTAATTTAGGTTAATGATGAGTATGATGAGAGGTATTGATAATTTAGATTCAAAATATCTCGAGAATCATTACTCGTAGCGATTTTTTCCAAGACACCTTTTTTACGTTGAAAACGTCGTAAATGTATATTTTTTTACTCAGTAGTTTTATACAGGGACGGACGAAAAGTTATTACTCCTCAAACCAGTTAAAAAATATGTAGGTGGCGCGCCGAACAAGTAGGAGTCATATTGACATCAAAATCAAATTTCTCAAGTCAAGAAACTTCCAGACACCAATTTTCATCCAAACATTGACGTTACTTCAGAAATTATTTGGAAAAAAGTGAAATAAAAAAGAAACTTCTACACCCTGTATCTCCGAAACTAAGCATTTTAGGACATACATTTATACTTTGTACCAAATATTTTACATTTTAATTTTTTTCAATAGGGCCATTTTTTACTTATTTTTATCTGCAGAATGTGCTGCAGAAGTTTCCGGAATACAGTTCGGATCACCCTGTGTAACTTAGTATTTTTCAAAAAACACATTTTATAACTTATATCACTGAAAAGCTTAAAAAATTGCGCTTTTTATGAAGTCATGACCAACTATGATTTCCACTTAAAAAAACATAATATGTGTGTCATATGTCAAAAATTACAGGCTTTAGGAAAAAGGAGAACACAATCTAACTGAAAACTTTTTGTCTAAAATAACACAGAACAAGGGCAAAATGGCCTCGGTAAAATGTTTATAGGGGAATTATCTTTTCGGGCAATTTTCCAGATACGCAGATCAGTTGAATAGCCTGATTGATTCTCTTAATGTCAATAGATTATTATTAACATTAATACCATAAACTTGTCAGTGGTTTATGTCTAAACAGATAACGCTAAAACTGATACTTTTACTGAGGTTCGTAATAAAAACATTCTATTTCTAAAGAAATGAAGTTATTTTCGTTCGCATTGTTTCCCACAAATCTACGATACTGACTCCAAAAGCCTCTGGATACCCTGGATACCTATCATAATCCAGGCGGTTGTCGGTTCCGAAGTTAAATTAACAGATTTATTATCGCCCGCCGCGGCTTTCTGGATTGTATTGTTATTATGGCTTTTTCGGAGATGGGAGATGTGAGCGATATTTGAAGATGTGAGTGATCAAGAATAGTCCCAGAGACCGGGCTGATGCGCCGGAAAAGCAAGAACTGCCCTCCACTCATGTTCGTACCCAAGATGAGCTGTCGCATCTTCTTCGATAAGCTAGGACGTTTCTGACTAGAACGATGCTAGATGAGGTAATGTGCCCCACTCGGTTCAGAGTATTTAGTTTGTATCAGACCCAAATATTCATATCCCTGTCCCTGAACTTATGATTAAAATTTCACGTTTTAAAATTCATAATTACCCGATTAGATTCCTGCGTAAAAATCCGCCATTACACTGTTGCCGAATGGTCTTAAATTTCCCCACATAATCTTCAAAAACGTATTTCCGTCGTTTTCGTCGCCTAGCTTAGTTTAGCCCTAATAATTATTAATGTCTGCTCGCCACCGCCGATGGATATACAGAATGTTCGTAACAAGGACGATTTGCATAACAATTCGGTTGGCTTTGGTGCGAGTCCGAAATTCCATTAGCTTCCTGGCGGGGCGAAGGGTCATAGGCGTGCCCCGGGGACCTTACTAGGTCACAGTCGCACTGTCGTACGAGCCTGGAATATCGTATATTAACGTGTGCTAAAATTATCTCAACCAGTTTAAATTTAAAGGATGCTATTGGCATGATATCGTTCGAAGATGTTCGACCCTCAACGGCTACACCAGCACCACCTCAACTCAAGGCCTATCAACATGATATGGGCTAGGCAAATATGGCGGCGAAGGTAGCGCATTATTAAATTGTTTATTAGTTCTCGTTCCGATTGCATACCAGAAATAATTAATTATCTCTAGTTTGTTGTGCTTCTGCAACACGTTTGTTTAGTTTTTAGTGTTCAGTGAATGGTGTGATCAGAAAATTTTGATAAAATAAGAGTATAATAAAAATCCAAACCAGACATTCCACATAGGGAACTTCAAACTTTTGTGCTTGTCTCGTACTCCTGTATTATTAATTATTTTAAGGTAAGAACTAGAAGTATTTATCAAGATATTACACCTAAATGAGTAAAAAGTCTTCACCGCCAGTCTGCATAGTACTTTATAATGGTTACTTACAATAATCAAAAGATAGTTATTAAAGGGTTAACATTTTATAGTAGCATGCCTTTTACAGGCTCTGTTCCGAATTGTCACGGGAATTATAGAGGGGGTCCCAAGGTTTCTGCTTTTATATTCCCCAAAAATGACGAGCTTCATAAAAAATGGTTGACAGCTATTAAAAGAGATAATTTCACTCCTACTAGTAGTTCTCGGGCAAGAAGTGCATTAAATATGCCTCAAAAAGGCCAAAAGCCAAAGCCTCTGTTACCCTAGTGAGGATGTAGTTATGGCTACTGCTTACACTTACCTCACTATAAGTAAAATATTGGAAGAAGAATCAAGCTTTTTACATCAAAAAGATCACAGAAACATATTGACAACATTGACATTTGAAAATATAAATGGCCTGGATGTAAGTCTTTTTTAGGTCACAATTGCCCCTCACAAACGTCAGAATTTATTATTAAATCCATCTTGTTCAGAATATCCAATATTTTATTGAAGAACTATGCAAAAAAAGGAATGACGTCTTTACCACAAAGACAATGCCCTATGTAAAGAGAAAAAGTAAAGAAAACTAAGCTAAGCGTAAGTTTTACTTACGAACCCCCAAAAAGGTATTTAGTTTTTTTTTCTATATAAAATCTTGAAACACATATTATATTTTTTAGTTATCCTCACCTATATTATAGTTTAAATTTATTCCCATTTGTGTAATGCTGCAAAACATAGAAAAAATATTCCATATTTTTTGATCCAAGCCAGTGTAGTTTATAATTCCAAGAGCATTTACCAAGGCTTTTACTAAGACAAGTAACTTCCTATACTGTCCATAATAGTATATATTTATCAAACGTTCAGTAAATTCTAAACTATGCTAGGTAAGTGTTTGCCATTGAATATTTAGTTTATATTGCTATTTTCTGTCATATATTTCTGGTTGTTTTCCGATTGAACACCCTATATAATGCTACCTCAAGTTTGAATATTTTAACACTACCTATTTTCTGAGAAAGCAGACCTTTTTATAAAAAGTAACTAACTGATGTTTTCATAAAAGTAATAATACAAAAAAATCCATTCTTATGTGGAGAACTTTAGACTATCTGTCTATTAAAAAATTAGTGAAATATTACGTAATCTAACCCGACATTTGTGTGAAAAATGTCTATTTGGAAATGAAATAGGGTTTAAAATACGCGCCAAATAAAGCACTTCTATCTCCGCCATATTGGAAAAGGTTGAATGGCCTTGTGTGGTGGTGGTGGCTACACTGAATAATTTTCCTTTAATCGTTACGTTAAAGTGGTCTGGTAGACCCGATGACACATGATAAGACAGTTTCTGTTGAACTTTTGGGACAAAAACGTTTCAAAGTTATGATTTCAGTCTAATAACTATTTAGTCAACGTGTTTAATTTAGGTTAATGATGAGTATGATGACAGTTATTGATAATTTAGATTCCAAATATCTCGAGAATCATTACTCGTAGCGATTTTTTCTTTTTTACGTTGAAAACGTCGTAAATGTATATTTTTTTACTCAGTAGTTTTATACAGGGACGGACGAAAAGTTATTACTCCTCAAACCAGTTAAAAAATATGTAGGTGGCGCCCCGAACAAGTAGGAGTCATATTGACATCAAAATCAAATTTCTCAAGTCAAGAAACTCCCAGACACCAATTTTCATCCAAACATTGACGTTACTTCAGAAATTATTTGGAAAAAAGTGAAATAAAAATGAAACTTCTACACCCTGTATCTCCGAAACTAAGCATTTTAGGACATACATTTATACTTTGTACCAAATATTTTACATTTTAACTTTTTTACTTATTTTTATCTGCAGAATGTGCTGCAGAAGTTTCCGGAATACAGTTCGGATCACCCTGTGTAACTTAGTATTTTTCAAAAAACACATTTTATAACTTATATCACTGGAAAGCTTAAAAAATTGCGCTTTTTATGAAATCATGACCAACTATGATTTCCATTTAAAAAAACATAATATGTGTGTCATATGTCAAAAATTACAGGCTTTAGGAAAAAGGAGAACACAATCTCTTTAAGGATGTGATTCTCTACAAATTTTAACTGAAAACTTTTTGTGTAAAATAACACAGAACAAGGGCAAAATGGCCTCGGTAAAATGTTTATAGGGGAATTATCTTTTCGGGCAATTTTCCAGATACGCAGATCAGTTGAATAGCCTGATTGATTCTCTTAATGTCAATAGATTATTATTAACATTAATACCATAAACTTGTCAGTTGTTTATGTCTAAACAGATAACGCTAAAACTGATACTTTTACTGAGGTTCGTAATAAAAACATTCGATTTCTAATGAAATAAAGTTATTTTCGTTCGCATTGTTTCCCACAAATCTACGATACTGACTCCAAAAGCCTCTGGATACCCTGGATACCTATCATAATCCAGGCGGTTGTCGGTTCCGAAGTTAAATTAACAGATTTATTATCGCCCGCCGCGGCTTTCTGGATGCTGGAAATGGAAACGATTTTATCCGAGGCCGAAAACGAATATATACGATGCTCGGAATGGCGCAAAACGCCGAACAATGGAAAAAATTGTCGGGGGAGTTGCATTTGTGACGTACAATGTATGCATTGCTGCGTGAAAGATAATTTCATTGCGATTACAGACAGAGACAGAGCTAGTCGAATGTTTTTTAGGTTTAAAATAAAGAGGAAATTATAAAGACAAAGATAATAACGGTACTGGACAGTTAAAACGGACATTACAAGGAAACTGCAGGTCGCGAAATATGCTGGGAATAACCAGAAAAGTCCGTAAAAGAGTAGAGTAGATACGACAAAAGACCCAGGTAATAGATGTCATCCACAGAATCAAATCCTTTAAGTGGCAATGGGCAGGACAACAAATGAACCGCAAAAATTACAGCATTACAGAACTGTCGATTTGTATATCTTCAGTTAAAA
The DNA here is from genome assembly GCF_002938485.1 of Sitophilus oryzae. Classification (NCBI taxonomy): domain Eukaryota; kingdom Metazoa; phylum Arthropoda; class Insecta; order Coleoptera; family Curculionidae; genus Sitophilus; species Sitophilus oryzae. The sequence continues at coordinate 2,179,688 of NW_022146927.1, read as the reverse complement.
TTTCTCCATACACATACAGACCGTCGACAGGTCTGAATCTACAGATCGCTTGAATCTCACGGCGCGACCGACCGAATTGTATAGCGAAAAATCGAGAGGTCTAATCGTACGTTCCCAGCTTTTGACAAGTTGGAAGTTTTTTTAACCGATTTTATTGATTTGTAACGACAATTGGGCTATCTGTGGAAAATTAAAAGTAAAGTTTATTCAAACAGACAAGAAGAAACTAAAATAATGAAAAATTGCTGGAATAACTATTGATCAAAATAAAACACCACAATACACCAAAACATTTTTACTTTTACACTGGAAGCGCGTTTCGCTAACCATGTTTCGCTAACCATGTCTCCATTTTTGGCTAATTTATTCATGAGCAGGTTTGAAGTGGAGGCTAGGAATCAGTTTGAGTAGTTTCCAAGAGTATGGCTTAGGTATGTGGATGATATTTTTGCTGCTTTTGACACACATTCAGACACCAAAGATAATTTTATTTCTAAGTTAAATAATCGTTTTCCTTCCATTAAATTTACACATGAAATTGAGAACAACGACAGATTACCATTTCTAGATGTATTAGTTATTAGAAATACTAATAATTGCCTGGAATTTGATATCTATAGGAAAAATACCACTACACGCGGATATATTCCTAATGAATCATATCATAGTATTGAACATAAAATGTCTAGTTTAAATTTCTTAGTTCATAGATTACTTAGTTTTCCACTTTCCAACGAAAGATATGAAATAGAAAGAGATTACATTAGGTATGTAGCTGAGTGTAATGGATATTATCCTTCACTAGTTGATAAAATAATTAGAAAACGTAGATATAGGTTAATGATTTCTGAAAATTCGACTTTTCAAGTGGAGAAAGATACGTCAAAATATTTTTCAATACCGTTTGATAAACAGTTATCCCGTGGTCTAAAAGGAATTTTTAAGAATGTCAATTATAAACTTGTGAATAGTGCTAATAATAAATTACAACAATTATTAAGTAATCCAAAGGATAAAACACCTCTACTGGAAAGGTCGGGTATTTATGAAATCTCCTGTAAAGATTGTAATCAGAAATATGTTGGGCAAACTAGAAGATCAATATTAACTAGATTTAAAGAACATTTAGCTCAGATAAGATATGGTAGACCTGGTAAATCTTGCGTTGCCGAACATATTGTTGATAAAGAACATTGTATAGATCTTAATAACTTAAAATTACTTAAACAAGTCTCAAATTACAGGCAATTAGATACATATAAAAGCATCAGAATTAATAAATGTAAAGATAGTATGAACCGAGACAACGGTCCAATTCCTTCAAGTTCTTTGTTCCTACTACTGTAGTGGCGGAAATCTAACTGTTACGCTCGGTGGGTTCTGACTCGGTTGGCTAGATCTTGCCACGCCCACTCTGTACCCACTGAGCGAGAGTATATAAACGCTTCAATTGTAGATTGTATTTTAGTTTATAATCATCTGCTGATGATGCTAACATGGTTAGCGAAACGCGCGTCCAGTATAAAAGTAAAAGTGTTTTGGTGTATTGTGGTGATTTAGTGTTTTATTTTGCTGTGTAACACCAAAGGTTCCAACCCTCAACTGAAATAACTATTGATTCTGTAAAGAAAAGAATAAACAATTTGCGAAGTGCTTTAGAAAAGAACTTAAAAAGCGTGAAAATCAAAGTGTTAAGGTAAACCGTTTTTGTATTTTTCTTTGATATTAAGGGCTTAACCATCTTTAAAAGTTTAGAACATGTGTCATTCATCCTGAGGTACTTTTTAAAGTTATCTGTTGCACTAGTTCTTAATTTTCGCACTACATATGAGATAATGTATCATGTTGTAACAACCAATCTTCACCCAGAAACGCTTTTTTGTTTTTGTAATTGGCTCTTGCAATAACAAAAGCTCGAGAAGTGTATTTTTTGTATTTAAAAACATTTTTCACTTCAAGATCAAGTTGGTGTGTGTGGTGAAAGATCGCATCGTTCGACGTAACTGCATTGTGTGTGGCTTGACAAAGTTTAGATCTTAAGTTCAGATCGTACAGTCTTACAACTGTCGGTGAACTGTATGTGAATGGGCACCTCTAAGAATCTAATCTAACCTAGTTATCCTAACTATTATTTAGTTACTTTTAATATCAATACTTAAAATATCGAATCTTTTTTTAACTATGACCATCCCTAGTCAAAAACAAGCGTGCCGGAAAAAATATTAACGAAGAATCTTGCTAACAATTATGCATTCAACTCCCGTCTCTTGAAAATTTGATTGAACTGCGAGAAAAAAAAAAGAAAAAATAACACCATTCCTCGGGAAAGAAGGAAAACTAGGGTTCCTCGGGGCGGTGTAAAGTGGGGCGGGAAATTCTTGTTGAAATTCCGGGAATTTCACGCGGAACGTCTAGATTTTCCGATTGGTATAATTAGTTTTGAGGTGCGCGAATAAAAAAAGGAAGAGAAAATGCTTTAATAAAGACGCATCTATTTGAGACAAACAAATCTATTTAAATGCGATATCTTTATACTGTTCATTAGTGATGGGCAAAACTGTTATTTTTAGATAACAGTTGAAACTGTTATAGTTATTTATAAAAAACAGCTTAAAATAACAGCTTAAAAATAACAGGTTTCTTTTTTTATTGCTAAATATCTGAAAGAATATGAGGCGGTCACCGCCAGGCGTATTAACGCAGTTGCAAGTTGCCGTGCTCGGTGGTAGTATTTCCAGGGTGTCATAACATTTCTAAATATCGATTGTTATCTAAAATACCTTTCTAAAAACGGGGGTTGTTTACAAATAAGCGCTGTTTGCAAATTGCGATATAAAAAAGCCAAAATGCCGCCATTCGTCTATACCTATACATTCCGATCTACCTACGCCCTGCCCCTCGATCCCCGTAGATCCTGAATTGCGTAGCAGTGTACAGGGTGCATCTCACTCAACGGGCGAGAAGCTCTTAGTTATGATTTTACCATTTGCGGTCAAAAAATAGCAATAGATAAGAAGATAATAAGAAAATGTGTAGTATATTCTTCATAAGTAAACCAACTACACACCAGAGTTCGAAATAATTTTACACTTAAATTAGCATGTACCCGCGACTTCGTTCGCGCCGAATTATTAATTTGTAATGGTGATGATAAAGCAAAGCAAGAATTTCCATTAACATACAAACTGGATAAAATTTTCTCACATTTGCCAAAAATAAGCTTTAAACGTCGAGCAGTTTACAGAATCGTGGTTAATCAATTACTCAACTTTTTGGAACACCCTGTATTATTTTTAAAAATTTCAAAATATGTAAAAACAAAATAAATTATGCGTGTCCAATCGTTTTCCTGAAAGACTAACCGTTTTTTAAATAACAAATATTGTAATATTTGAGGGGCGTTTTCGCCCTCTTGGAATTTGAGATTCAAACCCTCCTTATCGAACCTCTACACCCCACAGTCAATCCGTTTGCCAAAAAATCAGCTTTAAACGTCAAGCAGTTTAAGCACAATCATGATTACTGAGTGGTCATATTTTTATGGTAAACACCCTGTATATATTTTTTAAAATCTCAAAATATGTAAAACAACAAAATAAAAATATACGTGTTTAAGAGTTTTTTCGAAAAACTCACCAATTTTAAATAAAAAATATTCTAATATTTGAGGGTGGTTTCACCCCCATAGAATTTGAGTTTCGAAAAATCTCTTCTTATCGAACCTCTATACCCTAAAGTCAATCCGTTTTCCAAAAATCAGCTTTTTACGTCAAGGGCTTTAAACAGGATCGTGATTAATCAATGACCAGATTTTTCAAAACGCCCTGTATACATTTTTAAAAAATCTTAAAATATTATTCTGAAAATTTTTCAGAATAAATAAATACCTAAATATTGAAACTTAATAACAAAGTACTGAAACATACAGCGCCATAATATCTCGACCTCCACCCGTTATGCTCGTAACAGGTTGAAAAACAATATGTATCTAAAACAACTGATGGCGTTATTCTCCAACCTGTTTCAAACCTCCATCGATTCTCTCCGATTATCTCGAACGCCGCTCTGTTATGCTCGTAACAGGTAAAAAAACAACGTAGCTAAAACAACTGATGCGTTATTCTCCAACCCGTTGCGAGCCTCCATCGACAATCGACCGATGCAGCAGCGTTCCTTTTCCACTCCTGTTATCTCGACCGCCAGGCGTTATGCCTAGAGATGGGCAAAAGTAACCGGTTTTTTGAATAACCGGTATTTTCCTCTAAAATAACCGGTTATTTAAAGGTAGTTTTTTTTCACCAGTTAACCTAATAACATTGCATTACGTTCAATAACCTATAGCCGGTTATTTTTTAAAAAATCGTACTTGTTTAAAACAAGTAACAATTAAATATTAGCTGTTTGAATCGTAAATTTCGAAGAAGCGAACGGCACGGATCTTCCCGATATTACGACCATAACGGGAGATCCCGCTCCCGCTCCCAAAACGAAAATATATGACATCAAATGTCAAAATTAAATCAGGCATCAGGCGAACCCTGATGATAATAATCAAAACAACGGCCGAATGGCCCTGACAGGTCAGGGCCATAAAGCAAAGTACTAATGCCATAGACTACTACTAGCCACCAGCTAGCCAAGTGATACAAACCTAACTTCAAATAGATTCTCTAAATTCTAATTTAAATTTTAACCAACTTTAACGGATTTTCAACGGTTCTTCAAAAGTTTTCCATGGTTTCGCCCAGTTTCACCCACGTTTCACCGTAAATATATTTTATTTGTAGTTTGAAGTCTCTCTTGAAGCTTAGACTAAGAATACAAAATTGAAGTTCAAGTAATGAATGAAGATAATCTTTCATTATTTATTCATTTTAATCTCTTTATTTTTCTTTGGTATTTGATTAAAATAAATTGGTTGTAGATTGTAGAACTTGTGAGTTGTGTGGTTTATTTGAACGTTAAGTAATTACTAGTTTTAATATCATATCCATGTCTAGTCAAAAAAGTGAGGTTAGCATTTTTATTTAAACTCATTTTGTACATATACATACTTACATTGCTACAATCTCTATTTAATCATGCGATTTAACTAAGTTTATTATCTAAATTTGAAGTAGACCTATGGTGTGTAGAGGTAAGTAAACCTATAGGAAAACTAAATATTTAGTTTTGCTAGGTTAGGTTATTTGAATAACCGGTTAATTTGTGTCGGTTAATTTTGTCAAGTTATTATTTTTTGAAGATAATTCCGGTTAACCTATAACCGGTTTTTTACCAATAACCGCCCATCTCTAGTTATGCCCGCAACTGTTTCAAAAAAGCTGCTTCTTTTATATCCTATTATTTTTAAGCTGTTGTAAGCCCAACACGCCGCGCCGCGCCGTAGCGCATACCCCACTCCGTTGTCCGTTGTATCTCGCCGCCTGTATCGATGGTTGTCGAAATAACATGCTTTTCCATCCATACTATAGTTGTTTTTTGGGAATTGCTTCGAGCAGCATCGAATTTCGTGGCGGTGCATAGCGCCGACTTCGTTTCACGAACAGTCGATCTCTGCGTGTCGTTATTTTATATTTGTTATTTTTTAAAAGTAGTAACGGTTGCGTTATGTTATTTCTAAATAATTGTTATAAAATAACAGATAGTTAAATAACAACCCATCACTACTGTTCATACCAAATACACTTTTAGTCACGTGATTAAGCTTGACCGGCACAGCGTTGCCCACTTTTATTTATTTTCTTGTAATCAAAATATTTTACGAAACAAAAATTAATTAATTATAAATATATAGACAGTTATTATTTACATCAACAAAACTCACCAGTTAAGGGACATAAAGGGCCACTACTACTGCTTTCCCGTTCAAAATATTCTAATAATTTTGCGATGAGTTTTTATACTATGCTATCTTATACCACTTCGCACTAAAAGAGGTTCTAAAAAGAACATTGTTCGACTGCAAGGTCTGCTAGTAAACATGTTTAAGCTTATAGTATCACAACACTATTACGTGTGCGTGGCTGACTTTCTGTAAAGACTGGGCTTGATACAATAACCCGCTTACTTGACTTTTTAAACTTTCAAAGTTTTAATATAGCGGGAAAAAAACATCCGTCTGACAACATCGCACGCCCGCCATCTGACGCCACATACACACGCATCCGCACTCACTATGGCCTAAACCCTTTTTAATAATAAAAATTTCGATTAAAACATTTCACATGCTTTATATAATATTCAAGGCGGACATTCCATCGCGGTAGCGCGGGCAGAAGGGTAAGGAATGAGGGACGAGGCATATTTTTCGAGGGGCAAAATTAATTTTATTAATACGAGGTTTTTTCTTGTTTTCAAGCCCCCCTCGTCACAAGTCTTCACTTCCGTCATCGCTTGTTTTACGTCGCATTAATTAGGAATGTTGAAATATATCGACACAATATATCGATACAAAGTATCTGTTAAATAATCATCGTGATCATTATTTCAACAAGGTTATTCAACAATTTGTATGTTCAAACAAGGACCGCCGACACAGGAACGCATTGAACAAGTTGCAACAGAGACAACTTAGACAATTCTTAAGAATAAAATGGTTTTAAATGTCTCATACGTATCGGTTCTTGAAAAAGCTAGCTGCAAGACCGTTAGAGTCGTGGTTACTAAATCTCGCTTAAGATGGGCTGGCCACGTATGCAGGATGCAAGGAAACCGCCTACCGAAATCTCTTCTTTCCGGTGAGCTTGTAGACGCTAAGAGGAAACCGGGTGGAAAACACGAAAGGTACAAGGATATTTTCCACTAAAATTTAAAGGGGATAAGCATGCAGAATCAGTGGGAGGAAGCAGTGCACAATAGAACGCAATGGAGAAGAATTATTGTAAACTCAGTTAACAGCCACAACCAAAAAGTAAAAAGGCTACAAAGCAATGAGATTTTTGAATGTCCAAAGTGCGGAAGAGAGATAAAATCGTGTATCGGGGTTTTCAGTCACAAAAAAACTCATGAAAGAAAACGCCTAGCGTAGCCATCTTGTGATGCGTGTCAAATGCTCGTCAGCAAGTAATGACAGTAGTAGTAGTAGTAATAATAATCAGGGTTGGCATGATTTAAATCAAATTATTTAAATCATGATTTAAATCGTGATTTAAATCGTGATTTAAATCGTGATTTAAATCAAGTGATTTTTTAATCATGTGATTTAAATCAAAAAAGTAATTTTATTGGAACTTTATAATAAGTAAAAAACTGTAAAAGTTATAAAATCATGTCCTAGAAAACTATAAAAATATTTCTGTAACACATATAACAGTATATATAATAAATCAAAAAATAATGTAAATGTTATAAAACTATATAAAATATCTGATTCATCAATTTAAATGTTGGGCCGATTTTTGAAGAAATTTCGTGTGAATTCGTTAGACCGCTAAACGCAGGGATTTATTCTAAAATTTATGTATAAGTGACAAATATTCGCTGTTCAAATACATATCATTCGCAAAGTCTAGTGCAGAACTAGGTTCTTCTAATATAGAGACTATATCTTCATTCCCGAGAATCTATAATCGTCAGAAAATATTTGGTTTTATTTTTTTTAAACGGTTGTATGTTTCCAAATTCGTACCACCATTTTGATCTGCAGTAAGTACACTTTGACATTAGATAATACATACTAATTTCATTCTCGAATTAAGAATAATTCCGAACAATGTATTGTTTTATTATGATGTATGAGTAAAAATTATACCTTTGAAGAATCATCGTAAGCTATTCCGACGTTACAGGGAGGCCCAAAAAGTACATTTTTACTCCGCATAGAACCTAATATTTTTTTTAAACATTACAAATAATTTCTTAATCAATTACAAACATTGCAAATAATATAAACAGTAATCGTGCAACAATTTGTACACTCGTGGAATTTGACACTTAATATCAGTTTAATAATATATTTTTGTACTTTTGTGCTTAGACGTAACAGTGCTTTACTTTTATGCCTAGACGTTAAAATGACAAAAATTAATACTTTTAAGACGTTTGAAAAAAAATCCTCTTTGATCTGAACGTGCGACTTTTTTTGCAGAATATACGACACGTGCCGTAGAATTGTTAATGTTATCGGTATCGGTATCGGGCAGAGTTATAAAGATTTAACCATTTAGGATAGGTCTTTAATTGTAAATAAGTCCTGGTCATTTGGAAATCCGATTTAAATATTGTTATGAATTTACATTAAAAAAATCTGATTTAAATAAAAAAAATCAGATCTTTCTTATTTTTTTTTAAATCATGATTTTTTCAAACCCAGGTAATAATTGTTAAGACATTAGACATTATTTGTGACATTTTGGTTAAATTAGATATAATTCTTTCATATATCCTTAGAATAGGGTTGCCAATCGTCCTCTATTCCAGAGGACAGTCCTCTTTTTGATCGTATTGTTCTTTTTTCTCTCACGTATTAAAAGAGTCCTTTTTTACACACCAAGCTTAACATTTAAAAAATATTCGCCCATCGCCAAAATGCTTAATAAAATTCAGGCAACAATGTGTCTTTCTTGTGGAATAATAATATTTATAAACATGTGTTTAGCTTTTCTATATTTACTTATTTTTTGAAATAAAGTTTTGTAGAAAATCGTTTGTTCTATTTTAACAAGCTTTGAGTATAAATATTCTTAAGAAAGTAGGAGGGGACAACTGCATTTTTTTTCAAAAATGTTTCTCCTGTGGCGCTTTTTTACCCTCCCGTCCTCTATTATTTAGTTTGAAAGTTGGTAACCCTGCCTTAGAAGCTAAGCATTAATACAGAATTCTATTAACCAAACCACATATACACCTCCACTCTTCTGGAATAGCACTATAATAAATCACACGGATATTTTAGCCCTCTGAAGTAGTCCCTGGGGTCATCCATTCGTTCAAAACGCACACATCCTGACCCTATTTCATAGGAGAACTTGACCCCAGTCAGTGCAGCGAAAGAATTCTCTTTTACAGCTGCCCACGTAGTGTAGTTATCTCTAGGTCTTTTTGTTCGTCGGCCAGACAGGGTTTTTGTCTTCGTTTCACCCGTGGTTTCACGCATTGGGATGGATAAAGAAGGAGAATCGTTCGTCAACGATGATAATACAGTTTCTCCATTCACAAATCGGCGTTGCGGACGTCGAAAAATTTGATGAATAGCTCCGGGAAAACAGTTAGTTGGTCGGTCAACGAGTTCGGAGAACTAGAGTCAAATAAGATTTTGTTTATTATGAGGAAGAAAAAAGACTCAAAGTCTCGGTCTTATACATGTCTATTAAAACTGTAGCGTTTTTTTTAAACATTATCACTGCGAACGGCAGCTTTTCGTTGGTAGAGCAGTCGTGGATAAGGTATTTCACTGGAAAGAAACTAATTAACAATAATAACTCGAAATTATAAATATTAGGCGCCAGGCATGTACAGAGAAAGAAAACACAGTTGTATATTACTTAAAACTAATGACTATATTTATTCATGATGTTCTTAGATGGTACATGACACTGTAGAGTTCTAATAAATATATAGTGGTTATATGTCAAAGAAAGTGGTGGTAAGAGTCGTACTAAATATCAATGAAAACAACTACGATAAAATACAAGACATGTAAAGTTTAAGAGAATATATGAAATATAGCATTACTTTAATTAATTTGATATATTCCATATGATGCTAAATCGAAGATGTTGCAACCTGTAGATTCTAGAATCTATGTTTGGTTATTCCTCTGTTAAAATAGTGCGATAATAATATCTATAAAAGTAATACCATTACAATATGTAATGCAATGAAACCTAAGATCTAAATTATATTTAATATTAATATTTATATTAAATATTAAATCGACATGAATGTTCTTAACAATCTAACCACTAAACATAGTCTGTACGATATTATTTAAGATGTACGTTATTGTTTAAGACTGTAAATGTTTAAATGTTAAATGTAAAACTAGAACTTAAATCTACACTTAGCTGTTCTTTATGTAATCTTGCTTTAAACAGTAACAGCGTGAGGTGGTCTCGCATCTCTGTACTCAGCCATCCAACACAACCAAAGGGGCCAGAATGAGGACACCATGAATTGACACAGCCGTAACTAACTAGCTTATAGCTGGGAACGAAGCAGCATGGGACTCAAGCTACATCCACGCTGTGGCACTTATATGTAAGAGAAAATCGTTCTTACTGGGGACACTCGTCCACAGGACATCCGTACATAAGATAATGTCCGTACATAAGACACTATCCGTACCTTGGACCTTAAAAATATGAGACTCTTGTTTAAAACAAACAAGGTCTAATAAACAAAATAAACCTACCTCGAAATACTTCCGAGGACTCAATAAATAATAAACAACCTGTCCTTTCTTCCATGTGACATTCTGGAGGACAAAAGAAAAGGGACGCCAACGTGCCAGCAAAATACAAATACAATTTGGGACATCCTTAACTCTACCCTAAAAATATTCAATAATAATATCGAATCTATAAAAGGTAATAACTCATCTTTACCTGTAGCCTCGAAATAGCAGCTGATTCAGATTATACAGCAAGATTCAAATAATCACCATTTCTAAAAAAACTGGGACTAATAGCGTCTGACAGGCCAAACGGTCAAACCAAAAGCGCCGTTAAATCACAGAGAGTTGACAGAAGCGATGTTGACAGCGCGCGCCTCCACAGACTAGTGAAACGATAGCAGGGTTGGCGACTAGGGAACGTAAAAATTACGCCAAGCGTACCAACAAAATGATCAGGCCTGAACGAGAGGGAATCCGGAGACGATAGGCCAGACATCATATATTATATGTAAAAAAGACATGTAACGAACTAAAAACGTTACAAAACTAAGCTAGGTGACACGTGTTTCGCTCATACGAGCATCGTCAGACAAAAATACAGTTAGAGATCACACCACACACGTTCACATTTTACATATTAAACCAACACTCATTGAGTAGTATATCATAACAGTAAAAAAATTGTATTGTTTATAAGACTATATACTATAATACTTGTGGTGCTTCTTGGACAAATACTAATCTTTTGGACGGAAGAATCAATCTTTATTAGAATCGTGGGGTACCTACTAGAGACACTATACGAGAAGATCTACTTACTATATTGGAGAGCTCGGTAAATTTGCCTGAAGTTAAACTAATTTAAATATACACAGGAACACCTACATATATTTAGTTAATTATTTTTAGTATTTATTAAATCAGAATCTTTTTTTTCTCTCGTTATTTTAGACGTATATTATTTAGTAAATTAGCATTGAAAATGGCTGTTTTATCAAGACTTGCACCACTCAGAGGTCGAACGTGAGTGGGAAGACACACTGAAATAGTTTAGCAATAATCCTACATTATTTGATGACATTGGTTGGAGGTTAGGGGGACTCCATTTTAATATGCATTATTTCTTATACACTGGTGATAAACTAGGTATGTACGCGTTTGGAATGATTCATTTATGTTTTAACAATTTTTATTACTGTCTCTCGTTTTTAATTAGCGATGCCGCTGTCCAATATCTACCTATATTGGGAAATTACACAGTTTTATTGTATTTTCTTATTACGAAAAGCATATAATTTGGTAGGTGATGTTTGGCTAATCTAATTTAAATAGTATTAACCATATTCAGCGTTATTCTGGTGATATTTCAAAATTCCATACCTATTGTAAATGGAAATTAAGAAAAGATTTTACCGAGGATTTTACCAAAACAAGAGTTTCTAACAAGATCGAACCCGAACCTCCGAAAGCATAGGGAACACGTTACCGAATTTTGTGAGAACTATATAGTTTTCCGATCCCGGTTAATATTCGTCCTAAGAAAAACTAGTTTATCCTAAAATCGGGTTTGCACCAAATAACCTGAATATGGTTAACGTTTTGTAAATTAGATTAGCCAAACATCACCTACCAAATTGATAAGTGCTGTAATAAGAAAAAATACAATAAAGCTAACTGTTCCCCAATATATGTAGATATTGGAAACCAAGTGGCATCATAATTGAAAAACGAGAAACGGATAATAAAAATGTTAAACCACTGGATTGAATCATTCCAAACGCGTACCTACCTAGTTTACCACCAATGTATAAGAAATAATGCATATTAAAATGGAGTCTCCCTAACCTCAAACCAATGTCATCAAATAATGTAGGATTATTGCTAAAATTACCTTGAAATTTTGGGATCAAATCCGTCATCTCCCATTTTAACATATCACAAGCACAAACGATAACAAAAAAACTTTATATAAAGTACTCGGCGCGTCTCGTGTCGCAGAGGAGAAACAGAAACCAAATGAAGATAGGAATCAGGAATGCACTGTTGCGTTGTTGCTGTTGGGGATGATCGCTTAATATAAGAATAGTAACTCTTGAAAATGGGGTGTTATTCTCGCGCCCAGAATAATATACTTATTTAAAGTCTTAATACACCGATTTCAAGTAAAAGTTTTGAAAAAGTTAAGAATACTACTTATCTATATATATAAATCTGACTGTCCTGACTGATACTGACTCATCAACGCCCAGACCAAACCCTTGACCCTAGAAAGCTGAAATTTTGCACAGGGGTTCCTTTTATGATGTTTACGTAAGATAAATCCCTAAGGGGTAAAAAAGGGTGGAATATTACAATATTTTTTATTTAAAAAATCGGTCAAGTTTCCGAAAAAACGCTGAAACACGTATATTTTATTTTTTTTTTACATATTTTCAGATTTTAAAAATATATACAGGGTGTTTCGAAAAATCTGGTCATTGATTAATCACGATCCTGCTTAAAGCTGCTTGACGTAAAAAGCTGGATTTTGGAAAACGGATTGACTTTAGGGTGTAGAGGTTCGATAAGAAGGATTTTTCGAAACTCGAATTCTAAGGGGTGAAACCGCCCTCAAATATTAGAATATTTTTATTTAAAAAAACGGTCAAGTTTCCGAAAAACGCTTAAACACGTATATTTTATTTTCTTTTTTACATATTTTAAGATTTTTAAAAATGTATACAGGGTGTTTCGAAAAATCTGGTCATTGATTAATCACGATCCTGCTTAAAGCGCTTGACGTAAAAGCTGATTTTTGAAAACGGATTGACTTTAGGGTGTAACTCGAATTCTAAGAGTGAAACCGCCCCTCAAATATTAGAATATTTTTATTTAAAAACGGTCAAGTTTCCGAAAAACGCTTGAACACGTATATTTTATTTTCTTTTTTACATATTTTAAGATTTTTAAAAATGTATACAGGGTGTTTCGAAAAATTGATTAATTGGTCATTGATCAATCACGATCCTGCTTAAAAGCTTGACGTAAAAGCTGATTTTTGGAAAACGGATTGACTTTAGGGTGTAGAGGTTCGATAAGAAGGGATTTTCGAAACTCCTCGAATTCTAAGAGGTGAAACCACCCCTCAAATATTAGAATATTTTTTATTTAAAACCGGTGAGTTTTCGGAAAACTCTTAAACATGTATATTTTATTTTGTTGTTTTTTTATATTTTAAGGTTTTTAAAAATTTATACAGGGTGTTTCATAAAATATAACCATTGAGTAATCACGATTCTACTTTAAACTGCTTGACGTTTAAAGCCGATTTTTTGGCAAACGGATTGACTGTGGGGTGTAGAGGTTCGATAAAGAGGGGTTTTCGAATTTCAAATTCCAAGCGGGTGAAAACGACCCACAAATATTACAATATTTGTTTTTTAAATACGGCGAGCCTTTTCGGGAAAACACTTGGACACGCATAATTGATTTTGTTTTTTACATATTTTGAAATTTTTAAAAAAATCATACAGGGTGTTCCAAAAAGTTGGGTAATTGATTAATCACGATTCTGCTTAAACTGCTTGACGTAAAAAGCTTATTTTGGCAAACGGATTTTTCGAAAGTCAAATTCCAACGAGATGAAACTACCCCTCAAATATTATACCAAGTTATATAATAACTATCGCCATATTGTTTTTTCTCATGCTGACATAAATGTAAGAAAATTTTATCTTAGTTTGTATGTTAATGGAAATTCTTGCTTTGCTTGATCATCACCATTACAAATGATTAATCCGACGCGAACGAAGTCGCGGGTACACACTAGTTATTATATAAAAGCATTTATCCTTCATTTAATACTAGTTTCTTCGTTGTTAAAGGATTTATTCACTTGATAGTAATATAAGTTTTTCTTAAATATTTAAGTCATTTTATTCTTTTTTTTAGATTCAAAATTACTTAAAGTGACTATAACTATATTTAAAAAGCAAGTGTAAAAGTAAAATAGTTCCAAATATTTGTTGTACTCATGGAAAGAATACTATCCTTAAAGAAAGTGTAAAATTTTAAGTGTATGATTGTTCTTGAATATAGAAATGATTTTTTTTCGTGTATAGACCTAGAAAACCTTCCCCCTCTACAAAAATACAATCTACAATCTACATCTAGATACAAAAAGTATAAATAATACTTCACATCTCATTTGTTTCATCATTTAATTTACCCAACAACACAGTAATTCGGTAAAAAGATCCGCTCTTTAGCGAATTACGAACAAAACACATTTCGTCTGACGATCTTCTCTCCGCAGATAAACGAATTAGTTCCTTTTCCACCCCTTAAGCTACCCCGAAAACACCCCAAAACACGAAAAAAAAAAGATTAATTAGCCCGTCTAATCGACGGGAATCGTCGAACAGACGCGATCAACGGTGTAACGCTGGATTGGGGGTAGTTGGCAGGGCTGGCGTTGCCGGAAATCGTTTGTACTGAGAACAGGGTTGTTAATTTAACCCCAGGAGTTAAAAAACTTTGTGAAAATATTCTACAGTTTGTTCTTTCTGTCTTTTCAGACAATTATTCTGCCAATGTTTCCTGAAAACTTGGAAAATTGAAAGAAAAACATACCTAGATCATATATACTTACGTGGATAAGTAAATCACTATGGAAACTGTCGCAAACATATCAACGACTTCTATTTATCTTCTTTTTTTGTTTCTCACGCGGTGCTTCTACCCTATCTATCCTTGTCGAGGACCTAGCGTCCACGCGCCAAATTTGGACATTAGTTTTAAAAATTTAATTTGTAAAATGCATATATTTGAACAATAAATTGAATGTTTACTTTCACAAAAATTAAATTATATAAAAAATACATTTAGCCACTCCGTACGAATATCGATATTCTTAGGAAATCTAACCAGAAAGTATCCATGTGGTTTAATATAAATAAAAGAACAACTGAATACTTTACTTGCCTATGAAAAGATAATTCGGGGATCTTTATATTAGAGCTTCCACACACCAAACACTTTCTAGTCATTTTTGCGAGTATTTAGAAAGTCCAACAAAAAAATAATACTATAATTATAAACATAAACTTCTCACTAAAGACACTTGCATCCTTGGCTATACAGAGTGTTCCAGAAATAAGTGCAATTATTTTAACTGCTAGTATAGTTCAACCCCAGAAACACGCCTATGACTTTTTTTTCGCGAAAAATTTTTTTTGAAAATTAGAAATTTTTTTAGATTTCTTGTTAAAAAACATAATTTCTTGATAATATGGAAACATAGGTATTGGATTAAATTTACAAGAAAGAAAATCCAGAAAAGTTCCAGTGGTTCTCAAAATTTTAGAAAAAAATCAATTTTTTTGGAAATTTTCAAAGTAACATAACTGTTATTTTGGACTTATTTGAAAAACGATAAAGAGAAAATATGCTTCATTCATCGAGATCTACCACCCTTTAAAATAGTTGCACTTATTTCTGGGACACCCTGTATAAAAGCGGTCGATAAAAGAGTAATTATTGTAATTTTTAAAATAAAAAACGCAAAAAACAAGCGTCATTACACAATAGAAATAAGATTATGACATATGATTATGACAATATGATGACAATGAAAAGTTGGTTTCCATAACAATGTATAATTTGTACTTTCTAAACCGTATAAAATTGTGATTATTTTGGATATACGTGTAACTCTCTCACAATCATTTTTCCATAATCATTCCCAAAGAATGAAAACTAAATGATATCTAAACTAATATATAAAATCCTTAAGTAACATACTGATTAATCACGATCCTGCCCAAATCACTCAACGTAAGAAGCTCAATTTTGGCATACAGGTTGATTCTAGGATGTAGAGGTTCGATAAAAAGGGATTTTTCGAAATTCCAGTTCCAAGAGGGTGAAACCACCTCTGAAATATTACAATATTTTTTATTTAAAAAACGGTCAAGTTTCCGAAAAAACGCTTAAACACGTATATTTTATTTTGTTTTTTTACATATTTTAAGATTTTTTAAAAATGTATACAGGGTGTTTCGAAAAATCTGGTCATTGATTAATCACGATCGTGCTTAAAGCTCTTGACGTAAAAAGCTGATTTTTGGAAAACAGACTGACTTTAGAGTGTAGAGGTCCGATAAGAAGGGATTTTTCGAAACTCGAATTCTAAGGGGGTGAAACTATCCCTCAAATATTACCAAGTTATATAATAATATCGCCATATGTTTTTCATGCTGACATAAATGTGAGAAAATTTTATCGAGTTTGTATGTTAATGGAAATTCTTGCTTTGCTTTATTATCACCATTACAAATGATTAATTCGACGCGAACGAAGTCGCTGGTACAGGCTAGTTTCCATATAAAGGCAATTTGATTTTTAGGACTTACGTGAAAAATACAACCATAATTTTTCATAATTTTTCAAAAACTTTTTCAAAAATAGAAATTTGGACATTTTAGCACAAACAAAAACTCTTATAAAGTATGCATTTATCTCAAAATAACAATAATGACAATAATAAAAAAAATTCCTCTAGTAAAGACGATCCGTGAATATAGTGTATATAGAATTATTGTACTAAAATCTGTTCAATTGATCCGGTTTGAACAACCCTTGACTGTGAAGGGGTTGAAAGGCCTGCCACCCCCACTCCCGGTTCTATTAACTGATAAGGAGAGCGTAATTAATTTGGGAGGGGATGGGGGGATGTCTAACGTGGCTCTAAACCTTCGATTGAGCCGCGCACGACGTGCATACGAAGTGTTTCGGGGTCGAAGAAGACGTGTAATAGAAGGGTTGCTATTACTGTAAGGGATGTATTATACAGGGTGGCGCCTCATACGACGCGAAGGCTCCAAGGAGAAAACGACAGTTTTTATTGGAATACAATTTTGGACCATCATCATCGCCATTTTCAGCTTTTTTACTCATTTCCAATTATGGTGTAGCCTCCCTCACATTCTTTGTAGTTTTTTATTTTTTTTTAATTAAATTAACACCCAGTATACTATTCCGATATTGAATGGATAATTCATGAGGTCTCTTCAAAATACTATTAAGGTTACCTACCCCTCAAACAAAGATTTTCCTAGATATTTACATGATTTGATCTAAGTAGATCTTTATTATTTGATAAAATCTAGGGTGGCTGTGATCTGTGATATGTATGTCTGACGTTACTTCAACATAGCTGTCTAATTAGTCCAACTTTCAGAACTAGTTATCAGTTTGTGTCAATTAAAACAAAAAATTTGCCGAAAATGCAAACTTATCCTACAGCAGAGAGAATTGATATGATTCTATTAGTTGGAGAATGCAGTGTGCATTTACCAATTAATATAATACTTAAATGCTCCTGATTGTATCTAGTCTGTTTTTTTATGGGGATATGTTAATGACAGCGTTTACAAAACTCGATCAAATATTGTCGGCAACATGAGAGAAATTATTATTTTAGCTAGTAGTGGGAACTATCGAATGAATACTATCGAAACATTCGATAGTTGCAATTCATTCGAATAATTCGATAGCTAGTAAAAAAACATTCGTTGAAAACTATTCGAATAAAAATTATCGAATAGATGCGTCATCTGCCTTGAAATATTGTATTCTAGTAATTCGGCAGCAAAAACCATTCATTTATAAAATTCATTCATTTATGAAATTCATTTATTTGTCAGGATCGATTATAATAAAATATTAACTGGATTTTAGTTGTCGCCCGGCGACGTAGGTTTCTTTCCGGGAAACCCGACAGCGGTCGGTGGCAATGCTATGAAAGAAGCCGGCATCTTTGATTTTTTGCGGAGTCATATAAAGATAAGAACACATTTTTTTTTTTATTGAGGTGCTAGTATTTACACAGAAAATATATTATTAAGGGCGCTGTTGCCATATATTGGTATTAGTTGATATTAGGAAATAATATTATTGTTTGGCTTTAGTTAGTTAGGTTAGTATGTATAAATAGGTTAGTTAGTAAATATAATTAGGTTAGTATGTATAAATATGTTGCATTTTTTTTAATTAATATTCTGTTGTTAGGTTAGGTTAGGTTAGATAATAAAATATTTTGGATGTAGGAAAATTATTTTTAATGTTTTTTAAGCAAAGACTGGTTTAATAAAAATAATAATAACAGTAATAATTTGTTATACCTATAACAACAAAATTTAAAATAATTTAATATAAACATTTTTTTACGTAGTAGCAAAATATAAACAACAAATTAGATGTCAAAATTATTTATATTAGATCCTATTTAAAAATAATATAGTCTTTAAATTTTTTGTGGCAACGTTGGTTTATTAAATAATAATAATTACAGAACAAATTTGTTATATTAACAACAAACTTTAAAATCATGAAATATAAACATTTATAAATTTTCTAAGCATGCAGTGTAATGGAAGGAAAATATAAATAAAAAATTAGAAATCAAAATTATTTATATTAGGTACTTTATATTACTATTTAAAAATAATATTTACTTTTACTGGCATTTACTTTAAAAAATAAATGAAATATTTCTTCGTAAAAAACTACATGTAAGAGAAGAGAATTAGCATAAACAAAAAACAAACATCGTTACCTTTTTTTTTAAATTGGCACGTGTAAAACTTTCAATTTAATTTTCTCACCCCATAGTTTGAGTTCGATAACCATTTACTTAACCACATTACTTAAATATGATTATTAAGTTCAACTAATTCGTATTATTAAAACATCTAAAATACAAATATGTATTTTTAAAATTAATTCTAAGTTTCTAAGTTTAAAATATGTATTTTTAAAATTAATTTCTAATTTTTTAAATTAATTCTCTCATCTCTCTTAAAAATTGCTACTTCTCAAAATTTCCCATTAAAAAATAGACCATATATACCATATAAAATAAAATAATTGAAATATCGGGCTACGGAAAATCACACAAATTTTCGGAAAAATTTTGACGCACACAATCGTCAATTAAAAAAACTACTATTTTAGTATTTTAAATATTTTAATAAACGCAAAAATAGCACAGCATTTATAAGGTGAAGTTATAAAAATTTGGAAGAACTAATAATGCACTGACGCACACAAAAATCAAACGAATACTAAATTTCATTTATCAAAAGCATTCGATAGTCGTGGCTCAACGATAACCATTTAGTCGCACGGCGAGGTTGTCACATATGCTTTAGTATACAAATGAATGAATGATTTTATTCGAATAAAACCATTCGATAGTTGAAATCATTCATTCAGTAACCATTCGATAGTCTAATTCATTCGATAGTTCCCATCGCTAATTTTAGCTGCTTTTCAAGGTAGAACTCCACCTAAAAAATGCTTTTTAAAATGAAAAGATCCATTTGGAAAGACAATCATTTTATGCAGTAACAAGAAAGGAAGCATTTTGAGCATTTGATTTCATCTAGATAATTAAAATATCTAGGAAAGTATTTGTCTGAGTGGTAGGTAACCTTAATACTATTTTGAAGATATATAAATTTCCCATTGAACACCAGAAAAATATACTGGGTGTTCCATTTAAAATAAAAGAGTAATTTGCTTTTAAAAGTGACTAATGTTACATATTAATTTTGTCTCACCCTGTATAACTTTTCGGGACAAATTTCAATTTGGTTTAACATACAATGGTTACTGTAATTAAATATCAGGCTATACAAGGTCAACTAAAATTTAGGTAGCTGTTATCGAAATTTAAAATTTACTCTTCATTTTCACAAAATGTGAAATACGTCGAAATCCTTAGAGTTTTGGTATAATATGCTTCTTTAATAAAACTCACCTTTATTTTTTTCCTTAGGAATCCAAAATCAATTAATATATATATGAGATAGATAGGTGTAGTCATTGCAGGCTTCTATCTCTTCATTTTCTAGATGTACGCTAGATAGTTCTGCACCAATAGGTAGATATTTAGTTTTTCCTGTATTTATTTCCAAACCCCATTGTTGATATTCCTCTTGTAGTTTCCTTGTCATGTACTCCAAATCATCTTTATCGTTGGCCATAAGAACTTGATCATCTGCGAACTGCAGGGTATATAGACAGGTATCTCCCAGATTAATGCCCATTCCATTACATTTTCTCTTCCATTGTCTCAAGGCCTTTGCTACATATATTTTTTAAATAATGTGGAGAAACATAGCATCGCTTGTCGTAGATCTTTATTGACAAAGAATCTTCCAGATAATGTGTTGCCTATTTTAATTTGTGATGTCGATTCTTCGTACAAGTTTTTCAGAGCTCTAATTAAGGTGTAGTTAATGTTGGTGTCCTGTAGTACCTTGAATAGTCTGTTAACTGGAACGGTATCATATGCTTTGTGAAGGTCAATAAACATGAGGTGTGTCTCCTGATCAATACTACTTTTTTTCTCTATTAGTTGTTTCAGACAGAAAATATTATCGGTACAGGTTCTCCCAGTCCGAAAACCAGAGTGTTCCTCCTCTTCTTGTTGTTGGTATTCCTGTTCTATTAAATCTCTAAGGATCCGTCCGTATAATCGACTTAGGGTACTTGTTACTGATATACCTGCGTAAAATATGTCTCTTGGTAAAAATCGCTATGAGCAACCGTTCTGAAGATAGAAGATATTTAGAATGAAAATAATCAATACATGTCATTATTGACAAAAATAAGCTCACGTTGAGTATAGTTATTTGATTGAAATAATACATTTTTATTTTTTTAAATTATTCATAAATTTTTCTGCAAAAAATAATGATTAAACAGTTTCTGTTGAACTTTTGGTACAAACAGATTTCAAATTTATGATTTCAGTCTAATAACTATTTAGACAACATGTTTAATTTATGTCAATGATGACAGGTATTCATAATTTCGATTCCAAATATTTCGAGAACCATTACTCGTAGCGATTTTCACCAAGAGACCTTTTTTATGTAAAAAAAAGTCGTAGATGTATATTTTTTTACTCAGTAGTCTTATACAGATATGGACGAAAAGTTATTAGTATTAAGGTGGCGCCCTCTATAAGTAGGAGTCATATTGACATGAAAATCAAATTTCTCATGTCAAAAAACTCCCAGACACCAATTTTCATCCAAATACTGACGTTACTTCAGAGATTATTAGGAAAAAATCGAAATAAAAATGAAACTTCTACACCCTGTATCTCCACAACTAAGCATTTTAGGACATAGGTACATCTATACGAACTTTTTTACTAATTTTAATCTGCAGAATATGCCGCCGAAGTTTCCGGGATACAATTCGGCGGACCGCCCTGTATATTCTTCTACTAGTTCCAGTATTATTTATTAGAATGTTTTTTCTTTCCACTAGTTCGTTGAACATTACTTTAGTTTTTGCAAATTCATTTTGAGACCCACTTTATTTGGGAGTATATGTATGTTAATTTAGGACATTTTTCAAAAATATGTTCTACAGGGTCGACAAAAGTGAAGTGAATTTAATTATCCACGTATAGAATACAAGATCTAAGAAAACACGTACAGGTAAAGGTGAAACTAATAATACCGTGTTAAAAAATGCAGCAGGTAAATTAGGTAGAGGCTCGATTTAAAATTGAAAAATGAGCGCAATCGTACGCCGGCATCGAGTCTGGCCTGCACGGTGGACAGGACAAGAGGCATTATCTGTGGTGTTGGTTGCTTCGGTACCGTCTTGTTAAAATTCTCCACCGAACGGTATTAATACGCGTACCATGTCGGTATGCGAGGGCATCAACTGGACAAATAGCCTCTGCTTTTCGGTGAATAAAGATGTTCTCGGGGTGTTGAGTTTCAATAAACAAAGAAGGTACATACCCTTGATTTTTTTTCTTACATTTTTGGTTGGATTTCAACGTTTATATATATGATCTAAAATCAGAGTTGGTCAAAATTTAATTTTTTTTAAAGAAATCAATTATTTTTAGTTTTTTTGTCATCGGCCGGTATGGCTCACCCCTATATTTATTTTTATTTTTTTCAGATAAAAAAATAGCTTTGATATGTTAATATTTGACATAAATTAGAATTGATTGACGTATTCAATTGTGTTTGGTCACTTCCTGTTTCACCGTTTCATAGCAACTGTTAAAATTGCCTTATATCTATCAAAAATAGTAGATAAAATAGTACTTTAACCGCAAGGGTAGATTAAATGATACTTTAACAGCGAGGATAGGTTAAAAACTTTATTTCTTCTCGCACGTTTTTAAAATTTTTGTATTCCTTTTCATAAGTTATTCGGGATTTAAATGGAAGTAGTTTGGATATGGCGTTTGTCACCTCAGCCTGAATATCTGTTGGTAATTTACTTAATTCGTTTTGAGCCGTTTCTGGCTCCAATTCAATCAGCAATCGACACGAAAGAGAATTAAAAAATATTGACTCGAAACTGACAACTAAAGGGACAGCTTTATTATTTATTTGTCAAATTACATAGAAACCAACGCCAACCCAGCACAATATTTTTTCTACTCGTAATAAATTCCTTGTAATAATAATTTCTGAATATTTTTTAAAACGTAACTCGCTATGGAAAAAAAATATTGTTTTATACACGACGATAAAATTGCATTATCGTCTCCCGAAATTAATTCACTCGCGATTTCATCGCTAGTGAATTAGTAGACGATAAAATGGTATTTTATCGTGTATAAAAAATAACTATTATTCGATAGAAAATGACACTTTGAATAGAACGACATTTTTGCATATGGTTTATTTGAGATTGTAACATGCGGTTCATAACTAGGGGTCGTCATTTTCTTGACAACTTCTTGATCTTGTCTTGATTTTGTCTTGATCTTGTCTTGATTTCAAGACAAGATCAAGACAAGAAATGATTTTTGGTTTTCAAGACAAGACAAGAAATGACTTCTCAAGATCAAGATTTCTTGACAAGAAATCAAGAAAATCTTGAAATTTCTGAAATTATTAAGCAAAAAATATTTGTACGAAGCGGCAGTTTGTCAGATGTCCAAAGTTGGCATAAGTACGTCTAAAGTCGGATGTCCAAAGTTGGCATACTGTGGGCCAAATTAAATTGGAAACTTTTTTAATGCCTAATATTTTTTTTAATTTTTAAATGTGGTATATAGACTTTTTTAATTAACGTAAAACTTTTAAAATAAAAAAAATAATACACTTTAATGTGCGCCACTGAAGTAGAGTAGCCTTTATCATTGTTTTGACTGTTTTTATCTGTAGTAGTATTATCACCGTTACTATATACTGTCAAAGTCACTAATTAAACTTCTACGTCCAGGTGTCTGAGGTGGTAGGTATTCTGAACCAGATTCAATTACGAATGGCTCAGACGATGTTGCTGCTCAACGAACCATAACAATCACTCATTTTAATGTTAGATAAAATAATAATAATAATTAACAAAATTATGTAAATCTGATGATTTTGGCTACTGTAGTATAATGAGCCCAAAGTTTCTGAATTTTTTGAAAATTAGATGCCTGACCCTCGATTTTACGCATAAAGCATAAACATCATATTAACCAATCTCACCGCGACTTTTAAATAGGGGGTTCCCCTTTAATAAACGAATTTTAAACGGGGGTTCCCCTTTTGTCAAGATATCAAGAAATTTCAAGATTTCTTGAATCAAGACAAGAAATCAACTCTCAAGAAATGGTCAAGACAAGATTTTTTTAATTCCTGAAAATATTACAAGACAAAAAATTGCTTGTCAAGACAAGATTTCTTATTCATAACGACAATTTGCCTCGAAATACCAAGTGTGTGGTATCAAATTATTCGTAAAAAAATGCTTTTTCTAAATATGCTAATGAGCCACCCTTGTTCTATTCGAAAAAATTGTGATATGTTTAAAAATACGATTCAGGCATCTTCTAACCGGCCAGGAAAAAACACGAAAAACGTTAGACGATTAAATCTATTTTTTCAAGGCTCCTTGATTAAAAATTAATGTTTTTGGCACGGCCATGGCACTCTAGATTGAAATTTAAAATACGATTTTTTTTAAGCGAAAATGTCAAAAGTTGACATATGTCATTCAATTCAGAGTATCATTTCCTATCGAATAAAGTAAAAATATGCCGAGGGTGCCATTTAAAATTCAAAAGTTGTAGTAATTTCCGGTGAAACAGGAAGTGACTAAAAACTATTGAATACATCAACCAATCTTAATTTATGTCATATATTAACATACGAAATATCGTGTTTTACCTGAAAAAATAAAAAAGTTTAAAAATAAAAAAACTTTTGAGAGGCACCCGGTATAAAAAAAATAATTTCCATTAAGTGAATTTGAAAAACATGAAACATATTTTTTTGTAGTGTTTTTCATGATGAAACAATAATTTGTACAAACAAATCCTTTACCAAACAGTGATATTAAAACATTTTTGCCCAGTAATGTAGTAACTAGGAATAAGAGAGAGTTAAAAAACAACAAATCGTAAAGCTTTTAACGCTGCAATAACAAAAACAAATAAAAAACAAACATTTTACCTGTCCAAGCCCTAATGTAATTTTTAGCCAAAACAGAAATATAAACGCCCAGCATTAGTTTTTTTTTCATATACGTACAGGCGAGTTTTAAATCAACTTCATTTCGTGATTTTTTTAAATTATTTTCCATTGTTTGAGCAAAGTTAATATATTCTATTAATAGGGTAATCTTTGTTTAAATATTTGTTGTTTAAATCATTCAAACAGATAAAAAATGGTTGAAATGGATAGTTTTTTCCAGAATTTTCTCCATGGAGAGGGGATAGAAGTCAGAAGGTTAAAATTGTAAACATATACAGGGTGGCCCATCGGAAACGTTCCGCAAGGCATAACGACCAGGGTAATTTTTTTTTTCAAAAAATCCAAAAACACGTCAATTTTTTTGTGAGGGGGACAACTTTTGCCCCAAAAATAATTGCAAAATCTTTAACCCTCTAAGCGGGTCTGTCATCCCCCAACTTTTTTTAAATGGAAAGGGGGGTCAAGTGGCACCGCAATGAAAAGAGCTTTCTATTCTCTATATTTCCTCGCTTCGTTCTTGAAAATCGGTCGAGTCATTGAGAAAATATGAAGGATTGAAATTTGAAAAGTTTATTTAAACATTTATTAGAGTAAATGATAAGGATAAATTCCTTCGACCAATTTGCTGTTTTTTCTTATTATTTCTAGATGTTTACGCATTTTTTCACTGGCCACAAGGTTGAACGATCAGGTGCGGTAATTGCTAGATAGCTGTTCTGTGACTTGTGCGTTGAAGTTCTTCTCAATATCGTTAAACTGACCTACAATAGAATTTCCAAAAATACCAGCCCACACGTTCAATTTCTGAAGGTTTTGTGTGTGCACCTCGTGAAAAACCCTGGGGTTGTCCTCAGCCCAGGCCAGTACCGACAGTTGTGCCGAATAACTACACCGTTCAAAAAGAAAGTACACTCACCCGAAAAACACACATTAAATAGGAAATTATTATCATTCGCCACTCGTTCACTCATAGTTTCACAAAATTGCAAGAAACGATCAAAATTCTCTTCGTTGAGTTCTTATACCAACTGAATTTTGTACGGGTAGAACTTGTGTTTTTTAATATACTTTGGACACTTGTACGATTCACGCCGGTCTTATTGGCTAATTTTCTTGTACTCAGCGTACTATCCATGGCAATTTGGTCCAATACGAATACCTCCATAGCTTCATTTACTACAGGATTTTCCCTCTGCCTCTTTTTATTCATAACGGAACCAGTTTCGCGAAATTTTGCTACTAACTAGCGGACAATTTTGCCATAAAGGTGTTTGTCAGGATGGTATTCATTGAATATCTGCGCAACCCGATGAGTGAGTACACCATAATTGTTAAAAAATTTAACGATATTGAGAAGAACTTCAACGCACAGGTCACAGAACAACTATCTAGCAACTATCGCACCTGATCGTTCTACCTTGTGGCAAGTGAAAAAATGCGTAAACATCTAGAAATAATAAGAAAAAACAGCAAATTGGTCGAAGGAATTTACCCTAATCATTTACTCTGATAAATGTTTAAATAAACTTTTCAAATTTCAATCCTTCATATTTTCTCAATGACTTGACCGATTTTCAAAAACGAAACGGGAAAGTATAGAGAATAGAAAGCCCCTTTCACTGCGGTACCACTTGACCCCCCTTCCTATTTGAAAAAAAATTGGGGGATGACACCCCCGCTTAGAGGTTTGAAGATTTTGCAATCATTATTGGGGCAAAAGTTGTCCCCCTCATAAACAAAATTGACGTGTTTTTGATTTTTCTGAAAAAAAATACCCTGGCCGTTATGCCTAGCGGAACGTTTTCGATTGGCCACCCTGTATAACCAAACCAAAGTTCTAGATGTTCGAAAGAAATAAATAGGTAAATGGAAAACATATCTAATAAGTCAGCCGATCATGGCGTCTTGTACGATTAATTATTCTCACAGCATTTTTGATTGTTGAATCATTTGTTTAAATTGATCGGTGTCCAAAAACTACCAGAAATAAGTTAAAATACACGAAATTGATGATTTTTCACAAGATCTGGAATGTTTTCTGAAATTGAAGGAATATGAAGGTTTTTTAAGGCTCCGAAAGTCGCACTGTTTCCAGCAAAGGGTCCCATTAATATATTATTATTATTATAATATAGCCCATTAATATTAGGGCAAAAATGATCATTCACAGCGCCCGCCAGCTGGATGTTAAAAATAGTTAAAAATCTGATAGGATTCTACTTTTTCGTATTTATCCCCCCAAAAAAATCACTACAACTGATCCATTACTGCATCTTTTACACGAAAAAAAAAACACACGCATATAACCCCCGAAAAAAAACTAAACAGAGGATAAAATGGTAAAATGCGATAAGCCTATTACGTCCACAGACCAGGCCGGAATACAAAACGACGCCGGAAAAAATCGAGTTAGGCTAAAAAATACAAACAGACAAAAAGCGAGCCGAATTCTGGTTCTTTCATCGGCCCTGTCAATATTTGACCGGGGGGAGAGACGCACCCCTTTATCCTCGCCCCTGACAGCCGCGCGGGCGTTGATTGATAATTTGTTTGGACGCGGACAACGTTTCGGCGGGTAAAAAACCGCCATTATCGGGGATTTTTTTTCGGTAGACCGCAACGCTGGCCGCTGGTAATGTACACCGAGAAAAAAACAAGGTTTAAGAACATTTACAAGTACAGTTTTTGATTTACCAACGATGTACTAAATTTAAATATAAATAAATGCCTTTATTATTAAAAATTTAACAATTTGTAGGAAAAGGTAAAGTAAATAAATAAAGTAAACAAACAAACAAACAAAAGAGAATACAAAACATTATACAAATTACATTGTTAGTCTTATTGTTTAAAATAAACATTTATAAATGTTTACAATGTCAAAGAATAAAAAAAATAAAAATAAGATTCTAAAATATTTACTAAGTTTATAGTAAATATCGATGAACTCTAAATAAATTCATTTCGATGTATGGTCGATTGGTAAATATAATAATAGCAAACATTAGACCAGTGTTTACAAGATCAAATCCGATTATCAAAATATAAGTCATT
This sequence comes from Sitophilus oryzae, assembly GCF_002938485.1. Lineage (NCBI taxonomy): Eukaryota > Metazoa > Arthropoda > Insecta > Coleoptera > Curculionidae > Sitophilus > Sitophilus oryzae. The sequence continues at coordinate 2,151,803 of NW_022146927.1, read as the reverse complement.
TACGGCGTAGAAAGCCTTGTCTAGTAAATAAGATTTCAATGCTTTGTGAAATGAAGAAAATGACTGATTTCAAATGGCAGGTGATTGTGCATTTTTTTCGAGTTGTATAGTATTGAACTTTTAACTAATTCTGAGCGTGGGGTAGGTAGATAAAGATCTTGCTCCGCGTTCCTGAGTGGATAAGTGTGAGATGGCCTTTCTTGAGAACCTGATACATGCTTACGTATTAGGCAAACGGATTCAAATATAAATAAGGAAGGAAGAGTTAATATTTTTAATTTTTTAAAAAAGTCCTGGCAATGAGTTCTGCTGTTTAGTCCCAGTGAATATCGAACAGCTCTCTTTTGGAGCTTGAAAATGCGGTCAAATTGAGTCGCACAACACGTACCCCAGAATGGAAGGGCATATCTGAGGTGCGACTCAAAAAGCACAGTAATAAACAGTTCTAGCCACTGACAAGTTTAGCTCCTTAGAAACAGATCTTAATGCAAAACAAGACAAAGACAAAGCGTCGATATGCATATGTCCCATTTCAGAGAATTGTCTACAACAAGCCCTAAGAATTTTACATATTTTACGACGTCAATGGTGGTGTTGTTAAGTATAAAAGGCTGCAGCGAGTTTTTATACGACAAAGCTTTAGTTTTAGAAATGTTGAGACTCAGGAGGTTCGAATCACACCAAGATTTAATGGTGATTAAGTCATTTGATATAATCCTATGAAGTGCCGTGACGTCCTTGTTGCTCCAAGTGAAGCTGGTGTCGTCCACAAAAAGACATATTTTACCACTGATGTTTATGTTAGCAATGTCGTTAATAAAAAGAAGAAACAAAATAGGGCCTAGTACTGAGCCTTGTGGTACTCCACATTCTGTTGGCTTCCTAGAAGACAACGTGGTATCCAGCCTCACAAGTTGACTTCTGTTGCTCAGATAAAACTTAAACCATTCGAGAGATGTTCCCCTGAACACATAGTGCTGCAGTTTATTAATTAGGATGTTATGATTTACACAGTCGAACGCCTTAGAAAAATCACAGAAAATTGTTGCTGTAGAATGATGGTTATTTAGTTTGGAGTAAACTTTATTAACGAGGGAAAACAGCGTCATTTGTGGACTTTTGTCTCCTCCTTTATGCAGAGGAATGATTATTGCCGTCTTAAGACATTTTGGAAAAATACCAACTACTAACTTGGTATGGAAGACTTTCAAGCTGGTAAATTCATGCCTGTTATCATAAAAAATAAAATTATCCTTGATACACCCAGGGTTTCTAAACTAGTATAAACTATAGTAACAACTAAATTGCATATTGACTCTTTTCAAAGAACCTTGTGATTGTGGCGGAAGACTCTTTTTCATATTGCAGGTTTACTTTGGATATCTCAAGTAAGTTATTCATCCAAACATAATTTTTTTCGTTACATAGATCATTTTTTTTCGTGTACACGGCGGCATAAAAAAGCTTTTAAGGGGCCCAGAGGAGCGCGGGGGTGGTGATATAGGCGAAGTGTCAGGTTTCTATATAAAAATCGGATTGACGTGTGATTGGCAGTAGCGGCGCGGGGTAGGGGTGAGCAGAGGGAGTTATTTTTTTTTCCTTTTATAGCACGATGGGTTCTGGACAGGACTTTAACTAGGGCATTCATCGATTGCCGTAATAAAAGATGGTGTATAAATAAATAAAAATGATATTATAGTACATACAGGAATGGTTGAACAACAGGAACCTTAAAACACATGGAAAAGTGTTCTATTTTGCATAGTTTCTTTTATCTAACACTGTGGGCACCCGGTATATACACCTTTTACCTACTATGACTGTTGTCCTATTTGTCTAAATTATAACAAAATTTCTTTATTTAACTTAATGACAACATTGGCGCCGTAATTAACATTTTCAGAAATGACACATCTTGTCTAATGGCATTAGTTTCAAGAAAAACAATTTTCTGCTATCGTTAACCAAAAATTTTAGCAAATATATAAATTTTTAATTACCCACTTCTGACTAACAGATATATAGTTATTCTGTTTATCTATTACAAGTCTAAATTGTTGTTTAAAATGTTGCTAAAATGAATTCAGTAAAAATTACTGAGACAGCAGAGAAGAGCTAAATAAGGTTTAAACTAGATTAGATAATAAAATATTAATATGTCTCGAAAATCCAAATATTCTTATTATTGACTGTAACATAGAATTACATCAGAACACATTTATATCCACTGCTATATACTGCTACTATAGGTATTGCCTAGGTTTTTTTTGTTTAAGTTATGATAATGGTATTATCATACAAGATGCCAAATGTAGAAAAGTAAGAGAAAAAGTTTCGTGATAAGAACTATATAATAACCTAAAAAATGCAGCTGTTTTAATGGTTTATTCAGTTAAAAACACGTATACATGACGAGGCTACTGCTGTACCAGAAAAGAGGGAATTTCTTTTTACAATTTGTAAGAAAGTATATACCTGAAAAGCTAAAAATAAGTTTCTCAAAATCGTAGCCTATTCTAGATCAAATTACCGTTCTCGATTACGAAAATGAAGCAGTAGAACCCTTTAAAACTGAGCCATTTTGTAGTAAAAATTTAGATGTCCGACCCAAGATTGATCTTTATGAAAATTTTGATCAAGACAATTTAAATCTTTTTTAAAAAATCAGAAGCAAAAGAACTTTTTCGCACGAGCGAAAAATACCCCTACTTATATGTATATTAATAAATAAAATATGTTTCTTCGTTATGGTCATTTTGTTTTTATGGATTTGGGCCGGTTGCCTGTTTTTCCCGGGCTAGTTTCCACTTCCCCATCCACCCCTGAAAAACACACAATGAATTTTAAAAATTAATGTACTTAACTATATACCTATCCTAAAAATCAATTACCTTAATACCTTTGTTCAAATAACACCATGCATGGCAATGTCAATATGATAGTAAATAATATTGATGTCACTAGTTTAAAAAATGAGCGATTCGGAAAATATTCCCCCTGACATTGAAGAAGAGGCAGTCAGAGCCATTTCTGGATTGCTTCCAGCAAGATCGTAACAGAAGTATGAATATACATACTCTAAGTATGAAAAATAGTGCACCGAAAAAAAAGTACACAACTATGGAAATGAAAGGGTACTCATAACATACGAGTATTTTTCCAATTTATCCGCTACTTATAAGCCTTCGTCTCTTTGGGCTTTCTATTCAATGATACGTACTATGATATCTATTAAAATGAATATAAAATATAATAATATGCTTCATCAGGCATTTACTTGAAAGATTGTTCAAACTGTATCATTAACATTTATAATAAATAAGTTTTCATGTTTTTATAATTATTATCAATAGAACAGTTTATTTGTATTTAGTAGGTGTTTTACAAAATATTTTTTCTAAACAAGGAGTGCGGTAATGAAAATGCGTGAGTTAAGAAGCTCTTACCTCACTCAAAATGCGTGAGTTAAGAGCTTCTTAACTCACTGACGTAGATAAAAGTAATTTATTTTGAACATTGTTTTGTGCAACGTACACATTGATGAATGAATGATTGAATCGCAATTGTAACATCTTCAGAATAGCAAATGAAATAGAAAGAAAATTAAATTAAATAATATGACTGTTGTTCTGTTCTGTTAATCTAAATCATGACAAAAAAGATTTCTTTATTTAGCTTAATGACAACGTTACCATTGGCGCCATAATTAACATTTTTAGAAATGACACATCGTTACTTTCGAGAAACAATTTTCTCTTGTCGTTAAACGAAAATTTTAGCAAATATATAAAATTTTTAATTGCCCACTTCTGACTAATAGATAAATAGTTATACTATTTATTTGTTATAACAATAAGTCCCTGTTTAAGGAACGTTTTCTTTTAGTTCTTAAAAGAAACAATTTAAAGTGAATGGCTGGACGCATACTCATAGCGGATTTTTTTTTAAATATATTTTCGCAACAAATTGTTGTTGAAGATAGGTCATTATTCTTTGGTACTTTAAGAAAAAAGCTTTTTATAAACAAATATTTCAATTAGATATACAGGGTCCGGCAATAGTGCGTCGGGAATCTGTAGCTCCTATACAATAAAAAACTAGGAAGTTTTGTTTAACTCTATATCTAAAGTATGTACTAGGATGAATTTCAGGAAAATATTTTTACTTCTACAGGGTGGCTCAAAAAAGTGTGAGTGGATCGGGATGATAGTTTTTAAATGGGACACCCTGTATATTATTACATTTTTGGCTTCCTTTCAGATGAGTTTACATATCCTAAAAAATGAATAGATATAATATCGATAGTTTCAAAGATATTAATAAAAAAATAAAGGATTATATTTTTCAGCCTTTCTTAAAAAAATTATTAAAAATGCAAGAACTGTCCTGAAATCAAAAATATATTAGGTATTTACTTTAGATGGTCTGTACTTAACGTACTGTACTGGTAATCGTAAATCGTACAGGGTACTCAAAATACTGCGCCAAACTTCCTAAAATATATTTTTTTTTGTTTTTTTAAGTGGAACAGCCCGTATATTATTTTTTTCAATAAATGGAGAATTAAAAAATGAACATTTTTGTATTTATAGTATTTAAATTTTTTTAATGATTTCGCAGATATTCGCGGTTTTATATTTCATATGGCATTTTTCACAGTAAATTTTTATCAAAACCACCCAATGATTTCTTTCGTATTTACCGTTGAAAGAGCCATATGAAATAATACTGCGTGTATTTGCGAAATTATTGAAAATTTTGAAATACTCTAAATACAAAAAATGTTTATGTTTTAATTCTCCACCTAATAAAAATATAATATACAGGGTGTTCCACTCGGTGTTCCATTTAAAAAAATAAACAAAGAAAATTTATTTTATATTTTAGAAAGTTTGGCGTAGAATTTTGAACACCCTGTATGATTTAAGGTTACAATATTTATAGCAAAGCAAGTATAGACCATCTAATATAGTTTTGATTTCAGGAAAGTTTTTGATTTTTTTATAGAAAGTTGAAAAATATATATGTATATATTTTTTATTTATTTATTAATATCTCTGAAATTATCGCAATATATTTACTCATATTGTAAGATTATGTAAAGTGATCTGAAAGGAAGCCAAAAATGCAATAATATTATTGCATTTTTTGCATTTTTTGCATTTTTTGCTGTATATACAGGGTGTTCCATTTAAAAAAAGTCTCACCCCGATCCACTCACACTTTTTTGAGCCACTCTACAGAAGTTAAAATATTTTCCTGAAATAAATTTTTGTACATACTCTAGGTTTTCACTTAAACAAAATGCCCAAGTTTTTTATTGTATAAGAGCTCTACAGATTCCCGACGCACTATTGCCGGATCCTGTATATTTGCAAACATAAAACTAAAGCACCGATTTACTGAAAATAATAATTAAAATTTATTATATTCTTCTTGTAAAAGTTATTGTAAAAAAATGACGAATTGCTGATGAAAATTCGGATATTAGCATCATTTAATCCAAAAATTTTAACACTTTACTAAATGTTTCCTTGAGCTGAAAGAAAGACGCGGGTAAAACGTAAAATCTGATGCGGTATTTCGTAAATTTCCCTGGAAAATCGGAGCGGGAAAACCACGGACAGACTCTGCGGACGACGTGAGACGCTTTACATCTAATGAAAACTAATTACGGAAACGACTACGCCCCGGTGTATACGGTCTCTTGCTGCGTCGGAAATTTTACACACAACCACCCACTCCCACCTGCTCCCCCGTATCCGTCGTCTTTCCATCTTTTCCACCCCCCGCGGACCACCATAGCCGCCCCCTAGCGGCGGTGAAAAGAGGAGACCACGCCCGGTTGCTTTTTACACCCCACCCAACCCTTGTCACTTTTTATGGGGTATAAAATATGTACATTGTGGGAGCCTTCAGGAAGGTCCAGACTAGTTGTGGAGAACTCCCCGAGACTGTTATTGAGAACTATCGATAGGTATCGATACCTATCGATAGTTCTCAATAACAGTCGATATTTCCATTACCATTTCTAGTAGTAACAGTATCAGCGGCGTAGCGTGGCGTCAATACATGGAGATGTAATAAGTAACTGCAATTAAGTTATTATTTATTCTTGTGGTTACGCGTTAAAAAATATTCAGAATTTATTATTTCAAGGAATTTATTACGAGTAGAAAAAATATTGTACTGGGTTGGCGTTGGTTTCTATGTAATTTGACAAATAAATAAATCTGTCTCTTTAGTTGTCAGTTTTGAATCAATATTTTTTAATTCTCTTTCGTGTCGATTGCTGATTGAATTGGAGCCAGAAATGGCTCAAAACGAAATAAGTAAATTACCAACAGATATTCAGGCTGAGGCGACAAACGCCATATCCAAACTACTTCCATTTAAATCCCGAATAACTTATAAAAAGGAATACAAAAATTTTCAAAAATGGAAGCAATTAAAAAACGTACGAGAAGAAATAAAGTTTTTAACCTATCCTCGCTGTTAAAGTATCATTTAATCTACTCTTGCGGTGAAAGTACTATTTTATCTACTATTTTTGATAGATATAAAGCAATTTTAACAGTTGCTATGGAAAAAAGTCTTTAATTTTGAAGTTAGAAAAATAAAATATCCAAAAAATGTAACAGGTTAAAAAAATAATCAAACCGATTTAAAATAAGAATGAAATTTAGGGAAAAACAAAGCTGTGAACGTATCTGTTAGATAAAATAATACAGAATACAAACAAAAAAGTTTATGAGTGCCTTACAACCACATAAATATTCAAAATGTGGTTTGGAGGTCCTTCTTCAATAGTTTTTAATTTTTCTAAATACACCATAGAACTGAAGAATGATTGCAAAATTATTTTTTTTATAAAATTTATTTTAATTTATATAATTATTTTTTATTAAATTTTACAGCCTCATTCAGAATCGGTCGAATATATTGTTTATTTAATACCGCGAACGAGATGTGTTTAAAAAATCGCATCACACACCGACTAAAGGGTGATTCACAGTACACCGGACCGTGTCCGAGCCGGGCACGTTCTGTGAAGTAGACACCGAGCCACGTCCGAGCCTTCTGTTTATGCAACACCGAGATAACGGGGCTCGTATTAGTTCTGAATATATTATAAAACACAGCCCCATAGACACACGAAGATTTAATACGAACAATGCCAAAGTTCTCGCAAGTGGAATTGGTACCAATTACAGTTGATGAAGAAAGAACAACACCTGCTCAAAGGGCAAGATGAAAGACCTATCTTCTTCATTACATCCTTTTATTGTCCAGTTTTATGCATTCCCTGTCATCAGGGGTGGCTGGGCCATATGGGAAAACGGGAAAATTCCCTGTGTGCCGGTGGAGAGATGGGCCGATGGACCGGTCCCGATTAGAGCTCAAAAAAAGATTTGATTAACAAAAATTAAATGGTTAGTCTTCTAACTAAAGTGACGTAAGATCCTTAGTGACTCCATAACTAACTAATCAATTTGCATCAGTTTATCGTCAGTTGCTTTTAAACATAAGCACCAATTTGAAAAATAACTATTGTAAAATGGCTTTCTCTAGTACACTTATAATTTTTATAATCATCTGTTGTTTGTTGGGTTTGAAAATTTTTATTATACAAGGTGAGTATAAGTGCAAATATTTTTCAGGGCTAGTAGATCTCAATAAAATAAACATAATATATTCTCTTTACCGAGTTTCAAATAAGTCCAATCGAGTTATTAAAGTTTGGAAATTTAAAAAAATAGATTTATTTTTTAAAAAAAATTGAGCCACCTCAATTTTTCGGTATTTGTATCTCTTTTAGTACCGTAATATCAGAGATTAAGAAACTATACCGTAGGAAAATTTGCCGTGAACAGGAAGTTCTAAAAAGTTTTCGAAAATATACAGGAAAATTTAAAAGAAAATGCTCGATTTTTAACATATTTTTTGCTAAAAAACCTCATAGACGTGTTCCTGGGGTCGAAATATACCACCCTTGAAAATATTTGCACTTATTGTAGTGCTCTCTCACCCCGTATAGTTTTACTCACTATTCTTTTATTAATAACTAATAAATAGCGTTAGGTAAATTTAAATAGTCTCGATCTAAATCTATACTAAGAATACGGTAACGTAGAACGTAGATTGACAACTGGGGGCCTCGGTGCAATATTTTTCGAGCTCCCCTTTGTAAAAAGGTAGACGAATTTGACGCGAACTCTGTGGTTGACGGAGAAAACACATCTATGCTTGGTTTGAATTGGGGACGGACTAAAAGCCAAGTCTGAGAACTAAAAGCCAAGTCTAAATTGTTGTTTAAAATGTTGCTAAAATGAATTTGCTACAAATTACTGAGACAGCAGAGAAGAGTTAAATAAGGTTTAAACTAGATTAGATAATAAAATATTAATATGTCTCGAAAATCCAAATAATCTTATTATGGACTGTAACATAGCATTACATTAGAACACATTTATATCCACTGCCTAGGTATTGCCTGGAAAGATTTTTTCGTTTGAGTCATGGTATTATCATACAAGATTCCAAATGTAGGAAAGGACCTATAAAGGAAAAGTTTCGTGATAAGAACTATATTATAACCTAAAAAATGCTGCAGTTTTAATGGCGACCGCGGTTCATTCAGTTAAAAACACGTATACACGCCGCCGACGAGGCTGCTGCTGTAGCAGAAAAGAGAGAATTTCTTTCTACAATGTGTAAGAAAGTATATACCCGAAAAGCTAAAAGCAATGTATTTTGTCAGCTGAACTGAATGAATCAGGAAGTCTTAAATTTTCTCAAAATCGTGAAATATACTATATAAATAAATAACGATAATGGAAATAAAGCAGTAGAACCCTGTAAAACTGAGCCACTGTGTAGTAAAAATTCAGATGTCTGACCCAATATTGGTCTCTACGAAAATTTTGATCAAGACAATTTAATTTTTTTTTCAAAAACCGGAGGCAAAAAAAACTTACTTATATATTAATAAATAAAATATGTTTCTTCGTTATTGTCATTTTGTTTTTGTGGATTTGGGCCGGTTGCCTCTTTTTCCCGGGCCGGTTTCCACTTCCCCATCCGCCCCTGCCTGTCATCAAATACTGCTGATTCACTACCTACTACAGACATGATAAAAAGTGTACTTTGTTTATATCATGACTGCAGATTGCAGTCGGGGCACCAGGAAAAGTACATACATGCTTTCCGCAACGTGGTGGGAACGAAGCAGATCCGAGAAAAAAATGCACACCGACATTTCTGTGACGGGGCACGGACGAGTTCCGGCAAAGCTCGGATCGTGCTCGGCCTGGCATGAATGTATATGTGTAAAGAACACTAGACAATGTTTGGCCGTGTCTTCACCGACGCACGGCTCGGACCCGTCACGGTATAGCGTGAAGCATCCTTAAAACAGCGAACAGGAGACGGAATCGAAGCCGGAAAGTTTGCTCACCCCGGCTCGCGTTTGGCGTCGTTCAAGATGGAGTCGCATCCTCGCACTGTCGAAATATTTTTATTTTTAGCTTTTAGCCTAGGGCTTAGCTATAAAGCTCGACAATACACACATTAAATAATTGAAATTGAATTTAATTATTTAAACAAATTTACTGAGAATTTTAATTTATTAAATTAAAAACGTAAGATTTTAAGATTAAAGATGAAACAATTCAAACAAAACAAGGCTCAGTGAAAAGTGTAAAATGCAATACTTTCTAAATAATACACACTAAAACGTAGCAAAATCACGAATTACAACTCTAAATCATCCCTTACATCATCCCCGTCCAGTAAAAGTACAGTAGATCGAAAACAAGTCAATCAAATCAGTTAATGAGGGTGGAAAAGGAGATTTTCGGACTTTCGGCCCTCCAGGGAGGAAGTTAGGAGTTGCCGGGGGTTACCGAATCCACCCCCGCTCCCCCTTTCGGTCCCCAAGTCCTCTCCGTTTGGGTTAAATCGTATCAGAACAAGGACATTTGCTTTTTACGCTATAGTCGATAACTGGCCGAATGTTTTTCTCTGTTCCTCATTTATTGGCTGATTTTATTTTATCGTTCCTTGTCTCGATGTCCGATCTTTTTTTATTACTTTCTCACATATATTATTCGTGTATAGGGCGAATTTATCTCAGAAAGGCTTTAACAAGTTTTTACAAGAATGCTTTTTTAAAAAAAATTGTGTGCTCTATGTGAAGTGAAATTCGCCATTGACAATGGAGTTTCATAGTGCACGAAACGTCGTCAAAATATCATGAAAAGTGTTTTTTTGATCAATACCACTTTTCGTGACGTGTGTCGTGTCTCACGGCCTTGAATTTTTACTCCGAGCGCGCGTAAAGATGTTTTATTTCAAAAGCATTTTAAAATTACTTACAACCCTATTTATTACATTAAAAATTACGTAATATCTCGTAGTAAATTACTACTCTATTACCGATCCAACCCTGAACAAAAGAAGACACTTTAAACCTTGACCCATTACAGTTCTCTACGTTCTTTTTCTTCTCCTTTATATAGAGAGTAATAAGGGCCCTTCTGAAGGGCTTCCAAAAGAAAACGAACCTATTGAAATGTTTTCAGATAAAAATATATCGTTCGAAAAATAAAGGGACGGGAAAAAGAGCTATTGCGTTATTGGACGTACGGTATCTCTGACCATCGAGTTGAGAAGCCATTAAAAAAGCCAACGAAAGCATAAAAAGTCACGTGCTGTGTGGTTTTTACTTAAAAAACGTATAGAAATATACCACTAAATGATTCTTTCAGTTTATTGTCTATAACATCGATGACAATAGATAAAATCAATGACATATTATACGAGCCCTAACAACTATATGTTGGGACAAGGTCATATTATGGAATTATTGCCCTGGTTTTTCAAAATGTCTGAAAAATGTATGTTTAATTTTTTAAATATATATATCCTAAATAACTTGACAATATTTTTATGAATCTGTAAATCAATCCATATTTACAGTAGCGGATTTTGTTCATAAAAGGACAAATTTGCTGACAACTAAATGTTGGGACAAGTATTTTTAAATAATTAATATCATCAGGCGGCTTTGCTATAAACGTCACAAATGTCGCAAACTGTTTACTTCAGCATTGACAGCTTGTAAGTGACTCAATACTTTGAGTAGTGAGATTTACTGTAAGTAATTTTAATTTTTTTAATTTTCAATTTTGTTAATTATTTGATTTAAAGTAATGGTCCGTGAAAAAGCTACAAATCAAAAACTACGCGAAATTATCATTCGTCAATACAGTACGGGAAAAACAATTCGAAAAATTTCTGATGATTTAAGTATTCCAAAAACCACGGTCTTTAATATAATAAAAAAAATACGGTGAATCTGCCAATGTAGACGTTAGAGATAAAAGTTCGGGAAGGCCAAAAGTTGTATCCTAGAGAGATTTACGAAATTTAGTAAAAATTTGCAAGTCTGCGGGAAGAAGTACTTTTCGCGAAGTGACAGTTAAATGGAATACTGTAGCTGGTTTAAATATATCAAGAGAATGTTGCCGAAAATATATCCATAAATGTTGTCTGGGGTTTTACAAGGTAAACCTTATTTTGTGTGGATAATCAATTACCTGAAGATTATTGATACAAATTCTTATTTAGGCCAAAGAAAAACCGCTACTGACAGAAATTCAAAAGAAAAATCGCTACAATTGGACAAAATCTAAATTATCGTGGACACAAAATGATTGGAATAAGGTCATATTTAGCGATGAGTCTAAATTTGATGTTTGCGTTGGAGATCATCGAAAACGAGTAATACGAAATAAAGCAGAAGCCTTTCATAAAGATTGCTTAAAGAGGGTTGTTAAATTTCCTAAGGGGATTATGGTTTGGGGTTGCATGTCAGCGAGAGGTTTGGGCAAATTAAATTTTATAGATGGCACTGTTACCGCCCAAAAATATCAACATATACTTGAGACCTCACTTTTGCCTAGTGCTCAAGAATTGTTTCCAAACGAAGACTATATTTTCCAACAAGATGGAGCATCGTGCCATTCAGCAAAATCAACAAAAAATTGGTTCGGTAATAATAATATAAAAGTTCTATTCCATCCTTCAAGTAGTCCGGACCTCAATGTTATAGAAACTGTGTGGTATAAAATGAAGCAATATTTAAGAAACCACTTCAACGAACAATTTTTGATTTGCGGACAAAACTGCAGGAAATTTGGGATAATTTTTCTTCTCAAATGTGCCAATCTTTGGTAAATACAATGCCATTAAGAGTTCAAGCAGTTGTTAAGGCGAAAGGTGATGTAAATCCGTATTAAACAAATTTCTTGTTGTGCTGTCCCAATATATAGTTGTCAGCAAATTTGGCTTGATTTTGTCAAAATAAGCTATTATCAAAAGTGATTTGTTTGCAGAGTTATAAAAATATAGTAAAATTGTCTAGATCATATTGTATGTGTTATTTTATTGTATTATGTATATATGTGTTACATGTTGGTATCAAATGTCTATCTAATTTATTCCTTTGTTGTATCGAAAAAAAATATATAAAATTGTAAAATTTCCTAATATTTCATAAATTTCCGAAAGTTTCAGAAATTTCCTGCAACAATCAAAAATTTCTGAAATATTAACATCACTAACTCCATAATTGAAAATGGTTGAATAAGCTGAAAATGATGATGATGATCATGCGTAGATACTTACGTTACTTGCTGGGTATTATTGTGATTATTGCCCTGTATACATCATTATCCGTAACATGTATATCTATCTTTCTATTTGTTAAACACGCACATATCGTCTCGTGTTTCCAACACTCTTTTTTATACTGCCTCCTTTCGCCAACTTGAGGTTTGCTTTCTTGGCGCCCCGCAGAGATACCATATCCCGTTTCTGTTGGGGATTTTTTATTCCGGTAAATATCCCCTCCCCCCTGTTACAACCCACACCATCATTAAGCCATCGTCCAATCAGAACGCCTTTGCATGCTTTTACATGCGTACGGGTGCGTAAGACGCATATCTACATGGGGGTGTATTGTCTCTCGAGAGGGTGATTGACACCTTTTCGCACCCCAGGCCTTTAAAAAAGTGGAAGGATTCTTTTCTTTTTCTCCTTTAATTATGCGATGCACTGAGGGTGTGAAAAATTTTACATACTACCCTCTACGATTGCATATAACACTTATATGCAATCATACAGGGTGTTTCAAAAAATATGTGCCATTATCTCTTTGGAGATGGCACATATTCTGGGAGATTCCTCACGTAAAAATAAGATTTATTTTTCAAATCAACATTAGGGTCCGATTCTGCTTTGTTTCGTAGTTACAGGGTGTTAAAGTCTTAATATTTCTTCGATTTGTTATAACTTTTTTCCAAGTACTTTTAATGATTCGAAAGAAATTTTAAGGGTAAAAGTTACTATAAGTGCTGAATGTTTTAATGCTAAAAAAGTGTCGATAAATTCATGAGGGACGTGCATATGAGTTATCACTGGATTATTTTTCAAAAAAAAACGTGTGGGCCATTGAATTTATTTCTTTTGATATCAAAATTGTGTAGGCCGTTTAATGCCAATTAAAAGTTATCTCTTTATATTTTGTCGAATTCGGCCTCCTTGATGAGATAAACGCAATTTTATTAATCACAATTAATAAAATTAAAAGATAAATAAAATTCATAAATTATATATTTTAACCAATCTATTATTAAATATTATTACTATATAATGTTATTATTATTAATAGTCCAACCTACAGCAATATCAAATAAAAAAATAATATTGTGTTTAAGATAATTACAAAATACCTAATTTTAACAAGTTTTAACATCCTGTAACTCTAAAACTATGTATTTGGTACCCATGTTTATAGGAACTTTTTTCATATTTTTTGATGAGGAATCAACGAGTATATATTTAAAACTTTCGCAAGTTAATGATATTAAAATTTTTTAAAGGTTGCTATTAGACTTGGATCAAGGCAAATTAATAAAATTGCGTTTAACTTATCAATGAGAACGAAATCGACAAAATATCAAGAGCCAACTTTTAATCGGCATTAAACCGCTTACACTATTTCGCTAACAAGAGAAAAAAGTCAGTGGCGTACATGCTTTTTTAGAAAAATATTCCAGTGATCACCCATATGCACGTCCCTGGTGAATGTGTCAACATTTTTTAGCATTAAAATAAGTCGCATTTATAGTAACTTTTACCCTCAAAATTTCATTCGAAACGCTAAAAGTACTTGGAAGAAAATTATAAAAAATCGAAAAAATATTAAGACTATAACACCCTGTAGCTACGAAAGAGAGCAGAATCGGACCCTAATGTTGATTTGAAAAATAAATCCTATTTTTACGTGAGGAATGTCCCAGAATATGTGCCATCTCCAAAGAGATAATGGCACATATTTTTTGAAACACCCTGTATGATTGCATATAAGTGTTATATGCAATCGTAGAGGGTAGTATGTAAAATTTTTCACACCCTCAGTGCATCGCATAATTAAAGGAGAAAAAGCAAAGAATCCTTCCACTTTTTTAAAGGTCTGGGGTGCGAAAAGGTGTCAATCACCCTCTCGAGAGACAATACACCCCCATGTATGCGTCTTACGCACCCGTACGCATGCAAAGGCGTTCTGATTGGACGATGGCTTAATGATGGTGTGGGTTGAAACAGGGGGGAGGGGATATTTACCGGAATAAAAAATCCCCAACAGAAACGGGATATGGTATCTCTGCGGGGCGCCAAGAAAGCAAACCCCAAGTTGGCGAAAAGAGAAAGTATAAAAAAGAGTGTTGGAAACACGAGACGATATGTGCGTGTTTAACAAATAGAAAGATAGATATACATGTTACGGATAATGATGTATACAGGGCAATAATCACAATAATACCCAGCAAGTAACGTAAGTATCTAAGCATGATCATCATCATCATTTTCAGCGTATTCAACCATTTTCAATTATGGAGTTAGTGATGTTAATATTTCAGAAATGTTTGATTGTTGCAGGAAATTTCTGAAACTTTCGGAAATTTATGAAATATTAGGAAATTTTACAATTTTATATATTTTTTGTCGATACAACAAAGGAATAAATTAGATAGACATTTGATACCAACATGTAAGTGGAAAAAAAAACAATAAACAGAATATTAGTTGTTATATTTTTAATAAACAATACATTACCCATAAAAGTCATAAACATAACCCATAACAAAAATCATTTGGTAACATTTGTATTTTGTGCATAAACCACAAACTATGACTATGAATTTAAAAAAAAAACAAAAAAGCACGAAATATAAATTTAAAAAACGTAAAACACAAATAACTGAATTATTCTATTCCGGAATATCAGGCGCCCAGCTGGTCCTATCTTCATAGGGTATTATAGTAGTGGTAGTACTGTCTTCGTCAGTTTCTATTTCCAAATCAGATATATTTGATGTATCATCTGGTTCTGATTCTGAAGGATGGACCTCTACCTCTACGAGTTCTAGTGGTTCTGGAGGAATTTCATGTTGTTGAATATCATGCTCCATATCCAGTTTTTCTTTTTGTAGTAATAATTTATTGTTATGAGCTACGAACATTATTTTACCGACTTTTTGTGCAGTTAAGCGATTCCTTTTTTAGTATGGATAAAACTGTAAGTACTGAAACTTCTCTCTGTGGCTGCAGATTACGTTGGTAAAGACAGCAGAGCAACAGCTAAATATTTCAAGGTCGATTTCAACTGAGTATTTTTACACATTGCTTGCCACCAACTTAGACAGTCTACATTTTTAACTGACATCCAGACGTAGTCGAGAGCCCATAAACCCGATTTGGCGAGGTAAAAATGGCTTATTATTGACAAACTGAGGATGATTGTTGGTGATATTGTTGATCAATTCCATAGCGGCTATGTGTTCTTCATTGTTAAGGTGCTCTCCCAGGAAACAGGGGCCCAAGAGATTCGCGGTAAAAAGCATTGGTTCTAGAGCCATAGGTTTTTTATTTTGTAAGGCGGAGAAGCATTCTTCAATTTTTCAATGTCTTCAAATTTTTGCTCAATGTCTCGAATTTTGAAAATAAATTTCTTGCTAAATTCGGATTTTTGCGAATATTCGCGATTTTGGGACCGAATATTTCGGAAATTTCTGAAATTTCCTGCAAAATTCGAATGGAAATATTCGCTACCAACATCACTATATGGAGTAGCTTCCTTTGCATATTTAGATACTCTCTTTGCAATTGGACCCATTGTTGTCTACTGTTGGCTATGCGGGCCTAAGTTATCCCTGCTAATTTCGTAATATCATGTTCCCATCCCAGGTTTGGTCTTCTTCTAAGTCTTTTAATTCCTTATGGGTACCATACTGTAATTTTTGTGATCCGTCTGTTGTCCGTTCTTCTTGCCAGGTGTCCTGCCTATTGCCATTTGAGGGATTTGACTCTGTGGATAACATCTATTACCTGGGTCTTTTGTCGTATCCACTCTATTCTTTTACGGTCTCTCTTGGTTATTCCCAGCATATATCGTTCCACTGAGCGTTATGCGACCTGCAGTTTCCTTATGATGTCTGTTTTAAATGTTCAGGTTTCGCATGCGTAGGTCATCACTGTAGTACACACTGGTCGAATGGTTTCTTCTTTAAGTAAAGTGGCATTCTAGATTTGAATATGTAGATATATTTCAGAGAGAAGGTACGATATAGGAAGCCTAGAGTGGTAGTACTTCGGCAACCGATTTCCCGAATTGTTTCATTCATTTGCAAGGCTTATGAAAAATAGATATTTTTGTTGAAATAATGCTACTAAAAATCTAAAAAAAAAGATATGGAAGGGCAAACTAAATATTCGCATTAATCACAACTACTCAGACCGAAAAATTTGGTAGGTTTTTTTAACTTTTAAATAGTTTTTTTTATTAAATACATTAATAAATAGTAAGTAAAATATCTGCCTCCTAGATTGAGATCAACCTGTACTTTTTTCCATTTTCTTTTTGGCTTTTGTGCTTAGTTTTCTGATCCTACAGAGATCTTCTTTCATGAATTAAATCTATTCTTAATTTACAATGCATTTTTGTATGAAATCAAAATATTTTGAGAAAATTTCACACCTCTACTTTTCAACCAATAACATGCTTTAATGTTGACTAGTTACCATGGCAACTGAAAAAATTTCCGGAAATTTTTTCGAGGCGCCACGAAACTTTAGTGGAAATTTTTTGACAGTTGAAAAGGTAAACATAAGATCTACAATCATAATGTGAATGAACTACAATGTCTATATATTGAAATATTACCCATTTGAGTTTTAGCATTTGATGTAACTAAGGTTGGTAATATTTTTTATTTAAGGAAATATGTTAGATATACCTACATACATGAATTTCTTCGAAATTGCCATGTTCTAAAAAATATAGTTCTGCCGCCTTTATTTAACTAAAGCTGGTATTTTTCTATTTAACGAAATATGATGGATATATCTATATGATTTTTTTAGAATTTTTTTAGGTTTTATATTTTCAATTTCTTCTTTAATGACTTGTTGGTTTACTTTTCCAAATCGCGACATTTCGCTATACACTTCTTACTCTACGTACAGACGTTTTAAAACTAGTAATAGCTTAATAACAGAATCGCAAACAAAAATGACAAAACACATAATATGTCAAAAAAATCAATACCTTGGCCAACTTAACAAATTGAAATTATTTTAAAATGTCATGTTGGATTAATATTTTTTTTTTCAAATTTAGGTGTGAAATTTTCTTACCGAATACCACGCAAGCTTAAATTATTCCTGGAAATTTTCTTTCGGGCACGAAAAATTTCCGAAAATAATTTAAGCTCTTGTGATATTATAAGTGAAAATTTTTTCCTTGTGGGCACCCAACAGCGAATTATACTGGAAATTTTTTGACGTTTATAATGACAGAATATCTTTTGAGAGTCTGGTTTTTATTTGTTTACTTTTTGATACATTTCAACTACAAAGCTGAGATGAAAGTTTTTTAAACTGCTTCCATACGCTTGACTTCGATTTCCTAGTATTCGCGGGTGTCAACTTAATCTCCTGGTGAATATTTTCTTTGCTTTCATGACCGAAGCAAAACATTTTTTAAGCCGTGCCGCTTGACATCTGCAAAACTGAAATAGTTTTTAGGTTTGGGTGTCACTTAGTTGTCATAGTAATTAAATAATCAATTCGACCAAAAATCGAAAAATACATTTTAATTATTTGATTTTCAAACACAATTTGGTGTGGAATTTTCTTACCGAATACCACACGAGGACAAATTAAATCCGGACATTTTTTCTCGTTCATGAATATTTTTAGAAAATTATCCCTCGTCTTCGACTCGGGATAATTTTCAAAATATTCATGAGCTCGAAAAAATTTCCGGAAATAATTTGACCTCTAGTGGTATTACTAGTGAAAATTATTTTGGTCGTATTTAAAAAAATAATGTCCCATAAAACCAAACATTACGAGTATAGGTGACGAAATGTAAAAAAAAGAACGAAAAATGGTGAAGCACTGAAACAAAAGGTAATAGGAGACCCAATTCCATACCACCGCACCCATTGGGCTCCCGCTGGGTCCAAGATGGCGGCGAAGCCCCATCGAACCCCCTTTTTTTCTTTTTTTCCATCGTTTTTTTTTGTTCCCACTTCGTGTCTCGCCCATAGGTGGAGTTACCTCTGAGCGACACCTCCCCACGTCACTTAATACAGGGTGTCGAATGACACGGACATATGTCAGACACCTTCGCCGAGTTGACTGAGGGTTGGGTTACTGCGTTTGTTTTATTATTGCTACTTCTTCCTTTCATTTTTTTTTCGTTCGTTTTTTTTTGGTGTGTGTTTTGTTAGGAGGGAAAAACACTGATCGGTAGTCAAACGCTATTAAAAATGAATCATAAAAACTATAACAGGAACAGTAGCGTTTCTCTATAACTGATAACTAGCAATGGAGATTTAGAATAATAATACAAAATGAAAATGGACACTCATCTAACTACACTAATAATTTATTTGCATCAGTAAAGTCATATACAGGGTGTTTCAAAACAAATGCGAAAAACTTCAGGGGGCGATTCCTTGTTCAAAATAAAGGGTAGTTTGCTTCATAAACGTTGGGTCAAAAGTCAACCATTAGGGAGATATCGCGGTACAAAGATGGCGGAAAAATAATGTTTTTATTTTTTATCTTGAAAACGAAAAGAGATAGACTAATGAAATTTTATGGAAGCATTACTGTTCTAATGTTGAATTGTTCTAATGAATTAATTCTTGTTAACGAAATTTAAAGAAAAATCTTATCAAACACATGCAAAAAAATTAATTTGGATAGTTTAGTTTGTTTAGAAACTTTTTTATCTCTTGTATTTTTTTGATAAAACTCGGTAAGTTTTATCAAAAAAACACAAGAGATAAAAAAGTTTCTAAATAAACTAAACTATCCAAATTAAAGCATTTGCGTGTGTTTGAT
Source organism: Sitophilus oryzae (assembly GCF_002938485.1). Taxonomy (NCBI): domain Eukaryota; kingdom Metazoa; phylum Arthropoda; class Insecta; order Coleoptera; family Curculionidae; genus Sitophilus; species Sitophilus oryzae. The sequence goes on along the minus strand of NW_022146927.1, from coordinate 2,132,324 downwards.
AAGATTTTTCTTTAAATTTCGTTAACAAGAATGATAGGGGTAGTTTATTTCAACCCCTTCCACTCATTTTAAAAAAGTAAAAAAATTACCTGAAAATGTGTTTTCATAACAGTAATGCTTCCATAAAATTTCATTAGTCTATCTCTTTTTGTTTTCAAGATAAAAAATAAAAACATTAATTTTCCGCCATCTTTGTACTACGATATCTCCCTAATGGTTGACTTTTGACCCAACGTTTATAAAGCAAACTACCCTTTATTTTGAACAAGGAATCACCCCCTAAAGTTTTTCGCATTTGTTTTGAAACACCCTGTATAATAAATATTCAAGAGAACAGTTTCATCGACATCCCCTGCTTCAATATTTTTCTATTCCAGCCACTGAAATTGATTCACTTTTAGCTGGAAGCAACGCTTGTCGTGCTTCTTCAGCTTTTTTTAATAGTTCTTTCATTTTAATGGAAATATTATTATTATTGTTATTTTAATTAATGGAAGTATATTTCATATGAATTAAGCTTTTAGTTATGTAATCGAGGGCGCCATTTTTAAATTCATCGTTGCCAACCATGGACATATTCGGCGCCGTGCTGACTAACTGGAATTTAAATATCGCGCTGGGGATTTAGGTGGTAACACTGCTGTAAAAAATGTCAAGTTGCCGCATTTATATATTTATTTCCTGACAATGCATTGTTCTTTTAGTTTTGTATTATGTGCTTTTGGTTTAAATAAATAGTGTTTATGTATTTTTATGCTTAAAAATGTTTACTAGTAAACCTTGCAGTGAAACATTGTTCTTCTTAAAACCTCTTTTAGTACGAAGTGTACAAGATAGAGCTTAATAGCCGTAAAAAGCTCATCGCAACTTTATTAGAATATTTTGAACGGAAAAATGGTAGTAATGACCCTTTATGTCCCTTAAGTGCTGTTAAGAAGGTGAGTTTCGTCGATGTAAATAATAACTGTTTATACAGGGTGTCCCAGAAATGAGTGCAGATATTTTAAGGGGTGGTAGATCTGGTCAAAATAAACATATTTTCTCTTTACCATTTTTAAAATAAATTGAAAATAACCGAGTTATTTAACTTTGAAATTTTAAAAAAATAATCGCAACATTTTGAGAACCGCCGGCAGATATTGCCAACTACATCCAATTACCGGATCAAGCCCGGATTTCAGTTAATTCGACGCACTGTGTTGCCATATGGACAAGAAAGTATTTGTTTAAAAGTAAGTCATAAAATCACAACACCTGAGGAGTTTGCAGAGATGCATTACATTTATAAGATTGTTATATTATTACATAAAATGAATTAAAAGTTAAATGTTTAAAAGTTAAAAAAGTTAAATTAAAAAACTTACCCAACATTAAAAAAGATACTTATGACAGATCGATGTAACTGCGACAGTTCTCTTTTTCGATACACACTTAACTAAAATACACTTCATTTTGCTGCTTTACTTGTACATGCTATTATAAAATCTGCTAAAATAACACTCCCCATTTTTAACTTAACACATTATTTTCATATAGGCTTCATCACAATTTGAACCACTGATTTACAAAACACCTTGAAAAGCACACATTACATACTACTGTGAATACCTTTCTGAATGAATAAATGTTGAGAATTATTGTCTCCTACCGCCACTTTACGAACTACTTTCAATCTAAGAAAATACATGTTTCACTCAACAATTTTAAATACGTAATTTGTTTTTTCGCTATTTTTTCGATGTATTTCGACAATTCCGTCGACAGCCCAACCGTCGGCCAAGACAGTCGCGCATCACTGGTTGGTAACTGCTCACTGCTCCTTTGTCGCGCCGGCGTGTCGAGCTTGCGTCATGCGAGGTTGCCGTAGTTTCAACAATTTCAAATTCAAGACACTCGAAGCAATCAAATTCTTATTAAATTTTAAAAATAAAACAGAAAAACATGAAAGGAAACAAACAAAACACAAATGAATTGATTATTGATAAGGTCACAAAAAATAAATTTCTAAAATGTTTATCCTAATTCAGAATTCAATATATCAAAAACAGCCCGACGAATAATCAATTCATTTTTGTTTTGCTTGTTTCCTTTCATGTTTCTCTGTTTTATTTTTAAAATTTAATACGAATTTGATTGCTTCGAATGTCTTGAATTTTAAATTGTTGTAACTACGGTAACGTTGCTTAACATCATCGTCTGACGCAAGCCCGCCACGACGGCGCGGCTCAAAGGACCAGTTCACACGTGGCACTCTTGGCCGACGCGCGACAGTTGGTCTGTCGAAATACATCGAAAAAATAGCGAAAAAACAAAATACGTATTTAAAATTGTTGAGTGAAACATGTATTTTCTTAGATTGAAAGTAGTTTGTAAAGTGGCGATAAGAGACGGTATTTAAAGTAATGTGCGCTTTTCAAGGTGTTTTGTAAATCAGTGGTTGAAATAAAACAGAGAAACATGAAAGAAAACAAACAAAACAGAAATTAATCGATTATTCGTTGGGCTGTTTTCGATATATTGAATTCTAAATTACGATAAACATTTTAGGAATGTCTTTTTTGTGACCTGGTTGTGAATAATATGATGAATCATTTTCGTAAACGTCATAAACGTAATGTTTCAGCCTTTTAGTTAATTTTCGGTGGTTTTTGTTAAGTTTTCATTGAAAGGGTAAGTACTAAAAATAATTAATGTTTTTTTTTCTATAATAATTATTAATAATGAGCACTGATAAAAGATTAAATTTAACATTCCTAATTTTTGAGTAGAAATTTGTCTATGAATTTATAAATGTAGAACTATGTAGAATGTGGATAACATAGGAGGTTGCAACACTGCAAGGTTTAGATACACCGTAGAGAAATCTCAGGTGAATAAACAAGTGGCACTAAAAAGTTTTTTTCAAATTTCCCCGAAATGTCAAGAAAAATTTTAAATTTTCAACATTTTTTTTTCGCAAAAAAACCTCATAGGCGTGTTTCTGGGGTTGAACTATACTACCAGTTAAAATATTTGCACTTATTTCTGGGACACCCTGTATATTTATAATTAATTTATTTTTGTTTCCAAAAATATTTTGATTAAAAGAAAATATGTTAAAGTGAGCAACGCTGTGCCGGTCAAGCTTAATCACGTGACTTAAAGTTTATTTGATATGAAGTATATGTATATCATTAACGTAATACATAAAATCCATGATGTAAATTTAAAGGAATTGCAAAAAAGGGACATAAGAAGGGATAAGGGACATAGCTATAGGGGAGGAAATACGTGTGTATGTGTAGTCGTGTTCCTACCCTTCCAGGTGCGGGGGTGTGAGGGGGTACGGTATGGAGGAGAAACCCTTTGAAAGCGCAGCTTGGAGGATGTGATTTTGAGTATCTAACGTGTAGGACAATTATCCGAGTTTGCGGGAGGGTGGGGACGAGCCAAAGCCAGTGGCGCGACCATTTTTTTAAAGGAATTCTATTCTGTATTTTGAGGAATCAACACTAAAAGAATGTTGCATTTATTTTCTAAAAGATTATTTGTTCTCTAAGAGATTGCAATATCGTATGAATTTCCAAATTTGGATTGCTATTTATACGAGCCCTAACAACTATATGTTGGAACAAGGCCTTTTTTGCAATAAAAGTAGTAATTTTTGTTAAAACGACTCAATTTATTTTGTTTATTATTCTAAATTCAAATATTACAATATGATCTAGACAATTTTACTATATTTTAATAAACTAACTTTGCAGACAAATCACTTTTGATAATAGCTTATTTTGCCAAAATCAAGCCAAATTTGCTGACAACTATATATTGGGACAACATAACAAGAAATTTGTTTAATACGGAGTTATATCACATTTCGCGTTAACAACTGCCTGAACTCTTAATGGCATTGTATTTACCAAAGATTGGCACATTTGAGGAGAAAAATTATCCCAAATTTCCTGCAGTTTTGTCCGCAAATCAAAAATTGTTCGTTGAAGGTGGTTTCTTAAATATTGCTTCATCTTAAGCCACACAGTTTCTATAACATTGTGGTCCGGACTACTTGCAGGATGGGATAAAACTTTTATATTATTATTACCGAACCAATTTTTAGTTGATTTTGCTGAATGGCACGATGTTCCATCTTGTTGGAAAATATAGTCTTGGTTTGGAAACAATTCTTGAGCACTAGGAAAAGTGAGGTCTCAAGTATATGTTGATATTTTTGGGCGTTAACAGTGCCATCTATAAAATTTAATTTGCCCAAACCTCTTGCTAACATGCAACCCTAAACCATAATCCCCTTAGGAAATTTAACAACCCTCTTTAAGCAATCTTTATGAAAGGCTTCTACTTTATTTCGTATTATTCGTTTTCTATGATCTCCAACACAAACATCAAATTTAGACTCATCGCTAAATATGACCTTATTCCAATCATTTTGTGTTCACGATAATTTAGATTTTGCCCAATTGTAACGATTTTTCTTTTGAATTTCTGTCAGTAGCGGTTTTTCTTTGGCCTAAATAAGAATTTGTATCAATAATCTTCAGGTAATTGATTATCCACACAAAATAAAGTTTACCTTGTAAAACCCCAGACCGCATTTATGGATATATTTTCGGCAACATTCTCTTGATATATTTAAACCAGTTACAGTATTCCATTTAACTGTTACTTCGCGAAGAGTACTTTTCGCAGACTTGCAAATTTTTACTAAATTTCGTAAATCTCTCTGAAATACAACTTTTGGCCTTCCCGAACTTTTACCTCTAACGTCTACATTGGCAGATTCGCCGTATTTTTTTTATTATATTAAAGACCGTGGTTTTTGGAATACTACTTTCGAATTGTTTTTCCCGTACTGTATTGACGAATGATAATTTCGCGTAGTTTTTGATTTGTAGCTTTTCCACGGATCATTACATTGAATTAAATAATTAACAAAATTGAACATTAAAAAAATTAAAATTACTTACAGTAAATCTCACTACTCAAAGTATCGAATCACTTACACGCTGTCAATGCTGAAGTAAACAGTTTGCGACATTTGTGACGTTTATAGCAAAGCCGCCTATGATGATATTAATTATTTAAAAATACTTGTCCCAACATTTAGTTGTCAGCAAATTTGTCCTTTTATGAACAAAATCCGCTACTGTAAATATGGATTGATTTACAAATTCATAAAAATATTGTCTTAATAAGTTGTTTAGGATATATGGCTATTTTTATATTTAAAAAATTAAACATATATTTTTCAGTCATTTTGAAAAACCAGGGCAATAATTCCAAAATATGACCTTGTCTCAACATATAGTTGTTAGGGCTCGTATTATTGTTTTTTTTTTATATCAAAAACGCGTTCTGTAACCATCTAGTCTCTTTAATCTTCTAATCATCTAGTCAGAATGTTTAGTTTTTCACAATCATGACATACCTTGAGAACGGTTACTCGTAGTAATTTTTACGAAAATACTTTTTTTACGTAGGAAAAACGAAAATGCATATTTTTCCTTCCTACTGTAATTACGAGTACGGAAGAAAAATTATTACTCTTCAAATCAGTTAAAGAATATATTATAGATGGGGCCACCTACAAGAAGGAGTCATCATTTTCAGCTTACTCAACCATTTCTAATTATGGTATGCCCATTGCTGTCTATTGTTGGCTATGCGGGCCCAAGTTATCCCTGCTAATCTCCTAATACTCAAGTTAGTTTTCTTCTAGGTCTCTAAATTCCTCGTGGGTACCATGCTGTAATTTTTGTGGTCCATCTGTTGTCCGTCCTTCTTGCCAGGTGTCCTGCTCATTGCCACTTGGGGGATTTGATTTTGTGGATGACATCTATTACCTGGGTCCTTTGTCGTATCCACTCTATTCTTTTACGGTCTTTTTTGGTTATTCCCTACATATTTCGTTCCATTGAGCGTTGTGTGATCTGCAGTTTCCTTATGATGTCCGTTTTAAGTGTCCAGGTTTTGCATGCATAGGTCATGACTGGTAGTACACACTGGTCGAAAATTTTCTTCTTTAGATAAAGTGGCTTTCTAGATTTGAATATGATTGAGTTTCTTCCATAAGTACTTCATGCTAACTTAATTTTTCGGTTGATTTCTGGTCGTATTCCCGAGCAGTGTATTTTTGTCACAAATATATGTATTCTTCACCATATTTAAAATACTATTTATTTTGAAGATTTTCTATGTAGGAAGTAGTAAAAATCTATTTAAAAAACGTGTATCAATACTTGATCAAGTCAGTAATAATCAAGGAAGTAATCCCACAAAAATTCAAAACAGATTTTTTTTTAAATACCAATTCCCTGAAGACTTTCAGAAGTACACTACAAGAAATAAAAACAATCTTGTCCCAGACAAGTATAATTTTAATTATTCACAGAGCAATATTGATTACATAATGTTAATTAATATATTCAATTTCTTTCCTGAAACAGTTAGTTCGACAACTGTCTAGAAATAAGGTAAAAAAAGTTTTAAAAGAGTTCTTGTACCAAAATGCCTTCTATACACTGGATGAGTTTTTTGAATCGGATGTAGATTTAATTTATAATTTTGAAGTGATGTAACATTTATATTTATATTCTTTTTTGTTGATATTATATTTTGTTTCTTTTTTTTCTCTAGTTATGTGTTAGTTAATAGAATTTTTTTAGTTTTACATATTTGTATAATATCATTGATTTAATTACTGTTAATACCTTTTTGTTTTGCATTATATGACAATGTTTCCATGCCGTATGAATCCATGCCCTATACAGGGTGTTTCAAAACAAATGCGAAAAACTTCAGGGGGTGATTCTTTGTTCAAAATAAAGGGTAGTTTGCTTTATAAACGTTGGGTCAAAAGTCAACCATTAGGGAGATATCGCTGCACAAAGATGGCGGAAAAATAATGTTTTTATTTTTTATCTTGAAAACGAAAAGAGATAGACTAATGAAATTTTATGGAAGCATTACCGTTATGAAAACACACTTTCTGGTAATTTTTTCATTTTTTTAAAATGAGTGGAAGGGGTTGAAATAAACTACCCCTATCATTCTTGTTAACGAAATTTAAAGAAAAATCTTATCAAATACATACAAAAAAATTAATTTGGATAGTTTAGTTTGTTTAGAAACTTTTTTATCTCTTGTATTTTTTTGATAAACCTCACCGATTTGAAATTAAAAAATAAAATGTAAAGCATTACATGTCAGGACAAAAAACATTTTTAGATTAAGAATCTAGTGATAATAACGATAATAATAATCATCTAGATAATAACGTATTGCAGTAGAGTAATGTCAAATAAAATAATATTAGGAACATCCTAAAAAGTAACAGCGGCCGACTAGATTTTTTCCTAAAAAAATTACAACAGCCCACTAGATTCTTTATCAGAAAATGTTTTTTCTCCTGACATGTAATGCTTTACATTTTATTTTTTAATTTCAAATCGGTGAGTTTTATCAAAAAAATACAAGAGATAAAAAAGTTTCTAAACAAACTAAACTATCCAAATTAATTTTGTGCATGTGTTTGATAAGATTTTTCTTTAAATTTTCTTAACAAGAATGATAGAGGTAGTTTATTTCAACCCCTTCCACTCATTTTAAAAAAGTGAAAAAATTACCAGAAAGTGTGTTTTCATAACAGTAATGCTTCCATAAAATTTTATTAGTCTATCTCTTTTCGATTTCAAGATAAAAAATAAAAACATTATTTTTCCGCCATCTTTGTACCGCGATATCTAATGGTTGACTTTTGACCCAACGTTTATGAAGCAAACTACCCTTTATTTTGAACAAGGAATCACCCCCTGAAGTTTTTCGCATTTGTTTTGACACACCCTGTATATGAAGAATATATAGAATCCATGGCTTCTATGTATTTTTGGGAAATCAAAATTTATTACTTACTTACTTTCACTGTTTTGATTCATCTTTGATCTTGGTTCAAAGCACTTATAAGTCTTCACCTTTCATTTTCTCCTCATAATTAAACTAGCGATACCTCAACAATTCTAAAGGTTTTTTTACAATTAGCAAATCCCTGACGAGTCGACCGTGGCCGTGCGTGTGCACGCAGGGCTTAGAAGCCTCGCAGGGCGCATATTATGAAGGGCCCCTGTTGACGGGACTACGAGTGAAAAGGTGCAGAAAAGGGCCCTTCGCATCGCGACGGCGAGCGTCGTGACGCTGGTTAAATCAATATCAACGGCCACGCGTTCTAACGAAACACGTGTAGACCACGATTTTTAAATTTCCTGCTTTAATTTACCTGCTATACGCGATGCAAACAAGACATCGATGTGTCTGAAACATCGAGGTCCTTTCTGCCATGTCCATGCTTTTTGGCTATGGTTTTTTGCTACACCCATATAAGCAATACTTCTATATATAAGGCTAGTATATCGGATGTTTCTCAAAAGTGGCTCAAGCCTATAACTTTTTTATTTATTTAGATAAATAAACGAGATTTGGTACGTTACTATATGACATAAATTCAGGATTGATTAACGTATTCAATTGTTTTTGGTCACTTCCTGTTTCGCCGGAAATAAATACAACTTTTGATTTTTAAATTTAAATGGCACCTTCGGTATTATTTACTTTATTCGACAGAAAATGGCACTCTGAATGGAATGATGATACATCATATATATGTCAGCTTTCGATATTCTCGCTTAAAATAAAACTGTATTTTAAATTTCAATCTAGGGTACCATGACTGTGTTAAAAATAGTAATTTTTGATCAAGGAGACTTGGAAAAATAGATTTGATCGTCTAATGTTTTTCATGTCTTGTCCTGGCCGGTTTAAAGATGGCCAAATCGTATTTTTAATCATAACTTTATTTTTTCAATTGGAACAATTGTGGATTATTAGCATATTTGGAAAAAGCATATTTTTACGAATAATTTGGTACCACACACTTGGTATTTCGAGTCAAATTCTCGTTATAAACCGCATGTTACAATTTCAAATAAACCATACGAAAACGTCAAAAGTTGACATATATGTCATTCTACTCAGAGTGTTATTTTCTATCGATTAAGGTAAAAAAATACCGGGAGTGTCCTTTAAAAATCATAAGTTCTAGTCAGTTCCGGTGAAACAGGAAGTGACCAAAAACAATTGAATACATCAATCAATTCTAATTTATGTCATATACTAACATAACAAATGCCGTTTTTTTTATCAGAAAAAAATAAAAAAGTTATAGGGGTGAACCACTTTTGAGACGTATCCTAATACTACATAACATAATGTGTCTGCCAAAACTGTGAAACAGAAAATCGTATTCAAGTAGATATTACTAGCATTAATACCGTATGATCGAATAAAAATGGCGTCAGCCATGGCTATGAAATGAACATCAATGACATTTCCCATATAAATTTACATATAAAATGACAGCGATCTTCATTTCATAGCCATCGCTGACGCCGTTTTTTTTTCGATCATACAGTAGTATATATAGATTTTTAAAAATGGTTCACCCCGTTTCAAATCGCTGACGCCGTTATTTTTTCGATCATACGGTAGTATATATAGATTTTTAAAAATGGCTCACCCCCTATAACTTTTTTATTTTTTCAGATAAAAGTTAACAGGTTGATTTTGATATCTTCTATTTTTATTCTTTATAATTCATAATATTACCGTTGCACTCCCTTGGTAGATGCAACACCTTGTACAGCATACATCTTCGCACCTTTAATGGTCCCTGAAATCAAAGGCACCGGTTTTAATTTGATTTCACGCATACATATACGTGAAACTGAGGACTTTGGTAGTAAAAGGCAGGTTTGTAGAGACAGAGAGTGGGTAAAAGGGACCTAAAGGGTGAAGGGAGAAGAAAGAGGTATGTCAAGAGACATAGAAAAGGATGCGGAGGGGTAAGGATGATTGGAAAAAGGCGGATTCCGGAAAAAGAGGGAGGTTTTTTTCCGGAACATCGGTATTATGGGATAGTTAAGAGGAAAAGATCGGAATAATTTTTTAAACGTATACTGGAAAAATATGGGTTCTGAAAATCAATTTAAGCCAACCTTTGTTATATAATTTTATTCATAAAAATGTTTTCATTTTTTTTACTAATCCAGAAAGACAAGATATTTGACGTAACACCCCATATTATACCGATTTGGTCATCAAAACAGTGCGGTCTGCATTTTAACGTGTTAGACAGTGATGTAGAGAGTTTAATGGAAAATCAAATGTATTAAAAAGAGATAAAAATTGGGTCGATACATTTCTTCTACGCGGTATTGCCGGATTTTGCATCAAAATTTCAAACCGTACAAGTAGGCGTTTACGAAAACTCTTGCATCTAGAGTTGGATCTTTATTTTTCGCTATTAGTTACTCATTTTACTAGAGCTGTAATAGATTATATTTTTTAGCTTCGATATATTTTCTTCATTTCAGTAGTATAGATGAAAGTTTTTAAAATAGCTTTAATTTTTCTGCACACGTTTTCTTACAATCGTAAAAAACCGGCAACAATGTATGCCGCTTTTTATTTTGTCTCTCTGTCCGTCAACCTATATTATCTGTCCGTCATTTATATTATTCTCTGTCACACGCATTAAAATCCAGACCACATAGTTTCGATGACCAGCAGGGTATGTGCTTTGTCCGCGGTTAGTGAGTGTCTGATACTTTGATTATTTAGAATAAAAGGCGGACATAGATCATACCAAATAAACTTTTAGTCACGTGATTAAGCTTGTCCGACACAGCCTTGCCCACTTTTACATATTTTATTTTAATCAAAATGTTTAAGGAAACAAAAATAAAATTATTATAAATATACAAATAGTTATTATTTATATCGACAAAACTCACCTCCTTAACAGCACTTAATGGACATAAAGGACGATTATTCCACTTTCTCGTTCAACTTATTCTATTAAGGTTGCGCTGAGTTTTTCGCAACGGCTATTAAGCTATTTTGTACACTTCACACTAAAAGAGGTTCTAAAAAGAACAATGTTCGACTGCAAGGTCTGCTAGTTAACATTTTTAAGCTTAAAGTATTACAATACAATTTATGTAAACCAAAAACTGGCAATACAAAACTAAAGTGTCGAAACCATAGACTTAAAATAAAATATAGACTGAGCATCTCATTCATAAATAGCTGGAACATGCGGTCAGACACTGTCTTGTTATTGTTGTGTTATTGTTTTAGGCTCTAACGAGTGCGACACGAGCGATAGATATGTTGTCTCCGTCGTAACGGTCGTTCCCTGACGACACTGACGAGGAATGCAACACTGTCTTTCGTTCCTCAGTACACCTGAACTCTCCGTACCATAGCCGGGTAATTTTTTTATTTTAATGAAGCTATAATTAAATTAAAAATATATCGTATTTAAACTTTTTTATATTTTATTAAGATTTAGGAGAGGTTTTTTTAAATAAAGGTTTAGAAAAAACGTCTTAGAGTCCAAAAAGGATAAAAATAATAAAATACATGTTATAGAAGAAATTTTATAATCGAAATTACGTAATTTTTGAAATTATTAAAAAAAATGTTAATTTTAGTCAAACATTTACAACCCCTAATATTAATCAAAATAGGATCTATTCTACAGATATAATAGAATCGGCGACAGGGAGAAAAAAAAATTATGATTGTTGTATTTTTTTTTTCTGGTTAAGTGATGTCTTATTTATTTAAATTAGAGAAAACATAAATCTGTTCCATTAAAGCAAGGAAGGTGATAGGAAGTAGATAAAATGAAAAACTACATTTATTTAACTCGGCACTGTCTTTATTATACCGGGTGCGTCCCAAAAGTGGCTCATCCCCATAATTTTTTTATTTTTTCAAATAAAAAAACAAGATTTAGTATGCTAGTAAATAACATAAATTAGGATTGATTGACGCATTTAATTATTTTTGGTCACTTCCTGTTTCACCGGAAATGACTATAACTTTTAATTTTTAAATGGCACCCTCGGTATATTTCTACTATATTCGATAGAAAATGACACTCTGAATAGAATGACATATCATATGTCAACTTTTGACATTTTCGCATATGGTTTAATTGTAATTGTAACACGCAGTTCATAACGACAATTTGACTCGAAATACCAAGTGTTTGGTATCAATATATTCATAAAGAAATGTTTTTTCCAAATATGCTAATGAGTCACCCTTATTCAATTTGAAAAAATTGACATATGATTAAAAATACGATTCGTACACATTTTAACCGGCCTAGACAATAGACAAGACACGAAACCTATTAGACGATCAAAACTATTTTTCCAAGGCTCCTTGATTAAAACTTAGTGTTTTTAACAACACCATGGCACCCTGGATTGAAATTTAAAATACGATTTGTTTTTAAGCGGCAATATCAAAAGTTGACATATGTCGCCTTTTATTCGGAGTGTCATTTTTTATCGAATAAAGTAGCAATATACCGAGGGTGCCATTAAAAATCAAAAGATGTAATCATTTCCGGTGAAACAGGAAGAGACCAAAAACAATTGAATACGTCAATCAATCCTAATTTATGTCATATGCCTACTAACATACAAATCTGTTTTTTTATCTGAAAAAATAATAAAGTTATGGGGGTGAGCCACTTTTGAGACGAACCCGGTATATTAAAAAATATTGTTTCATAATGTAATATCATTTTAAAATTCTTGTATGTTGTTTTAGATTCTGAAGATAATTTTAGAATAAACCGGAATATATTTTTAATAAAAACATTATTAATTATTAACAGGGTTATAATAATTATGATTTTGCTACAAAAGCCTTTATATAAATGATTATGTAAGAGAAAAAATTCAGATTTTACATTTTACTAAAATATTATCTAAATAAGCGCCTTTCTACAACAACGCCACTGAATCCTAATGGTTAAATTGAAAGTTGCCTACCGGTAGAAAGTCGTTTCAAGACTTAAATGGATTATTTAAGTCAAATTTCTTGCAAATTTGGCACTAGCGAACCATATTTTATAGTTCTTGAACAGAAAAAGTAAACAAAATAAACACTTAAGGACTACAAGCTAAGAAAATGCTTTAATCCATCCGGGGAGATAGCGGCAACAAAGCTTTACCGCACACGTGCGACACGTACTACAAGGTAATAAATGAATGAATAGGCGACCTCGCTTCTAATCGGTGTTGCCATATTGTAAAGAACTTATTTATCCTTTTTAAATAGTATCCGACTTATAATTTAGTAGTATAAATAATTTAGTAGTATAAGGACTATTTAATACATCTATGGAATATTAAAACCTACTTTATTAAAATGTAGTATTAATATCTGAATATATGTGTATAACAGGAAAAAAAATATTGATAATATTAAAGACGTGACAACATAGGCTGGATGAGGAAGGCTCGGTCGACTGTACCCAGAAGTAAACATGTTTACAAAAAATATTGTTTGACCGCGTTAAGATGTAAATAGTGTAGCCTATATTTTATTTTAAGTCTATGGTCGAAACGAATGACAATGTCAGGAAGTAAATAAATAAATGCGGCAAGTTGACATTTTTTACAGCAGAGTTACCACCTGAAAACCCAGCGGGAAATTTAAATTCCAGTTAGTCAGTCCAGCGCCGAATACGACCATGGTTGATTCGATTACTTCAATAATTGGTATCGAATATAGCGACTAAACTCGGGTTAAGTTTTCATTATTTTCATAAAAAAGTCATCTTTACTAAATTCTAGAATTGATATGTCAAGATTATGACGAAAAATATTCGTAATCCGTTCACGTTCACGAGAATCTCGAACTTAAACCTTGGGGGGGGGGACGGGATTATGAAATTATAATTTTCGCAGATTTAGAACCGCGCTCGGAAAACTCGTGCCGGAAAACTTCGACAGCGGAAATAGAAAATTCGGAGGTAGTAGTAGTGGTAGGTATAGTACCGTCATCACACTAGGACTTTTCCTAATATTGACGTTCCCGACCCCCGCGACTTCATTAAACAGTCCGCGGCAGCTCTCGCCAAAACTTAGCTTCCATATCTTTTAATTAACGTCTGGGGAAAACCCGCCGCTTTTCCTCGGCGAGTTTTCTCTATCAAGGCAGTGGCGGCACGCCAAACAAAAAAAATACTTGTGCAATTTTTTTTAAAAAAAGAAATTTTACTCCATTTTCTTAAAAACTCTGTCATAGTAAATTTGACAGATTTTAGAGTTTTTTAATTAAAGATGTACAAGAATGTCAATATACAGGATGTCCCAGGCTGAGTGTACATTAAATGTTTGTAGAAAGCTATAGTATCTAGGTCGGAGATTTTTTGCCACATCATTATTTCACAACGAGATCTATAATAATAATAATAATAATTTATTCATAAATACATATAAATACATATAAATAAATAAATAGTATACATTATAAAGTCAAAGACTTGTTCGTATAAATATTATGTAAATTAAAAATATAAACAGAGTATAAACAATATTAACAAGGAATTAAATACTATAGATTAAAAATATTTTCAATATAGCGGTACTTCCCCCATATATACCCCCATTTTTGCCCCCATTTTGTTCCATGCCTAAATTTTCTGTAAAATTTTATGAATTTTGATATAAACACTTTGTACTTGACAATAACCGTTTTTGAAAAAAAATATTTAAAATTTTTGAAGGAAAAAAACTGCCTGTCAAAAAAATTTCTATAGTCTAAACGTCAAATTTAGTGATAACTACAGTCACTGTGACATAAAGAGAAGACATGTGGCTATTGATTTCAAAAATTATATTATTCGAATGTCAAATAATATTGACCGTAGAATATACCGGGTGCGTCTCAAAAGTGGCTCACCCCTATAACCTTTTTATTTTTTCAGATAAAAAAACGGGATTTGGTATGTTAGTAATGACATAAATTAAGACCGAATGACGTATTCAATTGTTTTCGGTCACTTCCTGTTTCACCGGAAATGACTAGAACTTATATTTTTTACTTTATTCGATAGAAAATGACCCTCTGAATCGAATGACATATCATATGTCAATTTTTGACACATTCGCTCAAAAACAAATTGTATTCTAAATTTCAATCTAGAGTGCCATGGATGCGTTAAAAACACTAATTTTTAATCAAGGAGCCTTTCAAAAAATAAATTTGATTGTCTATTGTTTTTAGTGTCTTGTACTGGCCGGTTAAAAGATGCCCAAATTGTATTTTTAATCATATCTCATTTTTTTTCAAATGGAATGAGGGTGGCTCATTAGCATATTTAGAGAAAGCATTTTTTTACGAATAATTTGATACCACACATTTGGTATTTTGAGTGAAATTGTCGTTACGAACCGCATGTTGCAATTTCAAATAAACCATATGCCAAAATGTCAAAAGTTGACATATGATATGTCATTCGATTCAGAGTGTCATTTTCTATCGAATAAAGTAAAAAAATACCGAGGGTGCCATTTAAAAATCAAAAGTTGTAGTTATTTCCGGTGAAACCGGAAGTGACCGAAAACAATTGAATACGTCAATCAATCCCAATTTATGTCAAATACTAACATACCAAATCTCGTTTTTTTATCTGGAAAAATAAAAAAGTTATAGGGATGAGCCACTTTTGAGACGCATCCGGTATTGTTTGACAACCAAGTTCAAGAAGATATTTGTGTTCAACTGATATTTCTATAAAAAGTGACAATAATAGGCATTCGCACCAAGGGCGGATACAGGATAATTTAGAATATGCTTTCTTGGGCGCCATTTTTAACTCAAAAACCAATATTTAACCCTATTTATAGATTTTAGGGCCCCTCTGTATCCGCCACTGATTCACACGTTTTTATTTATTTTTTTTTATTTTTTACGAATCGCGATATAAGTCATAACTTGAGCCTTACACTCTGCCACTGATTTTCAGGGAAATTTTTACGAGGGGAAGCGGTGAAAATGTTGGAAAAGGGACGAACGAAGGTAGACGTCATTAGGGAAAACTTTAACGGGAACGTTTGAGTTTCTTCTCTTGTGTGTGTTTGCCTCTACGCAATCGGAATAAAGACGTTTTCCCGTTTAATAAGTAAATTCGAAGGATTTTTAAATGGCCGACGACTAGTATATAATTTTGAAATGGTTTAGAATCTTTAGAAAAAAAAATAAAGTGTAAAATAGCATTTCTCCTATTATCACAATGTTTCCGTGTTTTACAACTACAAAAATGGTTTTAGTTTTTAAATTTTAATACGAGGCATGTTTTTTAAGTAAGTACCGTTTTGCGATTCCGCCGCCGCAGCGCTACGGTCGGCGTTCCGCGCATGCGCGCTGGTTACCTACATCTCTTGTCTATGCACAGACGCCAGTACAGTCTGATTCTTCATTGTATACGTTGTTTATTGAGTGTTTAAGATGCCTCCGACATCGTGAGCCCCGCCGATTGTGAAGTACGGGCTGTCATACGATTTCTTAGTGCTAAAGGCGTAAAACCGATCGATATTCATCGTGAGATCTGTGAAGTTTACGGACAAAACATTATGAGTGATGGAATGGTAAGGAAATGGGTGAGAGCATTTAAAGATGGCCGCACAAATGTGCATGATGAAGAACGGAGTGGGCGTCCTTCGGTCGTTAATGAAGATTTGGTGCAGAAAGTGGATGAAAAGGTGAAAGAAAACAGACGCTTTACAATTTCATCATTGTGCGACTACTTTCCTCAATGTTCTCGTAGTGTTTTGTATCGCATTGTGACCAAGAACTTGAATTACCGGAAATTGTGTTCACGTTGGGTTCCGAAAATGTTGACGGATTTGCACAAAACCCAACGTTTAGGCAGTGCATTAACTTTCCTTGAGCAGTACCACAATGAAGGTGAAGATTTTTTAGACAAAATTGTTACTGGTGACGAAACATGGGTGGCCTACGTCACACCAGAATCGAAACAACAGTCCATGGAATGGCGATATTCATCATCACCCAAAACAGTGAAGTTTAAGCAAACAATTTCTGCCCGGAAAATCATGTGCACAGTTTTTTGGGACAGAAAAGGAGTATTGCTAATGGAGTTTCTGCCTCGTAATGAGACAATCAATGCAGCATCTTATTGTGAGACATTGAAAAATCTGCGCCGTGCAATCCGAAACAAAAGACGTGGCAAGTTGAGTAAGGGTATTGTTTTGCTGCATGACAATGCCCGTCCACATGTGGCTAATCGGACCAAAGATCTCATCAAATCTTTTAAATGGGAAACTCTAAATCATCCTCCATACAGCCCTGATCTGGCGCCCAGTGACTACCATTTATTCCTGCACTTGAAGAAACACCTGGGCGGTCAGCGTCTTCAAGACGATAACGAAGTCAAAACAGTTGTGATACAGTGATTAACCAGTCAGGCGGCAGAATTTTATGAGGAGGGTATTGAAAAACTGGTGCCACGTTATGACAAGTGCCTCAATATTCACGGAAATTATGTAGAAAAGTAGATTAAGGTACAGGCTTTCATGCAAAAATAAAATTATTGTGATATCTTTGCAGGTTATTTTTAATTCCAAAACGGTACTTACTTAAAAAACATGCCTCGTAAAATGCTTTAATTTGCAGCCTTAGATTGGCGATTTGATAGCCACAAATAACAAACAAATTTGTTTGTCAAAGGTTGTGCACCCTTAAGGTATCTAATCATGTGAAATAAAAGCTTACAAAAGAAAATTGGTGGTTAATTTTTATTATTAATTGATAAACAGAGTCCCTTTATGCTATAAAGATGTGTTTTCGTCCTTATATGCCCGCAATAAAAGAATATCGGTCATCGACATCTGCAATAGACTCTCCCAAGTCTGAGGCTCGGTTATGAAAAATGAAAGAGACTGAATTCTGAGAACAGACGTCGGTCGTTTTTGTCGGTGTTCGATCGCTCGGTGTAACAAAGTAACACGAAAGTAACAAAGAATTATCGACTGGCTCTGTATTACGAACTGTTTTTGATTTTATTTCGCTTTTCAAGCAGGATGTTTCGATGGATTTGTCTTTAATCCATTCAGAGTATGATTTACAAACAAGAAATAATGATACCAAACACCAAACCACTTTTATTTTTTATTACACCTTAACCTTAAAATTTCAATGAATTTCAAACTTCATTATACAGGGTGAGTTTCCTACGATGTTCTCTGTGGGCATCTCGGAAACTACTGGAGATAGAGAGTCGGTTAAATGGGGAAAGAATTGCAGTTTTGTGGGGTCATAAATATGCACCTTTCAGATTTTTGAAAAAGTTCTTAGCTTACTAGATATTTCGAAAAAAACAAATTTCAGTTGTTTTAAAAATTGTCCCTAATTCCATTGTAAGCCAATATTTTAGACAAAAAGTTTTCAGATAAAAATTGTAGATAATCACATCCTTAATGAGACTGTGTCCTCCGTTTTTTTTCTAAACCTTGTCATTTTTGACATATGACACAAACATATGTTTTTTTAAATGAAAACCATAGCTGGCCATGACTTCATAAAAATAGCCATTTTTTAAGCTTTTCAGTGATATAAGCTATAATATGTTTTCTTCGAAAAAATACTGAGCCAATTCGTAATATATCTAGAAATTCATTTACCCACTAGTAGTTATAAAAAGCATTTTTGGTAAACTCTGTCTCTAATAGTTTCTGAAAAATAAAATTATTTTTTTTAAAAAGGTCCGATTAAATTTATATCTCCGAAACTAAAGTTCCAAAAAAATTCGTAATATATCTAGAAATTCATTTACCCGCTAGTAGTTATAAAAAGCATTTTTGGTAAACTCTGTCTCTAATAGTTTCTGAAAAATGAAATTATTTTTTTTTAAAATGACCGATTAAATGTATATCTCCGAAACTAAATTCCATATATACATATTTTGTAAATTAACTTTGTAAATGACAAAAATTGTAAATATGAATTTTTCAAATGAAGAAAAACATCTAGGATTATTGGTTCAACTTTTCTTGACCATACATTTTCGAGGATACGTTGACCGGTGATTGTTACGTTTTTTAGAGAACGGTTTTCAAGACATGTTCAAGAAAAGTTAAATTTAGTTATGCCCATTCTTATCTTTCTTGACTAATTTCACTTAGATGGCATGGTATGCATGGTATTCTTATTCTGTTATGATTTATCACTTATAAAAAGTCAGAATATATTATTAAACAGTTCTTGACAATTTACATTATACAAACTAAAACTTAAAAAAATAATATCACTACATACACCTTAAGTTATTTTAGAAAATGTTTAAAGAATCCGCCATTGTTTTGAGTTGCATCTTTTTAAAACTGAATTACTATACCTATTCTCCCAGAAGGACCGATCAACTTAATTAAACTTCTCTCGTACCGTCTATAATTCGTCTAAAATTATTGTTTGTTGGCAGTTACTCTAGGATAGGTGGTTTTAAGTCCAGAAGTGGATCTTGCAAGGCTTTGTATGTTTGTGTATGTATTTGATCTATGACTTGGTTTTACATGATATCTCGCAACTTTTTGTACTTAGTAGAAGGCGCATTTTTTTTACATTTTATGGTTTTGACGAGATTTAAACGATTTCAACCAAACAAATAGCAAATAATGCATTAAAATCATCGGCTTAATCTCTATAATATAGTACATAACGGGACAAAAAAAGGTTCCAGACGGTATCATTACGATTTATCCAGCACGAAAGCGTTAGTTTGGAAAACCACACCGCGCTATTGAACAGTTTTCAACAAAAAATCCAAAAAGCACACAATACAAAACCGGATTTTTTCTCTCTGGACCTTTGGATGAAATAGATACGATCCGGTGGATTTTTGGCATACGTTTTTTTAACCAATAGCTACTAAAATACCAGAGCCGCAGCTTAAACTGTTTGTACCGCGATTCTAAATTGTATTTTGTATTGGAAGAGGAAAGTTAATCACTACGACCTTAACGACGAGCTCTAACCGTTCTTTTGAGTTATAGTCCCACAAGTGTTTGATAGGGTTTAGATCTGGTGAACATGCAGGCCAGTCCAAAACTATGACATCTTCAGTTTCAAGACATTCTCTATATAACTACTCTGGAATGGGTAAGTGTTTTATTGTGCATGGAATTAAAATTTTCCCAGTTGCAGCTCCCCAAAGCCTAACGATTGTTTCTAGCACTAAATCAACATACCTCCGACCTTTTAAAGTTTGTTGAAGTGGCAACAATGGAGTTTTTGCTCCCAGCCTAATACCTCCCCAGAACATTACAATTCCTCCTTTATATCTTGGTACAGATTTGGCAGCCTGGAGTCTCGCTCGTCTTCTTGGAGCTCTGAGAACCCGAATTGGAAGGTCATCTTAGGCCAATTCTGGTCCCATCCGAAAAAAGGACATTGTTTCAAATCTCAATTGTCCAGTTTTGATATCGAAGGCACCAATTTAGCCGGTCAATTTTATTTTGCCGAGATAACAATGTGACCCGAAACTTTCTTCTACTGTACAACCCTCGAGCACAAAGGCTTTTTCTTATGGTTTCAACTGAAACGTTCACACCTGCAGCTGCCAGAAGTTGTCTTTGTAGCTCTGGATGAGAAATATTGGGATTTTTTCTAGCAATTTGGCACACAAAGCGGTTTTGTTGTGATTCTTTGACGACTTTGTCTGGGCCTGTTCTTGAGAGTTCCTAGTTCAAAGTTCATTCTTCAGCATATGTTTTCGATACAGCACCCTGGGTAACGCCCACTATTTCTGCTATGTCTCTTTGAGGCATTTCTCGTTCAATGAGAGCAATAATTCTTCTCTTCTGTATAATAATAATCCAACATAAGGCATTTTTTATTTTCGATCGAATCGATTTCGATTGGATCGAATGAAAATTACCGGACAATCGTCCTTTTCTTACTGAACACAAAATTCACAAGAAAGAAAATGGCAACAGTCGTTTATTCTTTATTATCATGTTTATTCAAACAAAAAGTCTTATCTTTAAGTTGTATTCCATTTTTTTCTTTGCAAAAAGTTTAGCCAGAAATAATGAGTGATTCCAAATAAGTTTGGTTGTGTGTAAGTTTCCATTAAATTGGAGGAAATATTAAAAAAGCTGTAAAAGCCCGACAAGCGTTACTTCCACCTATACGACCGAGAAAAATTAAAGGTTTTCCTTGATTTAAGTAAAAACAATCTTCGGAAACCGACTGTCTACGAAACTAGATTCCTATCAGCCCATAGAACAGGCAGGTTTTCGAAAAGGTTTTAGTACCATCGATCATCTACAAACAATTAAAACAGTCATTGAAAAAACAACAGAATACAATATACTTCTACATTTGGCCTTTGTAGACTACCAAAAAGTCTTTGACAGCATCGAAACCTGGTCATTTCTAGCTGCAATGGAGGACGCGAGAATTGATTCCAGATATTATTCCATTATTAAAAATATCTATGATAGTGCAACTTTCCAAGTTAAATTAGATGATGACCTCAAAACAGAAAAAATACCACTCGGCAATGGCGCGAGACAAGGAGATACCATCTCTCCCAAGTTATTTACACTGGCACTGGAAAATGTCTTCAAGAAATTAGAATGGGAAAATAGAGGTCTAAACATCGATGGGGTACACCTTAGCCATCTGAGGTTCGCAGACGATATTGTCTTGCTGAGCACCGACATTCAAGAACTGAACACCATGCTAAATGAGCTAAATGACCAATCCCAGAAAATTGGCCTTAAAATGAACTTGAAGAAGACCAAGATAATGAGCAACAATATCCATAACATTACCGTTGACAACGTTATTATTGAAAACGTAGACCATTATATATATTTAGGTCATAAAATCAAGATGGGCAAGGAAAACCAAAATACAGAGATCAAACGCAGGATCCATTTGGCATGGGTAGCATTTGGAAATATGAGCGATATTTTCAAGGATAAAAAGGTGCCCATGAACCTAAAGAAAAAGGCTTACGACAGCTGCATTCTACCTGTGCTTACGTATAGCTTAGACACTATGGCAATTACCCGAAAAACAGCAGAACAACTACGAGTAGCACAAAGAGCCATGGAAAGAATCATGTTGGGAGTCACCATTAGGGAAAAAATACGGAATACCACATACGTCAAAAACAAAATTAATAGATGTCGTTAAAAGAGTGGCAAGTCTGAAGTGGCAATGGATAGGACATGTGGCAAGACAGGATCCAGACCGATGGCCCCAAAAAGCAATCCTATGGAGACCAAGGGGAACAACAAGAAGTGTGGGCCGACCAAAAAAGAGATGGGTCGATGACGTCAGGGCAGTGGCGGGAAGACAATGGATAAGATTGGCTAGAGATCACGAAGCATGGAAAAACCTAGAAGAGGCCTATATCCAACACTGGATGGAACCAGGCTGAGAAAGAAGAAGAAGAAGAATCTTCGGATTGTCACGGGGTTTTTATTTTAAATGAAGCATTGACGTTGCTTGATTGTGCTGTGGCTTTCGTTTTTAGGAGGTTTTGGCTTTATCCAGTTTTTTTTGGTCTAATTAATAGTCGGAAAACAGCAACAAAAGGCATAAAACCCAAAATGCCGGAAAAATTGACCCTCGGCATTAGAGATGTGTCGTTCGTGAATGATTCGTTCACAATGATCGAATCTTTAGAAAGACCCGTGATTGACTCGGTCACCTCACGTGACCCTATCAATCATATGACCCGAAACACAAAATCCTCTCCTGCGTGTCTTACTGAATTTGAACCTAAAACAACGATCGGATCATTGAAGATTGAAATGAAAAACGAACCAAACGAACTCTTTTTACGTATCGCGTCGCGTCGTTCGAATTAAACCCCGGCCCGTTCAACGATCAATGCAAACATCCGAGCCGCATTTTAATATCTAATTTACCGTAATTTACGTCTTATATTGTTTTCACATTATTAGTTAATCAAGCTAGGCATCGCGTCATCGCGATCGCGATAATATTTCTTCATAATGATTAAGATAAAATCATTCATGCATCATTTCATTCAGCGTTCCGAGTTTCGAATGTTCTGAATAAGTTACACTGAAACACAGTACAGCGATCATTCATATGAACGAATCATGATGAACGGGTCATTTCAATGAATGACCTGGTGAGGCGCGGGTCACGGGAATGAACCGGGTCTTCCCATCCCTACTCGGCATTAGGGAGCAGCCCATAAAAAAATCGGAATAGATACTTAAAAAAATAAAAATAAAGCGCGGGCTCTATGTATAAACACTTGAAGCTTATTGTGCGGCAAAAATGGAAAAATCGCCAAATTATTTTGAATAGAGCCATTCTGTGCTCTGGTGTGCGTTTTGTTTTTATTTTTGTTCTGACTGGAGATTTTGTATTTTGTATTACTATACAGATTTCACAAATTTATGTGGTTGTATTTGGATATAAAAAAAATATATTATAAATTAATATTGTTTGTTTTTTTTTTCCTTTTTACTTACTATAGAACATACAGTTTATAGTTTGAAAAATAATTGAACATTGAGAAACCTATATTCCTTCGTTTGTGAATAAACATCGCATTATGAATTTTGCTATTTTTGAACTTGTCTGCTGTTTTAAAAAATATAATTTTCAGTATTCGACTGACATATTAATAATGCCGATGTTGTCACTCATAATGAAATAAAATAATAAAAATATTTTAACAATAATACGAGATATTTTGATTTTTAAATATTTATTTTATCGAAATTATTCTTAATTATAAAATACCCATTTTTAAAAAGGGAGATAAAACAGACCCAGCAAACTATAGAGGAATAACATTACTGAGCACCTCGCTAAAACTTCTGACTAAGATCATTGCGGACAAAATCTCCTCAATAGTGCCAATAAGCGCCAATAAGCGAACAACAAGGATTCCGAAGAAAGCGATCAACTACCGATGCACTATTCATACTCAGGCAACTAGTTGAAAAATCCTTAAAATATATCTCTCCAGCCTATCTATGTTTTATAGATTTAACAAAGGCCTTTGATAGAGTCCAACTAAAAGACATCATCACCATCTTGGAAAGCGGTAATGTCTCCAAAGAACTCACAGAACTTATCAAGGACTTAAACACAAACACAACAACCCAAATAAGAACAAACTTTACCTTAACGCATCATCTTCGAACTACAACTGGTATTCGCCAAGGCGACAGTCTCAGCCCTCTGTTATTCGACACAATCATGGATCAAGTAATAAAAACCGTCAAGAATACTGGATTAGGATATCGAATGGGAATGCATAAAGTAAACATATTATGCTATGCCGATGACACAGTACTTATTGCAGAGTCAGAGGACGACCTCCAAAGAATGCTACAAGCTTTTAACAGACAGGCAGAAAAACTTAACATGCAAATTTCCACAAATAAGACCAAATGCATTACAAAGGAGCCTCTACGGTGCAAATTGGTAATAAAAAACAAAACTATTGATCAGAAAATGTCATTCGAATACCTCGGATGCAAAATTACAAGCTCAGGATTCCTGGAAGAAGAAGTAAGGAAACAAGCCAATAAAGCTGCCGCAATATCAGGACATCTTAAATATCCCATATGGAAAAACAAACATTTGAGTACAGAATTAAGTCAAGAATATACAAAACCTGCATACGACCAGTGATGACATATGGTGCGGAAACCAGAGCAGAAACATCAGTAACAAAGAGAATCCTACGAACTACTGAAATGAAGACCTTAAGAATGATAACTGGATACACATTGAGGGACAAACAGAGAAATGTAGACATAAGAGAATAGAATGGGCCCCGACAGAATGGCCAAGAAGAAGAAATTATTCTAGCGGCGAGTCTACGCCGCCTCTGGCAGATCGAAGATTCCATAACCTTACCCAATATTTCCCTCACGCTCAAATAAACTTCTACGTTTCCCTCACTAGAGGCTATTGTATGCAGCTTCCATCCCCTAACCTTAGATCATAATACATACCAAATAGATACGAACTTAGCAATTTTTATCTTCAAACAATTCGATTAGGAATCGGACATGAAATATCTTAATGTTTGGCAAAAATATGCTAGACTTATCAAACCTTGGTGATATATCACCCTTGGATATAACCACCTATATTAAACGGTTGGGTGTTGAGGGTGAACTTTAAAGTGTGTTGAACTGAGTCACAGTAGGCACTTGTAGCTACAGTGGAGTACCACTCTTAGTAAACTACAACAAATGCCATCCCCTGTAGGACCTAAGCTAGACAATGGCTGCCATCATGGCCTAAGAATATTTTTGTCTTCATACCTCTATATCTTTGGTTTTGCATTAACTTACAGAACCGTTATCATATATTAATATCTTACGAGTCTATTACCATAGTATAAGGAAACTAGTAGATTTACTCCTTGTCAAATCCTTTGTTCTTTTTCTACCACTTTATATGACCTTGTTCTCGCCTCCCGTGACCACTGACGTAGCTGTATAGTTGTGGTCTATTAACTAGGCAAAGTATAGTCGTGGCACTCGCCGTAGTTTCACAGATATGTATTTAGAATATACCCTGTAAGAGACCGTACAGCGTATATGAAAAGATAATAAAAAAAATTAAGAGAACTTTCCACACTATCAGTCACCACCATCGCGATACGTCATAATTTCACGCCTTTCTCCACACTCGAAAAAACAAGGAAAAAAACGCATCATTGCTTGATGGCCCTTCCTCTTACCCCTCCTTACTGCTTCCCAGTCCATTCAAGCGTTCTGTTCTGTATGCAAAGACAAAAAGAAAATTCTCTGCCCTCCTCTTACTTCTGGCTTCCCCCGTATACACTTAAATGCGCGTACACACATGGCAGGCCGTCTGAGTGACGGTTTGTTCTTATTATTTTCGCACCTAAGCCATTGAAATCGGCGTGAAAATAATAAAAAAAAACCCTCTTTGCTTTGCTCTATATAGAGGGGGAGTTGGTCCGTATGTATGAGGGTTTAGAGCATGAGACATGTAGGGAACATGTCGTATCGTTGATGAGATGAAGCCAAAATGAATTAGGATATTATTTCCTGTTGATTTACGTATTTTAACAACTAAAGATGAAAAGAAATTTTAAACATAAATCTGTAAGATTTGCTTCTTCTTCTTCTTCATTTAAGTAAGAATAATAAATAAATGTAGATATATATAATGTATATGTTACGGTTATAAGTCCGATGTCCGGTTAATGTTGATATTAACAGGTTATTGTTTGAGTTTGTTTTGTTTTTGGTTGTTTTGTTTTGTGTTATTCTAGAGATTAACCGAGTAATGTCGATATTAACTGAATATCGGACCTTAACCGTAACATATACACTCTGTAGGTACAAAACCTCTTCCTAAAAGCCCATATCTTCCCATCTCTTCCATCGATCTCTATACCAGTCGCCCGTTTCTGTTCTTCTTTCTTCCCCTTCTTCTTCGCCGTTGTCTTCTTCATTTTCGGCTGCTTCGTCCAATTAAAAAGCGACCTCGTCATCGCTATAGATCGTTTAAAGATAAAAATACTAATTTCGTTGCTACCATCTCTCGTTAGTTTGTTAATTAGGTTTTTTTTCTGTTCGCCGCGCTTCTCTTATTTCATTTTCCTCATCTTTTGTATCTATTTTTTTCTCTCCCTTTTTTTTATCGACAACACTGTCCGTATTTTGTCGAATATTTTCACGCCACAACCACGTCGCGTCGTTTGACGTCTATTGTTCTTGTTGTGAGGCTTTTATGTGTTTGTTTGCTCGTAGCAGAGTTGCCAACTGTTCAAAAGTTAATAAGACTAGAGGGAAGAATATAGGCTGCAGGACACATCCAAAGTAGAAAACACCTCATCGCAGTGCGCCGAGACGACAACCCTTCGTGCCAAAAAATTTGGTACCACTGATATCAGAGATACGTCAATATATGTCATATATACGTCAATATAATATACGTCGATACGGGAACTAACCTCTGCACAGAGGAAGTTTTATATAATAATATATTATACGCCAACGATACAATACTTACATTCCTCGACTATATCAGTGCTTGAATCGTCATCTATCGTCTCTTTACCAAGGGATAGAAGGCAATGAAAAAGCAAATAATCTAGCTAGGAAAGGAGCGAACACTCCACTAACTGAACACCAGTACACCTCATCACTGAGTGCGCCGAGACGACAACCATTCGTGCCATGAATTTTGGTACGACTGATATTGGAGATGGAGAACTACCCTCTATAAAACCGTCCCAGATACTGGCTTTTGTCAAAGCCCTGGGACTGTATGATGAGTTATGATTCAAGAAAGGGGGACACAATGGATCTGTAAGGTCGAAGTGATTAACCCCCCTCCCACTCATTCTAAATTCTAAATTCTAGGTCGACTCAGCCTTAAATGAGTACTTTGGATTCACAATCCTGAGGTAATAATAGGCGGTTGCAGAGCAAAATTGGCTCTAGCATAGCAAGCTGTACCTTGCTACTCCCAAGGCGTTAAACGCTATATACGGGAGCTATTATTATTATTATATAGTCTTCTCATACAGTGTCTCTAGTAGGTACCCCACGATTCTAATAAAGCATCCATTGATTCTTCCGTCCAAAAGATAAGTATTTTCCATTTCAATCATCAAAACAACACAAAAACCCCATCAAAAAGAATAAGTAAAATATATTTGATCTGATGAATATTGAGGGAAAGACCGACCATAACAAGGAATGACACAATAGAGAAATAGTACAGGATAGAGGACTGAAACATTAACTGAAATCAAAATATTAGCAAGAGATTACATATTTAAATGAAAACGTCTGGAACTTAGACAGTTAAATCCATTTCCGTAAAATAAAACCAAAACTGCAGCTGCCATAAAAATATGACAGCTTTTTGTAATAACTCTTATCTCCGTATTTTAACTACCCCCTTTCCACCCCCTGTTTCTGGACGCCGCCCCCTGTCCCGCCCTTTTCCGATCCTCGAAACGTCGAGAGTAATGAATGAGCGGATCGTAAAAATTCAAATTGCCAAGTCCTAGAGACGGTTCAGCGGGCCATACATCTAATTTGACGATAAAAATATTACGCGAGAGCCGGTCGACGATGCTTTAAAATTTAAAATACGCGCTTAAACTGAGCGCGAACGAACTATCAACGGGGGGATATACGTAAATACAACCGCACTAAACGGTTTGTGATGCTGTTTAGGTTTTTACCCAAGCTACATAGTCTCCCCAAAAGTTATATAGTATCTTAGAAAACGCAAAAATATACTACTAACTATACTGACTTAGTACTCCACTAAGTAGACCAAAACCGTTCTGCTTCCCAAGTAGAAACTAACTTAAAGCTAAACTCAAGAAGCTGGAAGACTTGAAGCTAAGAAATAACGGTAAATGCAGATTTTGTGCAAACACCAATGGGGAAACACCAGAACACTTTACTGACTATCGGCTTGAAAAATCACTCTCTATGCAAACTCACAGTCCAGTTCGTTTAATATAAACGGCAAAATTTCCTCTAATTCGGAAACTAATATGTGTTTAGTGGTCAATTACAGTCAGTTCCGCTAATTATTTCCGATATGAAACACCGGTGCGGTCATTTTTTGCCCCCGAAAGGGCCCTAGGGCTGTAAAATTTAATAATGGACGACCGGGGGGAATCGGTTGGCCCTGTGTCCCTCGCACAAAACGCGAAAAGTGGAAATAATTGGTCTGCGCTAAAATTTTAATTAGCAGAAAAACGGCACAGGAATGCCGGTGCACGTTTTGTTTTGTGCCTTTATTCTACTGATTTCGGAATGTTTTCAAAATAACTAAATTCGTTTATTACATCTATAAAAAATATTTTATTTTAACAAAATTTAATATCACTTTGTTTATATTTGAATACAGAGTTTAAAAAAACGACCGCCCTCTAATCACGAACGAGGCACGTTGTCAAATCATCCAATTTGTCCCAATTTCCCCGAAATCCGATACTCGAGTTCCTAACGGCATCACTCGCCCTACAACATTTCCTGACGATGCTCGCATTTTTCCACTACGACCACCCTCCTTCATCCCTTCACGATCAAGGGGGTAAAACCTCCCGAAAAAGAGGTTAAAAGAGTTTTCTTCTCTATCGCATTAGAAGTTTCCGGCTGCTTAACTTTAACCCCTCCCCCCACTCCCCTTAACTCCTTGACGTTTCTCCTTGCTTCCGGTTCATCCCGCGGCCCCCTAGATAGATAATGCGGAAGAAGTTTGGGTCGTTTGGTATTTTTAACGGTTCGTAAAGTCGTCCCTTTTATAGGGATCGGGATAAATTGGGATTTCTTTCATTGTTCCCGGTTGCTTTTCGCTAAAATTGGGTTTTTGATTCACTAGTCTTATTGTTAAAACGTTATTTACTGTTGTTTCATAAGCGAGTTGTGTTAAGCATACCTATTTTAAACTATAATTGATGCCCGAGCTGCAATCTGAGAGAAAACTTAATAGTTAACTAGATAGGAACTATCGGAAACAAGAAATGTCCATCTTATCCAATAGTCAAAGTCAAGCAGCATTTAAAGCGATCAACTCAGTAACCATCAATTCGAAGTTGGTCAGAGAATGCCTATAGAGACGCTGAACAAATTAGGAAATAGCATGGGACGCAAAATTGTCAAATCAAAAACTGTCAATTTCGAAACGCTTTCACAAAAAATATATTTTTATATTAATCTAATAGTAAAACAATACAAAAGAAAACAAAATGTAAATAATATTTTTATAACAAGAATAAAAGAATACAGGGAAAATTCTAGTTGAAAGATCAATTCATCGAGAAAAAATATAATAAAAAAAACATCGAACAGCCAAGCCTGATGCCCCGTGTCCACTGCAACGGGGTCAGTTCAACCACCACTGCCTCTATCGCCTTTTCTTCTTTTTTATGATGTTTACCCGGGACAAATATTGACAGATACGCTCTCTACTTTCTACCGTGCAGCTGAAATGGTGGTGGGGGGTGGGAGGGGATTTTGTCCCTGACGACCACCTAAGGCCCCCCGCTTAGTTCATCGGCAAATATTTTTAGATCATATTTTCTTGAAAGGCCAAAGAAAAATGGAAAAATGGAACTATGGATTTTTCATAAATCTACACCTACTCAGATATTTATTTATATCAGTAGATATTTATAGATCCTTTTATTATATTTAACAGTGATATATACCCTTGTACTCTTGATTGTGCCATGATATTTTGGTTCAAGTAATTCTCTAACAGAGATAATGTTTAGGTCATTTAAAAAATTACTGTTAAACGGTGGATAATGATAATAGTGTATTGTTTTATTAGGAATAAAAAGTAAAAATGATGCTTTTTGTGGACAGACTGTATGTTCCGACATACAGGCGAGGCACAAAATAGCTATTTATGTAACAAGATGCGAAATGAATGTGTTGTAAAAACGGATAATTTGAGATTTTAATGCATTATTATTATTCATTTTTAAACATTTTTTAAAATGATCTGCTAATCGGTTTCTAAGGCATTGTTTAATGACAAAGTTCTGTCAGGTTCAAACGTCGCCGTATTTCCTACAAATTTTTGTGAAAAAATGAGTGATAATGACGAGTCTTTGGATATTCAACAAGCTGCTGAAACTGCGCTATCTACGTTAGTGCGCGAGAAGTCGAAAAACTTATACGAGACCATCTACAACGACTTTGAAACCTGGATCAAAGAAAATCCTGTTGAAAATTTCACAGAAAATGTAGCTAGCAAGCAAGCCTATTTCCTAAAGTTATCCACTACCATAGAGCCATCAACTCTGTGGAGTAAAAATTCGATGCTCCGCACCATGATTTACCTGAACAGAAACGTAGATGTTAGCAAATTCACAAACCTTATTGCATTTTTAAAAAGAAAAGCTTCCGGATATCAGGCAAAGAAATTAAAAAATTACATAAAAGTATTTACAAAATTGGAAATAGAACGCTTTATGAAAGAAGCCGATGACAAACAATTCCTGTTAGCTAAAGTTGTGTTATCGAGTAATTAGTAATGTGAGTATTTGGAGCATGTAGGAGGGAAGAAATCACGTTTTTGACCGTAGATGCCATTAAAGATTGTCAGTCATTTATTAGTATGAAGATTCCGAATACAAAAACTCATTTTCCAAGAGTGTTTTCGATTACTGAGGGAAGAAATTTACTTATTCCGACTCCTACAACTTGCATTTCTCTTAGAGAAGTTAGATGCTTCTTGTATTCACTTTAATAATTTAAATAATTGTACCTTTAAGATTTATAATAAATAAATATTTAAATATTTTTATTGTTTCTAACGTTTCATTTTTTACTTTTATACTATATATAATGTCACTTTTAGGTACTAGTGCCTAAAAGACTGTCATTTCGAATCCTTTGAATAAGAAGACTAAGGAAGGAGCATAATGCTATCAATGTATTCATGCATGGTGGGCGGAAAAAGCTCTCTAGGGTGGGGATCCTTGACAGTTCTGTTTGACGATTCATTTGTCACATTTGAATTTGATTTGAAATTTTGTGGATTTGTCAGTCTTTACGAAGCTTATTTTATGTTATTTATTATTTATTCTACTACTGATAGTTGTATAAAGGTACTAAATCTAGATGGAAATTGTGGCAGAACTTAAATTAACAGTGACATTATCGCGATTTATCGAAAAAGACTCTAAAATAGTTGGTTGTGTAGCGTGCGGTAGATCTCGGCAAAAATTGAGTGAAATAATGGAACAACTTTTCGCTAGTAAGTGACTATATAATATACATAGGTGTAGTAAACCGATCATTTATGAAATTCACTTAAATTAACTAAATTATATATTTTCTTGCATTTTAGCTTTTATTTACTACTTGTCAAAGATCAGATGTCAAAGAATTTTGATACACTAATTTGACTTACCTGCTTCAGTAGCGTATCGGATGTTTGTGTTAATAAATACTTATTATAACTTATCTATTTTTATTAGAATTATATATTTTTATAACAATTTTAATGACTACCAACATTTATTCACAACGTAAAATAAAATAACAAATTATTGAGTTTACCCCACGTCTGCCCTACATCATAGTTTTACATTTTTTAAATAAAATTAGAACGGCACTGATAAACCGAAGTTTAAGTCGGCCATATTTGAGGCCCATCGTGGTGTACCTAAGATTTTTGATATGCTCCTTCCTTAGTCTTTTTATTCAAAGTTCGAATCTCATAAATATCAAAAACTGTCAATTTCGAAACGCTTTCACAAAAACTCATTTTTACTCCGAATAGAACATGCTATTTTTTTCAAATATCACAAATAATTTTTTAATAATTTCAAACGTTGGAAATATAATATAAAAAGATTTAAAAGTAATACCTTGTAAGTAATAATATATCGAGAAACTACGGTTACACTAGTTGAATTTGAGACTTTATGTCGATTTAATAATATATTTTCGTACTTTTGTGCTGAGGCGGAAAAGTGTTTTACTTTTATGCCTAGGCGTTAAAATGACTTTTTTATATTGTCAGTCACGTCGCAAAAATTAATACTTTTGTGACGTTAAAAAAAAGATTTTGGCTCCAAAATTAGTATGCTTATGTAAAATTAAAAACCAAAAAAAAGTCTTACTATTTCTATGATGAAAGAGTAGATAGTAAGAATTAAAATAATTTATAATTAAGGCATCGCCTCCTCCTATCATTTATCCCTGCTCGCCACTTTAAATCTACGACCTTAGGGGGTGTCATTTTAGCTACCCCACTACCATAACTAACCTCAAATTTATTCCGAACATGCAGATGATTCTCCTCGAACCTTAGACCATTACATAACACCTAGACACGCCTTTTCGTAGATGTCTTGTAACCAATATAATGAATGCCGTAAAAACTGTTTTAAAATTTAGGTTAGTCCAATAGTTTTTATTTTTTCACTGATTAATATACAGTAAGTTTAGTCATAGTCATAGTTTTGCTGTTTTAATATGTGAAAGAAACACAAAATTTATTTAGTTCAATGCTACGGAAAGGGTGATAATAGTTATCGGAAAATGTGATACTTTAACAGCAAAAAATATGACGTTATTCTAAATTAATAACATCTATAATAACTATAATCTAAATTAATTAACTAACTTTTTGAACATAAAAAAGAAAAACATTAATTTTCGCCATCTTTGTACTGCAATAAGTCCCTAATAGTTGACTCAACGATTTTATACATATATCATATCACCGATTATTTTTAACAAGGGATCATCTTTTAAAGTTTTAAACACCCTATATAAGATAAAAACTTACCGATACCGGATAAAAAGATGTATTTTAGCTTCTGTAACTTGTTTTGGTATGACATTTTATCAAAATGATGTCCAGTTACCATGCATATTACTTGAACCTATAAATTTTCTTTTCGTATATGCGCTTAGCTATTACTTTACGTAACTAGGACCCCGAATTTCCCCCTCCAACTCCCCCGAGCTTGTCTTTGGGGCCATTTTCTGGGTAATTTTTCGCCTGCATCTGCAACTAATGGGCGCCGAAGCATTTTTTATTTTGATTTGGTTTTGTTTGAGGGGATTTGCAAACGGGAAGGGGGGTCTTGGGGCGAATTATTAGCATAATAAGGGATGGGGAGCGTTTTTTGGGCTCGTCCATAACTCGGAATGTTGTGGATGACAGGTTTGAGATGGTTTTTTTTATCTTAAAATTTTAAAATATGATTTGTTATTGATTTAGACTCGTTTGTAAAATACTTCTATGGGGGGATGTTTCTCCAGAGACTATTTCTGCCTCTATACTTGACGTTCTTACATAAAGGTTAAGTGGGGGAGAAAATTTCTATTGTAGTAGGTGTAAAACAGGGCTGCAAACTTTCGCCGCTACTCTTTAACATCGTTCTGGATGTAGCACTAAATAGAGCATTTAAAGAACCACTAGGGATACAATGGGGACTCTTAAGCAGGCTAGAAGACCTGGATTACGCAGACGATCTATGCATCTTTTCCCATTCACATTCGGATATGTCTCAAAAACTTCTTAGACTCCAAGAGGAAGCTAATAATGTCGGTCTTCAAATCAACGTAGCGAAAACCAAAGAAATGAGGTCAAATACTCCCAACAACCAAGATCTATACCTCTCCAACCGAGGCATCGAAAAAGTTGATGAATTTCAGTACCTGGGAAGTATGGTTCACAGCGATGGGGGCACAGAGAAAGATATAGAGGAAAGGATTTTGAAAGCACAAAGAGCTTTTGGCATGCTTACACCTGTGTGGAACTCCTCTATATATAGCAAAAAAAAACTAAAGTCCAGCTCTTCAATAGCAATGTCAAATCTATTTTGCTTTATGGATGCGAAACATGGAAGGTTACGCGTGGTCTCATGGATCGCCTACAGGTGTTTGTTAACAAGTGTCTTCGAAGAATATTGAGAATTTTCTGGCCCAATCAAATTAACAACGAAGAACTGTGGAGAAGAACATCACAAAATCGAATAGATATCGAAATTAAGAAAGAAAGTGGGGCTGGATTGGGCACATTTTGCGCAGACCCACAGAGATATCGCTAGACAGGCACTTGAATGGAATCCACAGGGAAGACGTGCCAGGGGAAGACCAAGGAATACCTGGAGAAGAACAGTAACCTCTGAAGCACGAGAGGTCGGGAAAACATGGGGAGAGATCAAACAGACAGCTCAGAATAGGATCAGATGGAAACATCTCTTAGAAGCCCTATGTCCCACGAAGGGTTGACGGGAACATCGCGATCGCAACCTGCGATTGGCTCTCATAGGGAAATTCGACCGCGATTTCTTCTATTTGCAAGTTTCAATTTAGGCAACCAATCTTACTATAGTTGCGAGTTGCGCTTTTGCTGCGATTGTGATTTTGTTGCAAATGTAATTTTGTGGTCCATTGAAGCGTTTTATAGTAAACTGCGATTGATTTTTTTCAAATGTTTCACGAAATATTTCTGGAAATATTTCGGGGATAATGTAGCGGCTGTTTTAAATATTAAAATGGCAATCGCAGGTTACAGTCGCAGCGATTTAAAAATCGCAATAGTAGTTTCAATTGCGATTGGAGAATCCCAGTTTTGCTCGTCTCTCAAAAAAATCTAATCTCGCACGTTAAAATCCAAAACACGAATTTAAGACCACCAGGTCCTGTATGGAACAAAAAATAGAAGACAAAACATAATAAATAGGAATCACTTCGAGCCCACTAAGCTCCGCTTTAACGAGACCATGTAATCCGATCTCCGGTGCACCGGAAAGACGCCATTTGTATCCAGTAGCTCCCGGCAGCGGCCGTGGTTACCTACTTGCGGTGGCTCCGGTTACGCCTCCGTGTCGTTCTCGCACCGGGACAAAAGCACGGCCCGAGACGGAACTTTACCAGCGGCAGCGTTCACGCAGACAGGTATAAAATTGCATGTGTGTAGGTGCATGGAGTATGCACTACATTGTTGGCATTTTATTTTGTACAAAAGTTAACAGGCTTTGAGTTTGTCCTAATTTTTTGAGCTAGAAAATTCAGTAAAAGAAACAAACCATGGGATTTGAGTCAAGTTTTTGATAAATATTACCTTCTAGTTTTTTTTTAAATGAGGGTATCTCTTAAATAAATGAAAATATTTTGATTGGTAGTATATTTCGACCCCAAAAACAGGTCTAGAAGAAATGTTTTCATTTTATTCTCAAAGAGACACACCTTGTATAAGAGAGCTAATCTAGGGCCAGGGTTGGGTAACAACGCGTAGAAAATTAATTTTCTACGTGTATGTAGAAAAGTGCGTAGAAAATGTAGAATATTAAGTTGAAAACGTATAAAGATCTGAAAACAGATACAAAATTAATTTTGTATATTTCAAGCCGTTTTTTTTTCACTTTAGAGGTTTCTTCCTGTCTATTTTCTTTAAATTCTATAGGGGGGAAGCATTACTTGACTTAATTTATAAAAGTGAAATCAGTACATTTCAACATTTACAATAAAGAGTACAAAATGGATTCGGAAGTATAAGAAGAAGATATGTTCAAAGAGCTATAAATAAGACTGAACGAAAAATAAATTTGTGCATTTGTGAATGTAGAAACTAGTTTGTAAAAATTGATTTTTTTATAATTACTACGATAAAAAACTCAGCCATTCTTGAAATTTTTAAAACTTTTTTGATGGCATCTTGATGAACATCCCAAGGATCAACTTTGTCCCAATTTAACCATTTTCGTATCTATTACGGTTTCCGAGATACCCATACTCTTACCTCGAATTTGTAGCACCCTGTATACTACCCATTTGTTAAATAATAAATAACAATATGGATATTGTTATTTCTTGTACTAATCGTTGTGATTGAAGTATTTGAAATAAGTATAAACTCAAAAAAGGCTTACAATATACAAAATTAATTTTCTACGTCTGAAATCATGTAGATAATGTAGAAAATTAGATGGTGTAGAAAATTAATTTTCTACGTGTAGAAAATTAGGTTGTGTAGAAAATACGGTAGAGAATATAAAAAATTTTAAATATCCAACCCTGTCTACGGTATATTATTACACACACCGGAAAAGTCTAGGGATATTACAATTTTATCCAGCCATCGTTAGTAATTTTATTATTTGCATTTCTGATATAATAAAATTAAAATAAACAAATAGTTTACAGGACGTATTGGAAATAAAAATGCGAAATTTACCGAATTTTTCAAATTTACCTTGATTTTTATTGAACTCAAAAAAATACACACATTTTTTTTTATTATTCTAAACTGTGAATTAAAAAAAAAAAGATAAAACCATTTTTACTTAATAAAGGGTATGGCCTCCTCTACTGTTCATTACAGCCCTACATCGTTTCTCCATGCTCCTGATCAGGTTGTCGATCTCTTCTTGAGGTATAGCCTGCCACGCTGCATTCACGGCCCGAACCAGATTTTCAAAATTCTTCTTTGGACCGCGTCCCATACGTGCTCGATGGGGTTGAGGTCAGGAGATTGGGCCGGCCAGGGTAAGATGTTTAATTGATGAACATTGATAAACTCACTTACCATTCTGGCTGTATGAGGCCGTGCATTGTCATGCATGAGAATGAAGTTTCTCCCAAAATCATTGGCATATGGTAACACGACAGGCTCAAGAATTAAATCACGATATGTGATTCCTGTTAGAGACCTTTCAAGAAAAACGAGATCGGTTTTTCGGCCTAACTGGACTCCTCCCCAGACCATAACTGTTCCACCTTGATAAGGGTGCACTTCCTGAACATGATCCAACCAGATAAGATTTCCCGGTTCTCTCCATACCCTAAGCCTTCTCGAATCGGATGAATTCCAAAGCGTGACTCATCCGTGAAGAGAACATTGGCCCATTGTTCATTCGACCACTGAACATGATCTTGAGCCTACAAATATCGTACCTCTCGATTTCCTCTCGTTAAAGGTTGAAGCTCTCCAGGGGCGTCTGCTTCTTAAGTTGACTTCTCTTAATCTATTGCGAACAGTGTCAGGAGTAACGGTTACATTATGTGTTTCCTGGAGAATTAAACTAAGCTCTGGTGCTGTAAGAGTCGGTCGGCGTCGAGCATTTAATTGTAAAAAATGATCTTGCTGAGGGGTAGTAATGCTATGTCGCCCTGTGTGCCTTTCAGCAACATCACCACTTTCACGGTAGCGTGCACTTAATCGCGATATTACACTTTGCGTTGTATTTAATGCTCTAGCTACGTCGATTTGGCACATTCCAGCTTCGAGCATACCCATGGCCCTTAGCATTTCGTCTCTGTTAAGATGTCTACGCTCCATAATGTCGTTTAATAACTAAACAGAGTTATTTGAATGAATTCTGGCCAGTTATCATAAAAACATAGCCCGTACAGGTTAAATTCGAACAATTGATGCTAGGTGCTTTTTATACATTTGACAAAAAATGCACAAACACTTCTGCAAATATCCCAAATTTAGAAATAACTAGTGTGACTACTTCGTTTCAATCGAAGTAGAAAGAATCGGCCTACAAATATGTGGTTGTTTATTCAAAACATTTATTTTTAACTTTAATAAAATGATATCCTTAGATTTTTCCGGTGTGTGTATATGAAAAACATAAAAGCACCCAAATTTTCGCCACATAATATATTAAACCCACCGAAAATAAAAATAAAGAATAAAAAGGAGCTTGTCTATGCCTCCACAGGACGATTTTCAACTTATTGACATCCTTTTTAGATCCTTTTTTCCTATCTCTAAAAAAGGTTTCCCATAATACTGATCCACTCGTCTAACAACCTACTGAGGGGAAAAGGTCAAAAGAAAAACCGGATGAAAAACAGAGAGAAGAAAAGCTTATCAATCTAGTCCTATAAGCTTAGGACTGGAAAATCTGATTGTTTTGAAAAAATGTTACTTTTATACCGGGTTCGGCAATAGTGCGTCGGGCATCTGTAGCTCCTAGAACAAAAAAAACTTGGGAATTTTGTTTAAGACCAAACCTAAAGCATGTACGATGATGTATTTCATGAAAATATTTTAACTTCTATAGGGTGGCTCAAAAAGGTGTGAGTGGATTGGGATGATTTTTTAATTATTGTTAACACCGTGTATATTATTGCATTTTTGACTTCCTTTCAGATCACTTTACATAATCTTAAGATATGAGATATTAAAAAACGATAATTTCGGAGATATTAATAAATAAATAAAAAACATATCTTATTCAACCTTCCTTAAGAAATAATATTAAAAATAGAAGAACCTGTTTTGAAATCAAAACTATATTTTTTAGATAGTCTATACTTACTTTGCTATAAATATCGTATTGTTAAATCATACACGGTTGTTCAAAATTCTACGCCAAACTTTCTAAAATATTATTTTTTTATTAGATGGAAAGTTAAAAAAAGAATATTTTTTGTATTTAAAGTATTTCAAAATTTTTAATGGATCGCAGAAACACGCAGTATTATTTCATATGGCTTTTTCAACGGTAAAATACGAGAGTAAAATCACTGGGTGGCTTTGATGAAAATTAACTGCGGAAAATACCATATGAAACATAAATCCGCGAATATCTGTGAAACCCATAAAAATTTTGAAATATGTACTCTAAATACAAAAAATGTTCATTTTTTAATTCTCCATCTATTGAAAAAATAATATACAGGGTGTTCCATTTGAGAAAGGGAAGAAAAATTATTTTATATTTTAAAAAGATTGTTTGTTTTTACTATTATATACTACATTATTATTATTATCATAATAATCACTAGATTCTTAATCTAAAAATATTTTTAGTCCTGACATGTAGTGCTTTACATTTTATTTTTTAATTTCAAATCGGTGAGTTTTATAAAAAAAATACAAGAGATAAAAAAGTTTCTAAACAAACTAAACTATCCAAATTAATTTTTTGCATGTGTTTGATAAGATTTTTCTTTAAATTTCGTTAACAAGAATGATAGGGGTAGTTTATTTCAACCCCTTCCACTCATTTTAAAAAAGTGAAAAAATTACCAGAAAGTGTGTTTTCATAACAGTAATGCTTCCATAAAATTTCATTAGTCTATCTCTTTTCGTTTTAAAGATAAAAAATAATAACATTATTTTTCCGCCATCTTGGTACCGCGATATCTCCCTAATGGTTGACTTTTGACCCAACGTTTATGAAGCAAACTACCCTTTATTTTGAACAAGGAATCACCCCCTAAAGTTTTTCGCATTTGTTTTGAAACACCCTGTATAAACTTTACTGATGGTAACTTTATTGATGTATAAAACTCTCTGTCTGGGCACCGAATATTAACTATAAACTGTGCTCTGGGTCTACAGTTCATTTTCCCTTGATTTTCTTCCACGAAAAACACACGTAATAATACGAACTAAAATGCAGAAACAACTCACAATTGTTTATAATCTTCTAAAACGAAGGTTATTTGACATAATTTGACTAATTTGACACAAATTCATAACCTTAAATTTGGCGAGACTTTGACAAGCCTCAAAAATCTGAAGACGAGTTCATATGCTTTAGCGTCCATGCATCGCTCATCGTTGCGGCGCTCCAATAATATTGAAATATGATCTGTCATATTTGAAATAAACCAATAAAACTGGTTACAAACAATAAGAGACGACGCACGACGGATTTATTTATAAATCCTTCCATAGTTAACTTAAAAAAAATATTAGAAACGTTTTTTTAGTGAAATAAATAGATTGGTATGGGATGTCATCGTCTGACGAAATCTTACCTGAGAAAAAACAGAGTATATCAACTCCACCTTGTATTGCATTGATAAAGCCTGCTCCATACGAGACATCTTGTACGGTTCAACGCTGCTCTTGATCTAATTTACCTAATCGTAATAACTAGGCGATTCCATCGGGCGATAGAGGGACTCGGTGGAGAAAATAGGTGGGCCCTTATCGGCCATTCCGGTCCTGCAACTCCGACGGGGAATATCCGCAGGTCACGGCAAGCCCGTAAATAAGCCGAGCGCGAGGATTTGCATGGGAAATCGTCGTAAAAAGTGGAGGAAAGCGCGCGATAGAGGAAAATTACAACGCCCCCGGTCCTCGTTTGGGGGGAGCACCCCAAGGACAGGCCCAGGGCAGGGTGTATTTGCTGGGAGAAACATAGTGTAGTGTAACAACTCAAATTCGTCAACAAAGTTGAAGAGGTAATACACACACCGGAAAAGTCTAGGGATATTACAATTTTATCCAGCCATCGTCAGTAATTTTATTATTTGCATTTCTGATGTAATAAAATTAAAATAAACAAATAGTTTACAGGACGTATTGGAAATAAAAATACGAAATTTACCGAATTTTTCAAATTTACCTTGGTTTTTATTGAACTCAAAAAAACACACACATTTTTTTTTATTCTAAACTGTGAATTAAAAAAAAGATAAAACCATTTTTGCTTAATAAAGGGTATTGGCTCCTTTACTGATCATTACAGCCCTACATCGTCTCTCTATGCTCCTGATCAGGTTGTCGATCTCTTCTTGAGGTACAGCCTACCACGCTGCATTCACGGCCCGAACCAGATCCCTACGAGTTTCACGAGGCATACCCATTCTCAAAATTCTTCTTTGGACCGCGTCCCATACGTGCTCAATGGGGTTGAGGTCGGGAGATTGTGCCGGGCGGGGTAAGATGTTTAATTGATAAACATTGATAAACTCACTTACCACTCTGGCTGTATGAGGCCGTGCATTGTCATGTATGAGAATGAAGTTTCTCCTAAAATCATTGGCATATGGTAACACGACAGGCTCAAGAATTAAATCACGATATGTGATTCCTGTTAGAAACCTTTCAAGAAAACGAGATGGGTTTTTCGGCCTAACTGGACTCCTCTCCAGACCATAACTGTTCCACCTTAATAAGGGTGCACTTCCTGAACATGATCCAACCCGGTTCTCTCCATACCCCAAGCCTTCTCGAATCCGGATGAATTCCAAAGCGTGAATCATCCGTAAAGAGAACATTGGCCCATTGTTCATTCGACCACTGAACATGATCTTGAGCCCACAAATATCGTATCTCTCGATTTCCTCTCGTTAAGGGTTGAGCTCTCCAGGGGCGTCTGCTTCTTAAGTTGACCTCTCTTAATCTATTGCGAACAGTGTCAGGACTAACGATTACATTATGTGTTTCCTGGAGAATTAAACTAAGCTTTGGTGCTGTAAGAGTCGGTCGGCGTCGAGCATTTAATTGTAAAAAATGATCTTGCTGGGGGGTAGTAATGCGATGTCGCCCTGTGTGCCTTTCAGCAATATCACCACTTTCACGGTAGCGTGCACTTAATCGCGATATTACACTTTGTGTTGTACTTAATACTCTAGCTACGTCGATTTGGCGCATTCCAGCTTCGAGCATGCCCATGGCCCTTAGCATTTTGTCTCTGTTAAGATGTCTACGCTCCATAATGTCGTTTAATACTAAACAGAGTTATTTGAATGAATTTTGGCCAGTTATCATAAAAACATAGCCAGTACAGGTTAAATTCGAATAATTGATGCTACGTGCTTTTTATACATTTGACAAAAAATGCACAAACACTTTAAGCAAATATCCTAAATTTAGAAATAACTAGTGTGACTACTTCGTTTCAATTGAAGTAGAAAGAATCGGCCTACAAATATGTGGTTGTTTATTCAAAACATTTATTTTTAACTTTAATAAAATGATATCTCTAGATTTTTTCGGTGTGTG
Organism: Sitophilus oryzae; assembly: GCF_002938485.1. Taxonomy (NCBI): domain Eukaryota; kingdom Metazoa; phylum Arthropoda; class Insecta; order Coleoptera; family Curculionidae; genus Sitophilus; species Sitophilus oryzae. Next base: position 2,090,189 of record NW_022146927.1, on the reverse strand, counting down.
TATTTTGGCCAACTGTATAACAAGCAATTTAAATGAAAGAAAGGAACCTACGTTGTGTTAAATATTTTTTTTATTGTGATTACCTCGGATGCGCCTCAACAGAAGCAATATTTCGGGAAATTTGAGGAGAATAGGTTATGTAAATAAAACGCTAAATTTGTAAATAGCCCTACTTATTTTATTAAATCAAATGAATGGAGTGCCGTTCTCTGCCTGGAATTCACATGTACAGGGTGGTCGGAATTGGTCTGTTTTAACAGAGAAAACCTATTCCCTGACTAGATAGAGCAAAACCGACATAGATGTCATAGGCTCGATTTCTGAGACACGTTTAATGGCCTAAACTGCCTGTTGATATTTTCACTGCCAACTAAGATACGGGGTCTTTTTGTTTTTTTACCATTTTGAAAATTGCCCATATCTTTTTTAATTCGCGGAATAATAAAATTCTGTAAAGACGTTCTTAAGGCCCTTTTTTAAGCACGATCCAGTGGCGTAGTCAGTTTTTTTCTATGCTTGCTCTTTTTGTCAGAAATAATAAAAAATATAATTTTTTAAATGGAAATCAAGCCTACAAGATAATTATTATGATTTATACAAATCAAACGTACAAGATAATACAAAACATTATACAAATAATATTGTCAGTCTTATTGTTAAAATAAACATTTATAAATGTTTATAATGTCAAAGAACAAAAAATAAAAATAATATTCAAAAATATTTAGCTAGTTTATAGTAAAATATCAATGACCTCTAAATAAATTCATTTCGATGTCATTAGTAAATATAGCAATAGCAAACATTAGACCAGTGTTTACAAGATCAAATTTGATTTTCAAAATATAATTCATTTACGGCGTAGAAAGCCTTGTCTAGTAAATAAAGAGTTCAATGCTTTGCAGGAAATGAAAAAAAATGATGTTATGGATTTGATTTCAAATGGCAGGTGATTGTGCATTTTTTTGTAGTTGTATAATATTGAACTTTATCTAACTCTGAGCGTGGGGTAGGTAGATAAAGATCTTGCTCCCGCGTTCCTGAGTGGATAAGTGTGAGATGGCCTTTCTTGAGAAGCTGATACATGTTTACGTATTAGGCAAACAGATTCAAATATAAATAAGGAAGGAAGACTCAATATTTTTAATTTTTAAAAAGTCCCGGCAATGAGTTCTGCTGTTTAGTCCCAGTGAATATCGAACAGCTCTCTTCTGGAGCCTGAAAATGCGGTCAAATTGAGTCGCACAACACGTACCCCAGAATGGAAGGGCATACCTGAGGTGCGACTCAAAAAGTGCATAATAAACAGTTCTAGCCACTGACAAGTTAAGCTCCTTAGAAACAGACCTTAATGCAAAACAGGCACAGCTCAATTTTTTCGACAAAGCTTCGATATGTATGTCCCATTTCAGAGAACAACAAGCCCTAAGAATTTTACAGACTTGACGACGTCAATGGTGGTGTTGTTAACTACAAAAGGCTGCAACGAGTTTTTATACGACAAAGCTTGAGTTTTAGAAATGTTGAGACTCAGGAGGTTCGAATCGCACCAAGATTTAATGGTGATTAAGTCATTTGATATAATCCTATGAAGTGCCGTGATGTCCTTGTTGCTCCAAGTGAAGCTAGTGTCGTCCGCAAAAAGACATATTTTGCCAAGATGTTTATGTTAGCAATGTCGTTAATAAAAAGAAGAAACAAAATAGGGCCTAGTACTGAGCCTTGTGGTACTCCACATTCTATTGGATTGCTAGAAGACAACGTGATATGCACCCTCACAAGTTGACTTCTGTTGCTCAGATACGACTTAAACTATTCGAGAGATGATCCCCTGAACCTATAGTGCTGCAATTTATTAATTAGGATCTTATGATTTACGCAATCGAACGCCTTAGAAAAATAATAGAAAATTATTGCTGTAGAATGATGGTTGTTTAGGCTGGAGTAAACTTTATTAAGGGGGGAAAACATAGCGTCATTTGTGGACTTGTTGCTTAGAAATCCAAATTGATATTCAGTAAGTATTTTGTACTTAAACAGAAAAGATACCAGCCTTCTTTTAACCAACCTTTCTATGATCTTAGATAGCGTTGGAAGGAGTGCAATTGGGCGATAGTTAGAAGCTTCATCTTTGTCTCCTCCTTTATGCAGAGGAATGATTGTTACCGTCTTAAGACATTCTGGAAAAATACCATTTTGGAACGACATGTTTATTAAAGTTGTTAGGTGATTCAGAGTGCTTTCTGGCAGATTCGAAAACATTTTTAAAGTTAGCCCGTCGGTCCCAGAAGAGGATTTATTTTTGATGGTATTAATTGTACTGCAGAAGCTCTTCTAAAACTACGGGCAGAAAGAAAGAAAGAAACTGTGTAAGTTTACAATATCATTAGAGATAAGAAAGTGGATCATGAGGAGGACATATGGTATTAGTTAAGTTTTTCGCTACATTTACAAAGTAATCGTTAAGGTTCTCAGGTGAGGTAGAGATATTGCTAGACGAAGAAGCTTTGTTTCTCAACTCATTCACAATAGACCATGTTTCTTTAGCAACATTACCAGAATTGACTATTCTCCTATATTATTGCAGCCAAAGCAGGAACTTGTTTCAGCCATCCTGATTTTATTGTATTAATCAGACTAATTTTTTTTCTTTATCTTAAAAACAGCAAATGTTGCTGGGAAGACATTCGCAGCAGGGGTATAGCAACACAAGCAGGAACCAGTTTTGGCGATCCTCCTTCCCATGTGTTGCCAACTGGGAAGTCAGCAACCAAAATAGTATGTAACTATAGCTCAAAATAGGTAGGTGTTGCTGGGTTGGGATTTGAAGCAGGATAAAGCAGGATTGTAGCAGCCCAAGCAGGATCGTATTTTATAATTCCTGCTTTCAATGAGTTGCTAAATTCCCTCAATTAATAGCCAATGTAGGGAATATTTCGTTAAAGGACATCCCGAAAATGAAAGAAAAAATAATTTGCCTGTGGACTGTGGATAAAAAAGATAGACACATCGGTTATTGTCAGGGATCTTCTCTTTGGATAGACTATATTACCGTTCGGTAAAAAAGGTAGATATTTATACTTGAAAGAACCTGTCTTTAAAAAGATATGTCTCATTTTCTAAACGAGTTTTGTCAATAACAAGACTCGTCGTTTATATTTATTTAAAAGAAAATCATGTTTATCTAGGCCTCCGTGCTGGGAATACCTGGTAAGACAAAGAAAATTAGCCCGTAACGATAATTTTTTCCGTCCACGACTCGTCCAATTATCGCCCCTGTGGAAAAACAAACGTAACCCGTTCCGTGCTAACGAGTAACGCACACGCGAGCAAACAGAGGGCGCTGTTTACCGCCCGAACGTACCCGTCTTCCAGTCAAAGTCAAACCAAACAGTTGCATCCTGTATCTCACCCTTTGCTCTGTACCTAGAGATGGGCCGGTTTGTGTTAGTTTTGAAGTTTGGTAGATTTTGTACGGTAATCGCAAAACATTTTCCGATGCACGTCATTAATCATATCAAAATTGACACTAAAGCATATAAACCTGACTTAAATGAAATTTTGGCAAACATGTTTAAATTTCTTGGATAATTTAAGATACCGAGCAGCTCTTCATTTTACTTTATAGAGCAAATGATTGTAACAGATATTTTATTTAGATTAAAGTTACAAAAATTGGTTTATAACGATTTTTATTATCGCCATGTTGGTCACATTGCGCCGCGATCAGCAACGTTGTTGTTTATTATTTGACAATTATCATAATGTCAGTCATTATCACAGATAAAGGAAATAAATTTAGATTGCCCGTCAAAATTTTGAGTCGCGAAACTGTTTTGGGTCGCGACCGTTGTACGCGATCTGGCGCTGCTATAGCGGTTGCTAAGAACAACCGCAAACAAAAATAATTTTCTCTTGTCAAAGTCAGAGTCTTCAAAAATTATAAAATCTTTCAAAATCTAAACCGCTCTCATTGAAAAAATTCCGAAAAGTGTTTTAAGCTTCCATTTTCAAAGTAATTATTGCTATCTTGTGAGTTTAATTTAAGTTTTATTTACTCAAACCCGTGATAATTGTGAAAAAGTGGCATTAAAAAGCTGTGCTGTTAACTGTGAACTGCAAAAACCATCGTGGATCGTGGCATAACGTCGGTTTGCAATGTTTCATAGATTTCATACATGTCCATAAAATAAAGTTTCTTGTATGCAACACACTGTATTTTATTTATAAAATTAAAAGAAAATAATAATACATTTGAATAAATAATATTTGGCGATATAATTCCGGAAAAAGCCGATTCACTTCAACGGTCGCGACCGTTGCAAGAACAGCGCCAAATAGTGTCTACATTGTTCTTATGGGCACTTTCCAATATAAACTTGTTTCATTTATCTATGGTGTAATATCGTGTTGTTGTTGAATCTTTGGGAGGAAATCTTTCTTTTTATGCCGATTTTCCTAGTCATTTTTTAAAAACTGTACATTTAAGCACAAACAGTTCTTTTAAGAACTAAATTTTCGAGTTTTTGTATCGCATTTCTTGAAATTGTGTGTCGAAAATATGCCGAAGCACTTAAACAGTCGAAGCAAAGAGCTTGTAGATTTCCTGATAAGCTATTTTGAACGAGAACGTGACAATAAAGGTCCTTAATGACCCTTGACTGCAGTCAGAGAAGTAAGTTTGATCGGTAAGCCCATTATACCACTTTCAAACTTATTTCTACTTATTAACGCTTTGTAGCGAGTAGCTGCTGCTTTAAATTTAAATATTGTTACTATGAGTGTTAGTGACTACTGTTAATAAATTAATTACTACAATATTAATTATTAAATTAAAAATAAAAGGTAAAAATCTTTAAAAAATCTATACTGATATATAAAATCCTTAAGTGACTGACATACTGATTAATCACGATCCTGCTCAAACCACTCAACGTAAGAAGCTCAATTTTGGCATACAGGTTGATTCTAGGGTGTAGAGGTTCGACAAGAAGGGATTTTTCGAAATTCCAGTTCCAAGTGGGTAAAACCACCCCTCAAATATTACAATATTTTTTATTTAAAAAACGGTAAAGTTTCCGAAAAAACGCTTAAACCCGTATATTTTATTTTCTTTTTTTACATATTTTAAGATTTTTTAAAAATGTATACAGGGTGTTTCGAAAAATCTGGTCTTTGATTAATCACGATCCTGCTTAAAACGCTTGACGTAAAAAGCTGATTTTTGGAAAACAGATTGACTTTAGGGTGTAGAGGTTCGATAAGAAGGGATTTTGCGAAACTCGAATTCTAAGGGGGTGAAACTATCCCTCAAATATTGAAATATTTTTTACTTAAAAACCGGTGAGTTTTTCGGAAAAACTCTTAAACACGTATATTTTATTTTGTTGTTTTACATATTTTAAGATTTTTTATAAATTTATACAGGGTGTTTCATAAAATATGACCATTGAGTAATCACGATTCTGTTTAAACTGCTTGACGGATTGACTGTGGGGTGTAGAGGTTCGATAAGGAGGGGTTTCTCGAATCTCAAATTTTAAGAGGGTGAAAACGCCCCCCAATTATTACAATATTCGTTATTTAAAAAACGGTTAGTCTTTCAGGAAAACGCTTGGTTTAGTTTGGACAAGCATAATTTATTTGGTTTTTTTACATATTTTGAAATTTTTTAAAAAATCATACAGGTTCCAAAAAGTTGGGTAATTTCTTAACCACGATTCTGCTTAAACTGCTTGACGTAAAAAGCTTATTTTTGGCAAACGGATTTTTCGAAAGTATTCCAACGAGATGAAACTCAAATATTACCAAGTTATATAATAATATCGCCATATTGTTTTTTCTCATGCTGACATAAATGAGAGAAAATTTTATCCAGTTTGTATGTTAATGGAGATTCTTGCTTTGCTTTATCATCACCATTACAAATGATTAATTCGTCGCGGACGAAGTCGCTGGTACACGCTAACTATATAATTCGTCGCGGACGAAGTCGCTGGTACACGCTAACTATATAATAAATATATTGTTTCCCAATTATTAAGATTCATCTCAAAAATCCATCACAATTTAGTAGCGCTGTCGCCATCGCTTATCACTCAAAGTTCATCACGTGCATCTGAAATTGTTTTGAAATTTACATACATTTGTTGGTTGGTTTGGTTAAAGTGGTGAATAAACGGATGACTTCCGTTATGCTCTTCCTCCAACGGTCCAAGACACTGGAAGAAGAAGAAATCTCTCAGAATTTCCGACTGAAAAAATCAAGGATTTTTCTTCATTTAAGTAAGAACAATCTTCTGTAGATTGAAACTAAGAAACAACGGCAAATACAGACTCTGTGGGAAAATGGGAAAACACCAGAAACCCCTCATCACTGAGTGCGCCAAGACGACAACCATTCGTACCATAAGCTTTGCTACGACTGATATCCGAGATGAAGAACTTAATTCGATGAAACCGCCCCAGATACTGGCTTTTCTCAAAGCCCAGAGAATGTATAGTGAGTTATAACTCAAGAAAGGGGGACACAATATAAGATCTGTAAGTTCGTGGTGATTACCTTCCTTCCTCCCATACAAACGATCTACAATCTAAATCACTGTAGACGATATGGATAGATTTTCCGCTACCCATCCCTACCACTAACCAAACTATTGTCGTTCAGTCAACAAGATAATCTCGGTAGGCAGCGTAAACGAAGGAAAGATTGTGTGCCGAAGTGTTTAGGAGCAATTTGGGCCTCATTCGCCCGTTAATTCCTCTTAACTCGTTCCTGATTTGTCTCTTTCTTCGGGCTTTTTGTCTCGGAAGGACAATGGGCACGTTTCGCCACTGTTGCCACCTCCTACAGAAAGTCCTCGGATATATTCCGACGAATTTCGGGAATTCCCGGTTCTTTTGAGGCATCAAAGAACCAGGACTCGAAATAAAAATTCACGGTTCTTTCGGTACCGATTTTTTTTACTCGTTAATAAAATGTAATTAAAAAATTATTTTTTGTTACATCCGAAAGTTCATAGATACTTTCTAGCGCACGGTGGGGTATTAGCATGAAAAAGGTGATCGAAATTCAAAAAAGCAAATGTGTTTAAGATTTCCCAAAAAAAGATAAATGATAAGTTAAATCATGTCTGCCATGAATGGCGTTGCTATGGCTGTGTTTAGTTGCATTCATTTGTTTCAACGAAACGTCAAAGTTGTTACTTCTCACAGATAAGAGGTAAATGGCCAAATTTTATGTTTAAAATTATAAATTGTTGTTGTTCTTGTGCTCTTTTTTACGTTTATATTATTGTTTTGATTGAAAATGGCTCAAATAAGCTGCAGGTATGTATTCTACAGAAACGTATTATTTATTTTGATATTCTCTATACTAACGATTTTTTTTTGCAACTAAAAGTTAGACGTTCAGAAAATTTGATTAAATTTGTGACATTTTTATTATACTTAGAGATTTAGTTACGCCTTTCGAAGAATCCAGCATATTGTCTATATACGTTTTACTTAGTAAACATTGGGCTTTCATACAGTAAAATAAAATACTGCGACTTTTTGCGACTTTGCTGATAAAATGAGAAAAACATTCTTGGTTTCCTCTAATTTGCCAATCAGTGATATACTAATGCGAGGTGTAAACCGCGATGGCATTGTTATTATTACAAAGCAATCGCATTAGTGCCATTAGCAATATAGCACAATTTGGCATTAGTAGCGACTTTAGTGGTATGGGCATTGCTCGCGGATCAGTCGTAGCATTAGTAGTATTAGTTGCGATATTACTACTGGCATTAGTGGCATTGACCGTGGAAACACTGGAACAATGATTTTTCTTTCTTTTTTTAGAATCGACGAATTATCCTTTATTTTGTTCATATTATTTCCTCTTTAATTGAAAATAGCAATAATTTATATAAGGTCTACATAAAAAAATGTCGATCAACTATCTGTGTCAAATACCCCACGGTGTAGCAGTCGAAATCAAACTATTTTAAATAAATAGTGATACTTTCTCTTATTGTTCTTACTTGTGAAGTTCTTTTGAAGTCCCTACAATGTTTATTAACAATTATTGAAATTTAGATATGTTATTTTATTATTATAAGTACAATGTTGCTAAATATATTAGTTATATTTTATCATATGTCGTTTTTATAGGAGTTTGCATTTTTTGACTGATTATTTAATAATTATTTTGATTAAAAAAACACATTTTATATAGTGCTTTAACCGCAAGGGTAGATCATTTATACTTTAACAGCGCCGAGGATAGGTTAAAAACTTTATTTTTTCTCGCACGTTTTTTAATTGCTTCCATTTTTTAAATTTTTGTATTTTTGTATTTCTGGCTCCAATTCAATCAGCAATCGACACGAAAGAAAATTAAAAAATATTGACTCAAAACTGACAACTAAAGAGACAGCTTTATTTATTTGTCAAATTACATAGAAACCAACGCCAACCCAGCACAATATTTTTTCTACTTGTAATAAATTCCTTGAAATAATAATTTCTGAATATTTTTTAAAACGTAACTCTCTATGGAAAAAAATATTGATTTATACAGGGTCCGGCAATAGTGCGTTGGGCATCTGTAGCTCCTAGAATAAAAAACTTGAGAATTTTGTTTTAGTGCAAACCTAAAGTATGTATCAGGATGTATTTCAGGAAATTATTGTAACTTCTATAGGGTGGCTCAAAAAAGTGTGAGCGGACCTGGATGATTTTTTTAAATGGAACACTCTGTATATTATTGCATTTTTGGCTTCCTTTCAGATCACTTTACATAACCCTAAGGTATGAATAAATATATTTCCATAGTTTCAGAGATATTAAAAAATAAATTAAAAATATATATTTTTCAGCCCTTCTTAAAAAGATTATTAAAAATACAAGAACTGTTATGAAATCAAAACGATATTAGGTATTTACTTTAGATGGTCTGTTCTTACATTGCTATAAATATGGTAATCGTAATTCATACAGGATGTTCAATATTCTACGCCAAACTTTCTAAAATATAAAATATTTTTTCTTTGTTTTTTTTAATTGGAACACCCTGTATATTATTTTTTTATTTGATGGAGAGTTTAAAAATGAACATTTATTGTATTTAGAGTATTTCAAAATTTTTAACGGTTTCGCAGATACACACAGTATTTCATATGGCGCTTTCAATGGTAAAATACGAGAGAAAAATTACTGGGTGGCTTTGATAAAAATTTACTGTGGAAAATGCCATATGAAATATAAAACCGCAAATATCTGCGAAACCGTTAAAAATTTTGAAATACTCTAAATATAAAAAATGTTCATTTTTTAATTCTCCGTCTATTGAAAAAATAATATACATGGTGTTCCATTTAAAAAAACGAAGAAAAATTATTTTATATTTTAGAAAGTTTTGAACATCCTGTATAATTTACGATTTTCATATTTATAGCAAAGTAAATACAGACTATCTAAAGTAAATACCTAATATAGTTTTGTTTTCAGAACAGTTTTTGTATTTTTAATAATTTTTTTAAGAAGGGCTGAAAAAATATATATTTTTGATTTATTTTTTAATATCTCTGAAACTAATCAAAATGTATTTATTCATATCTTAGGGTTATGTAAAGTGATCGGAAAAGAAGCCAAAAATGTAATAATATACAGGGTGTTCCATTTAAAAAAAAATCATCCAGGTCCACTCACACTTTTTTGAGCCACTCTATAGAAGTTAAAATATTTTCCTGAAATACATCCTGGTACATACTTCAGGTATGCACTTAAACAAAATTCTCAAGTTGTTTATTCTAGGAGCTACAGATGCCCGACGCACTATTGCCGAACCCTGTATACAATGATGAAATTGCATTATCGTTTCCCGAAATTAATTCTTTCTAATAAAATTCTAATAAATTTCATTCTTTTCGGTCGACGATAAAATACCATTTTCTAGTCTTTAACAAAAATACTTCAAACTCATAACGCATAAAAAACAAATAAGTAACATTTAATGGGAAAAATAAATAAAAAATCGAGATAATATAAATATACAGATAATCCCTCCCTATTTTTCACCCAATTTGTCTAGTGAGCTATCACACAACTTTCCTATCTTTCACACACACTCGCCCATATACCCGCTAAAGACCGTAAACAGCAACAAACAAGAAAACTGATAAGATAACGAGCGGGTCCGTATCGAAAAACAACCCCCTACAAAGCCCATCCATCAATCTGTCGAGCCCTGGTCTCCCCTCGCTACCCCACGCTCCACTGTTCGATCCGGCTCCTGTTTTATCCCGGTCCTGATATGGGATTTCGGGAAAAGGACGCACACCATATTCTGGACTAATTTAACGTTGTCCTTGATATGGGGTAGATGAGGGTTGCTCTTTGGAGCAGATAAATGAATAAAAATATCGACCTCGAATCGACCTCGAAACAAAATGAACTAGTTTCTAGTTTCTGGTTTCTTAAAAGACTAGTTTTTAAGTTTTAGTTTCATTTTTTGAATATTTTATTATTTGTTAACTTCATATTTATGTCCTTCAATCGTTTAGCTCTACACTGAAAAAAAATTGTGAATTTAATAACATTATTGAGCAATGCAAATTTACCATCCGTTCTTTAGTTTTACAACTCGTTTGTAAAATAGATGTATGGCTAATTTGTGGCATGTATGTAAATATGTTATAATATATCTTCTCTATCTCTCTCTATCTATATTCACCAATATTCTTTGTAAATTTATTTAAAAAATGTGTAGGTATTTCATAGTAAATTTACTTATTCATTGTAAATTTATCTTTTAAAATCGCCAACTTCTTGTAATATCACTATAGAGTAACAACAAATTAAAATATTTTATTATAGTAAATTTACAATTACTTTTGTAAATTGACAAAGCGTTAGTAAATATTAATAAATTTTTAATTTTTACTTTAATTTAATTTCTTTTAATTAAGATTAATAAAAAGTCACAAAACAGAACTTATGTATGTAAAAAGATACTCATTGACATCTCTTCTTGTCTAGAAGAACATCACTGGAATTCTGCGCCTAACCAAAATAGGAACAAAATTTAGACAGTAGATAAAAAATTAAAAAAAATGCAAGAAAAAGATATACAGGGTTGTTCACCACATACGACACGGAGTATTGTAGCTAAACGATGAGATTTTTACAAATTGTAAGTTTGGGGTTCGTTGAAGGACTATTAGAGCTACAATTTAAAAATATTTTTACAAGATACAGAGTGTCCCAAATAAATAAAAAATATCAAAGTTGTATTTTTTTAAATGGAACACCCTGTATATTATTACATTTTTAGTTTCTACGATTAAAATAAAGGTAAATTTGATTAAGGTTTATTATACTTAAACCTTACCGTTTTTGAAATATTTTCAATTTTGTGAAATTGCAGTAAAAATTTTAAGGCTTCATTTCTCCAAGGGTATCAAAGTTTTTAATACTAAATATTTACTGAAGTTTATTTACTGATCAGTTATTGTGTTGCAATAATAAAAATAATACTACCTTATACAGAGTGTCTAAAAATTTATTTTAAATACTTATTAGCTTCAAACGGCAATAACTTCTTTAATTTAAATGGAACACCCTGTATATTTTACGAGAATCAGATGCACAATGTAATTGTCTATCAAATTATATTATACCATTTTTTACCTATCTCTTTAAGTTTCCGTAGAAAATGCATTTTGTTGTAATTTAGAACTTATTTATCAATATACCCATGGACTATTGACATTTTAGATTATTTTTAAAGATGTACCAAATTTTTAAAGAGTACAGATACTAATATTGTCGATATAATTCGTTTATTTCATTAAAAAATAAAAAAAAACTGTTTAAATATTTGTTAAAGAGGTCCAATTAATATGATTCCAGTATTCAAACTACATTAACTGAGTGTTTGCGTTGATTAATAATAATTGCTCCAAATACTAAAATACTGAATTTTGTATGGGCATTAGACAGTGTGATAAAAAGTAACACCTTAAAAATGATATCTCATTTTTTAATAAATGCTTATTTATAACAACAAAGACTTTAATTTGATAACTTATTATTATATTGATTTCTAACTCAAAAATCCACATTTATTTATAATAATTTATTAACGAACACAATTAAGTATGCCATTAATTAGTATATGGGCGGAAATAATGGTGTTATATTTAATTAATGGTATACTCTTTTATAAAGATTTAAATAGTTTTCTTTTGCATACAAATGGGCTAGTAATATTATCGTTTTGCTAAAAACGATAATATTACTAGTCTGTACATTTTGTACATTTGTTGCTTTAAAAACAATCTCAAATGTCAATATTCCATGGATATATTGATAAATGAGGTCTAAATTATAAGAAAATGCATTTTCTACGAAAACTTGAAGGGATAGGTAAAAAATGGTATAATACAATTTGATAGACAATTTAATTGTGCATCTGATTCTCCTAAAATATACAGGGCTTTCCATTTAAATTAAAGAAGTTATTGCCGTTTGAAGCTAATAATTATTTAAAATAAATTTTTAGACACTCTGTATAAGGTAGTATTATTTTTATTATTGCAACACAATAACTGATCAGTAAATAAACTTCAGTAAATATTTAGTATTAAAAACTTTGATACCCTTGGAGAAATGAAGCCTTAAAATTTTTACTGCAATTTCACAAAATTGAAAATATTTCAAAAACGGTAAGGTTTAAGTATAATAAACCTTAATCAAATTTACCTTTATTTTAATCGTAGAAACTAAAAATGTAATAATATACAGGGTGTTCCATTTAAAAAAATACAACTTTGATATTTTTTATTTATTTGGGACACTGTGTATCATGTAAAAATATTTTTAAATTGTAGCTCTAATAGTCCTTCAACGAACCCCAAACTTACAATTTGTAAAAATCTCATCGTTTAGCTACAATACTCCGTGTCGTATGTGGTGAACAACACTGTATAATCAAAACAGTGATTTTTACAGTTATTTTTACATAAAAAACGCTTATATTTTTTTCAGTGTAATTTTAATCATCTGCTGATGATACGAACTATAATGTGGTTAACGAAATGCGAGTCCAGTAAAAAAGTGTTTTGGTGTATTGTGATAAATAGTGTTTTTTTTTATTTCTAAGACTTCTATGAAAAATAAAGACTTTAATTTTTCTTTTATTAAAAAAAAATATTAAAATAATGTTGATATTTCTTCGACCCTCTCAACTCAAGCACCGTCGACAAAACAAACAGTAAGGAATCGGAAATATTCAAGGAATCGCTCGGAAATTACATTCAAAAGGCAGGAGGGCAGAAACCACTCAGCGAGACACCCTTACCTTTCTGTTTTCATCCCTTGTACATTCCGCCCTTCTCCGAAAAACGCGTTTTTCGCCTAATCCATCTAATCAACCTGAAATACGCACGAGAACAAGTGCAAAGCAAAGAGAAAAGTCAAGGAAAAGTGTGGAGAAAAAGAAAATAAGAAAAATCGCTGGAAATGGAGGAAAAGGTTGATTTTTCCACCGTTCTCTAGGGAAAGAAACGCACCAAGGCACTCCATTTATTCGAGTCGTGTTCCTTAATTAATAGTGCGTGTAAACAACAGGAAAAAGTTCGATATTAGTGACGGCTTAAAGAGAAAAATATCGATAGTTTGTATGACCTTGAATAAGCACTGGTAAAATCATGAATTCGGCATTTTGAATGTTGAAATTATAAACAAATGCCTTTATTGTCAAAAAATTTTTCAATTTGTAGACAAAGGTAAACTAACAAACAAAGTAAAAAAACAAGGTACACAAACAAAAGATAATACAAAACATTATACAAATAATATTGTCAGTCTTATTGTTTAAAATAAACATTTATTAATGTTTACAATGTCAAAGAACAAAAAAATAAAAATAATATTCAAAAATATTTAGTTAGTTTATTGTAAAATATCAATGACCTCTAAATAAATTTATTTCGATGTCATTAGTAAATATTGCTATTGCTATATTTATAGCAATAGCAAACATTAGACCAGTGTTTACAAGATCAAATTCGATTTTCAAAATATAATTCATTTACGGCGTAGAAAGCCTCGTCTAGTAAATAAGAGTTCAATGCTTTGCGAAATGAAGAAAATGATGTTATGGATTCGATTTCAAATGGCAGGTGATTGTGCATTTTTTTCGAGTTGTATAATATTGAACTTTTAACTAACTCTGAGCGTGGGGTAGGTAGATAAAGATCTTGCTCCGCGTTCCTGAGTGGATAAGTGTGAGATGGCCTTTCTTGAAAAGCTAATACATGTTTACGTATTAGGCAAACGGATTCAAATATAAATAAGTAAGGAATAGTCAATATTTTTAATTCTTTAAAAAAGTCCCGGCAATGAGTTCTGCTGTTCAGTCCCAGTGAATATCGAACAGCTCTCTTCTGGAGCTTGAAAATGCGGTCAAATTGAGTCGCACAACACGTACCCCAGAATGGAAGGGCATACCTGAGGTGCGACTCAAAAAGTGCATAATAAACAGTTCTAGCCACTGACAAGTTAAGCTCCTTAGAAACAGACCTTAATGCAAAACAGGCAGAGCTCAATTTTTTCGACAAAGCTTCGATATGTATGTCCCATTTCAGAGAATTGTCCACAACAAGCCCTAAGAATTTTACAGATTTTACGACGTCAATGGTGGTGTTGTTAAGTACAAAAGGCTGCAACGAGTTTTTATACGACAAAGCTTTAGTTTTAGAAATGTTGAGACTCAGGAGGTTCGAATCGCACCAAGATTTAATGGTGATTAAGTCGATTTATTTGATATAATCCTATGAAGTGCCGTGATGTCCTTGTTGCTCCAAGTGAAGCTAGTGTCGTCCGCAAAAAGACATATTTTGCCACTGATGTTTATGTTAGCAATGTCGTTAATAAAAAGAAGAAACAAAATAGGGCCTAATACTGAGCCTTGTGGTACTCCACATTTTATTGGCTTGCCAGAAGACAACGTGGTATCCACCCTCACAAGTTGACTTCTGTTGCTCAGATACGACTTAAACCATTCGAGAGATGATCCCCTGAACCCATAGTGCTTCAGTTTATTAATTAGGATCTTATGATTTACACAATCGAACGCCTTAGAAAAATCACAGAAAATTGTTGCTGTAGAATGATGGTTGTTTAGGCTGGAGTAAACTTTATTAAGGAGGGAAAACATAGCGTCATTTGTGGACCTGTTGCTTAGAAATCCAAATTGATATTCACTAAGTATTTTGTACTTAAACAGAAAAGATACCAGCCTTCTTTTAACCAACCTTTCTATGATCTTAGATAGCGTTGGAAGGAGTGCAATTGGAATATAGGTTAGCAATACAAACACATAGGAGCGCAATTTGGGTTATAGGTTAAGGAAAATCCATATATTCGATCTGTCCAAAGCCACCTATTGGATATCGCACAGGAAGATATACTTAAAAATAGATTTAATTCTGTTTGTTATAAAATTACTCATATATTTATTCTTTTAAATACAACTCTAGATTGTAGATTGTACATTCTCAGGGATCTGACAAAAACCAGTATCTTAGACGGTTTTACAGAGGTTAGTTCTCCATCTCCGATATCAGTGGTACCAAAGATTATGGTACGAATGGTTGTCGTCTCGGAGCACTCAGTGACGAGGTGTTCTGGTGTTCCCCATCTTGTTTCTTAACTTTCATTGTTGCCAACCACGGACATATTCGGCGCCGTGCTGACTAACTGGAATTGTATTTCGCGCTGGGGATTCAGGTGGTAGCTCTGCTGTAAAAAACGTCAAGTTGCCGCATTTATTTATTTATTTCCTGACATTGTCATTCGTTTTGACACTTTAATTTTATATTACTTTGAGTTTTTGGTTTAAATGAATTTTATTTGTGATCGTTTAAGCTTAAAATGTTTTACTAGCAGGCCTTGCAGTCGAACATTGTTTTTTAGAACCTCTTTTAGTGCGAAGTGTGCGAGATAGCTTAATAGCTGTAAAAAACTCATCGCAACCTTATTAGCATATTTTGAACGGGAAAGCGATAGTAATGGCCCTTTATGTCCCTTAAGTGCTGTTAAGGAGGTGAGTTTTGTTTATGCAAATAATAATTGTTTATATATTTATAATTAATTTATTTTTGTTTTCTAAATAATTTTTATTAAAAGAAAATATATTATAAAGTCAAAAGACCAACAAAATTGGTTTTCAACGATATGTTCTCTGTATCTATCTGAAAAAATAAAACAGTTATATGTGTTAGCCACTTTTGACATGCACCCGGTATACCAGACGAAAAATGCCACCAGTTAAAATACTTGCTCTTATTTAGGAGAATTTTAAATATAATAAATATTCGATACGAAAAACTATCGATATTCCAGACTCAAAAATGATCGATACGAATGCCCCATCCCTACCAGGATTATCATAATAGACACGGCCTAATCGCAGGTAATGCGATTACGTTTCGTATTTCGTGTTCTTATTAAAACGAGGTGCCGTATGGTGACGTGCGTGTTGACTCGTGTCCATGTCATCTCTACGTCTTAATCCGTCGATAAGGACCTGCCTAATCCGCTACAAGGGATTACGGAGCTGTAAGTTGCCGTTGGTTGGTTGGTTAGAACAGGCGCTTGTTGGGAATTAATAATATGAGGGTGCCTGCTGGACAGGGGACCAGGTGTCGATTATCGGTACTTCTTTAACCCAGTAAATTATTTTTTGTTATACTATAAAGTAGTAGTGGGAACTATCGAATGAATACTATCGAAACATTCGATAGTTGCAATTCATTCGAATAATTCGATAGCTAGTAAGAAAACATTCGTCGAAAACTATTCGAATAAAAATATCGAATAGATGCGTCATCTGCCTAGAAATATATTAATTCGGCAGCAAAAACCATTCATTTATAAAATTCATTCATTTGTAAAATTCATTTATTCGTCAGGATCGATTATAATAAAATATTAACTGAATTTTAGTTGTCGCCCGGCGACGTAGGTTTCTTTCCTAGAAACCCGACAGCGGTCGGTGGCAATGGTATGAAAAAAGCCGGCATCTTTGATTTTGAGTCAGATAAAGATAAGGACACATTATTTTTTTTATTGAGGTGCTAGTATTTACACAGAAAATACATTATGAACGGCGCTGTTGCCGTATATTCATATTAGTTGGTATTAGCAAAGAATATTATTCTTTGGTATTATAGTTAGTTAGGGATGGTATGACTATACTATCACTATATATTTTGCATTTTTTATTAATATTCTGTTGTTACACTGCAATAATACTTTATATTTTGGATGTAGGAAAATGATTTTTAATGTTTTTAAGCAAAACTGGTTTAATAAATAATAATAACAGTAATAATTTGTTATACCTATTAACACCAAAATTTAAAATCATTTAATATAAACATTTTTTTAAGTAGTAGCAAAATATAAACAACAAATTAGAAGTCCAAATTATTTATATTAGATCCTATTTAAAAATAATATAGTTTCTAAATTTTTTGTGTGGCAACGTTGGTTTATTAAATAATAATAATTACAGAATTAATTTGTTATATTAACAACAAATTTTAAAATCATGAAATATAAACATTTATTAATTTTTTAAGAATGCAGTGTAATAGAAGAAAAATATAAATAAAAAATTAGAAATCAAAATAATTATATATATGTGTATTACTTTTTATTACTTTGTATTAGTATTTAAAAATAATATTTGCTTTTACTGGCATTTACTTTAAAAAATAAATAAAATATTTATTCGCAAAAATCTAAATGTAAGAGAATTAAAATAAACAAAATACAAATATCGTTAACTTTTTAAATTGGCACGTGTAAAACTTTAATCAATCAATTTAATTTTCTCATCCCAAAATTTGAGTTCGATAATCATTTACTTAACCGCATTACCACATTACTTAAATATGATTATTAAGTTCAACTAATTCATATTACTAAAACATCTAAAATACAAATACATATGTATTTTTAAAATTAATTGTAAGTTCACCTCATCTCTCTTAAAAATTGTTACTTCTCAAAATTTCCCATTAAAAAAATAGACCATATACCGTATAAAATTAAGTAATTGAAAGATCGGAAAATCACACAAATTTTCAGAAAAATTTTGACCACCTGCACACGTACACAATCATCAATTTAAAAAAAAACACTACTACTTTAGTATTTTAAATATTTTAATAAACGCAAAAATAACACAGTATTAAGAAGGCAAGTTATAAAAATTTGGAAGGACTAATGATGCACTGACGCAGACAAAAATCAAACGAATACTAAATTTCATTTATAAAAAGCATTCGATAGTCGTGGCTTAACGATAATCATTTAGTCGCACGGCGAGGTTGTCACATATGCTTTAGTATACAAATGAATGAATGATTTTATTCGAATGAAACCATTCGATAGTTGAAATCATTCATTCAGTAACCATTCAATAGTCTAATTCATTCGATAGTTCCCATCGCTACTATAAAGTTCTACCAGAAGATTATTAGATAGTTAAAGCAAGGCACAATACGTATACGTATTTCTCGACACGTAACGCAGAAACCTACGTTACGTCTGCCGTTGCGTTGTCGTGTAAACAAGAGTTAAAGCAAGTATTTTGACGTACGTAACGCAAATGGTACATTTGTAATTCTAAATTATTTTGTTAAACAATTCATTTAATAAAATATGACCATTGAGTAATCACGATTCTGCTTAAACTGCTTGATGTTTAAAGCTGATTTTTGGCAAACGTGATTGTTGACTCAAATTCCAAGAGGGTGAAAACGCCCCTCAAATATTACAATATTTGTTATTTAACAAACGGTTAGTCTTTCGCATAATTTATTTTGTTTTTTTACATATTTTGAAATTTTTTAAAAAATCATACAGGGTGTTCCAAAAAGTTGGGTAATTAATTAACCACGATTCTGCTTAAACTGCTTGACGTAAAAAGCTTATTTTTGGCAAACGGATTTTTCGATAGTCAAATTCCAATGAGATGAAACTATATACCCCTCAAATATTACCAAGTTATAAAATAATATCGCCAAATTATTTTTCTCATGCTGGCATAAATGTCAGAAAATTTTATCCAGTTTTTATGTTAATGGAAATTCTTGCTTTGCGTAATCATCACCATTACAAATGATTAATTCGACGCGAAGGAAGTCGCCAGTACACGCTAGTCTTACATATAAGTCACGCTGAGAAATGTTTAGCTAATTTTCTCAAGGTGTGCGTTTTTTCGTAATAACACTGATATTAAGATAAATATCATTTAGATAAATCGCGATTTTTTAACGATAAAATAGTGAATTATTAACCAGCAAGCAGAGGCGCAACTAGGGGGGGGGGCAGGGGGGGCTTAGCGACCCCAGATGTCCAGTACGTGTCGTATAAAATTGGTTTTAACCTCACATCAATCTTATCATATAGTGACCTAAGCCCCCCCAAAAGACTTAAGCCCCCCTAAAAGTATATGTAAATCTAGTAATATAATATATATAATCAGTATATAATAAGTAAAAGATCTTCCACAAGTACTTGGGCCTACAACATATTGAGCAATACACTATACACTGGCCATTGTATGAGATCATCCGCTACATTAGTGGCAAATGCAGGAGTGAACATGACAACGTTAAAAAGACACGGAAGATGGAGATCTGCAACGGTTGTGGAAGGATATATCGAAGAGTCCATCAACAATAAAATAGAGATTGCGAAAAAGATTCAAGGTGCAGTAAGTGTTCCAGAACGAGCCGTTGTACTGACAGCCTATTTCAAGCAATGGAGGGACAGCATCTGGAGGCATACCAGGTTTTACAATTTCTGAATCTACAAAAAAATCATTTTTATTTAATGTTAATGTTAATTTAAATAAATAATTGAATTAGTAATTTATAAAGAAAGCTTAATAATTTCTATAAAATGGTCAAAAAAATCAAAAACTCACGCGAGTGATATTATTTATTTTATATGCATGTATACATGTGAGTAATACCGTATGATCGAATAAAAACGGCGTCAATGATGGCTATGAAATGAAGATCGCTGTCATTTTATATGTAAAATTATACAGGGAATGGCATGGATCGTCATTTCCAAGCCAACTGGACGCCGTTTTTTTTCGATCATACGGTATCTGTATATGTAGTGGCTGTTGGATAAAAGTATTTTTTCTATAAAATAAAAAAGAGCAAAAAAATGTGTCCGATATAGTCCCTTAGAAAGTCTAAAATTGAGACATGTTTCCTCGATTGAATCGCCAGGACAGATTTCAACTAAAGAGTTTATTTCAACTAACAATTTATGGCTAGCAGCTGATATTAGCTTATATGAAGAATTCAGTTACTTTTATTTCATTGTGTAATAGAATAATATTTAAGTTGTCCAGAGTTGGTAAGATTTATTTACTCCTCTCAGTCCTTATAAAATAATATTTCCCTTCGTTCAATTTCAACGTCTACTCCAGAAGGTCTAAACCTTCAGAAAAAACTTTTCTACGTGCAAAACTAAAACAACTCCCACCTATCCTCCCATTCTTTTCCACCTCTATCTCTGTTTTATTTTAACCTCTTAATTCTTTAAATCCATCTCTACTCCCCAAACTCTTTGCTTGCATTATTCGCCACAACGGGGCGTCCATCAGTTGCATTAGATAATCTCTGCACCACTCCAAGTTTAAATATTTGATGGTGATTAAAAGCAAACGCAGTGGCGAATAGAAGATTATCTCCCTCCCCTGTCCCCTTTCCAACCACACAATACCTCAATTTACCCCCCGATTCTGCATCCCCACCCTTTTCATGCTCTATTGAGCTTTGTTTTTTTGCCATGGCTCTTTCTGGTCTGGCTCTTTTGTTTTTATTTTGATGGAGCTAATGCTAATGCTGCTCTTTATAATTTTGAGGTTTTTTTCTGAAATACAGGGTTGTTCACCACATACGACACGGAGTATTGTAGCTAAACGATGAGATTTTTACAAATTGTAAGTTTTGGGTTCGATGAAGGACTATTAGAGGTACAATTTAAAAATAATTTTACAAGATACAGAGTGTCCCAAATAAGTAAAAAATATCAAAGTTGTATTTTTTTAAATGGAACACCCTGTATATTATTACATTTTTAGTTTCTACGATTAAAATAAAGGTAAATTTGATTAAGGTTTATTATACTTAAACCTTACCGTTTTTGAAATATTTTCAATTTTGTGAAATTGCAGTAAAAATTTTAAGGCTTCATTTCTCCAAGGGTATCAAAGTTCTTAATACTAAATATTTACTGAAGTTCATTTACTGATCAGTTATTGTGTTGCAATAATAAAAATAATACTACCTTATACAGAGTGTCTAAAAATTTATTTTAAATAATTATTAGCTTCAAACGGCAATAACTTGTTTAATTTAAATGGAACACCCTGTATATTTTACGAGAATCAGATGCACAATTTAATTGTCTATCAAATTATATTATATCATTTTTTACCTATCTCTTTAAGTTTCCGTAGAAAATGCGTTTTCTTGTAATTTAGAACTTATTTATCAATATACCCATGGACTATTGACATTTTAGATTATTTTTAAAGATGTACCAAATTTTTAAAGAGTACAGATACTAATATTGTCGATATAATTCGTTTATTTCATTAAAAAATAAAAAAAAACTGTTTAAATATTTGTTAAAGAGGACCAATTAATATGATTCCAGTATTCAAACTACATTAACTGACTGTTTGCGTTGATTAATAATAATTGCTCCAAATACTAAAAAACTGAATTTTGTATGGGCATTAGACAGTGTGATAAAAAGTAACACTTTATAAATGATATATTTCATTTTTTAATAAATGCTTATTTATAACAACAAAGACTTTAATTTGATAACTTATTATTATATTGATTTCTGACTCAAAAATCCACATTTATTTATAATAATTTATTAACGAACACAATTAAGTATGTCATTAATTAGTATATGGGCGGAAATAATGGTGTTATATTTAATTAATGGTATACTCTTTTATAAAGATTTAAATAGTTTTCTTTTTGCATACAAATGGGCTAGTATCGTTTTGCTAAAAACGATAATATTACTAGTCTGTACATTTGTTGCTTTAAAAACAATCTAAAATGTCAGTATTCCATGGATATATTGATAAATGAGGTCTAAATTATAAGAAAATGCATTTTCTACGAAAACTTGAAGGGATAGGTAAAAAATGGTATAATTCAGTTTGATAGACAATTTAATTGTGCATCTGATGCCCCTAAAATATACAGGGCATTCCATTTAAATTAAAGAAGTTATTGCCGTTTGAAGCTAATAATTATTTAAAATAAATTTTTAGACGCTCTGTATAAGGTAGTATTATTTTTATTATTGCAACACAATAACTGATCAATAAATAAACTTCATTAAATATTTAGTATTAAGAACTTTGATACCCTTGGAGAAATGAAGCCTTAAAATTTTTACTGCAATTTCACAAAATTGAAAATATTTCAAAAACGGTAAGGTTTAAGTATAATAAACCTTAATCAAATTTACCTTTATTTTAATCGTAGAAACTAAAAATGTAATAATATACTGGGTGTTCCATTTAAAAAAATACAACTTTGATATTTTTTATTTATTTGGGACACTCTGTATCTTGTAAAAATATTTTTAAATTGTAGCTCTAATAGTCCTTCAACGAACCCCAAACTTACAATTTGTAAAAATCCCATCGTTTAGCTACAATACTCCGTGTCGTATGTGGTGAACAACCCTGTATAATTAATGGTACTTTTGGATTTCGGTTACATTATGATATTTTGAAAAATATTCTACAGGGTTGTTCACGCTATTCGATAGGGAATTTGAGTGATGGGAAGGTACTGATCCTTATCAATCACATTTAATAAAATTAAAATTAAAATAAAATTTATAAATCATATATTTTACCTGATTTATTATTAAATATTATTAATATTAGTTATTATTACTATTAGTCCAACCTACAGCAATTTCAAATAAAAAAATAATGATATTTAAGATAATTACAAAAAACCTAATTTTAAAAAGTTTTTTTAACATCCTGTAACTCTAAAACTATGCATTTTCATACCCAGGTTTATAAGAACTTTTTTTTTTCATATTTTTTTTGATGTGGAATCAATGAGTACTTATTTAAAACTTTCGCAAGTTAATGATATTAATTTTTTTTAAAGGTTGCTATTAGACTTGGATCAAGGCAAATTAATAAAATTGCGTTTATCTCATCAAGGAGGCCGGAATCGACAAAATATCAAGAGACAACTTTTAATCGGCATTAAACTGCTTAGATTATTTCGTTAATAAGAGAAAAAAAAGTCAGTGGCGTACATGCTTTTTGTAGAAAAATATTCCACTGATAACCCATATGCACGTCCCTGATGAATATGTCGAAGTTTTTTCTGAAAGTACTTGGAAGAAAATTATAATAAATCGAAAAAATATTAAGACTTTAACACCCTGTAGCTACGAAACAAAGCAGAATCGGACCTATATTGATATGCAAAAATCAATCTTACTTTTACATGAGGAATCTCCCCACAAGAGAAGGCACATATTTTTTGAAACACCCTGTATATGCAAATAAAAACCATTGATATTTTATGTAGAATTAAAATATATTAATTTATTTTTTCTTTATTTTCAGGTAAGCACACTTGAATTGCCAATGTAAAGTTCTGATCCCCCATCCCCATGAAGATGCTACAAAAAACAATGTAATGTATTTTATTAAATTAGTATCTATTCCAAAAGACGATATTATTTTAACCATAGACATGTATAAAAGATAACTCACCACATACGAGTATTTAGATTTGTTTTGACTCTACATACAATATGATCGAAAAAAAATCGTAAAATTATATGGGGAGTGTCATTGATGTTCATTTCCAAGCCAACTGAACGGCGTTTTTTTCGATCGAAAACTATTAAGAATAATTTTTCTAATGCATATCTCAAATTATATATGTTTAATATGCTTCATTCCACTGATGGAAATGGTGAAAATCCACCAAACAGGCACTTTTTCATTGGTTTCCACGTCATAGTATTCGTATACCTTTCATAAATCGCAAAGAAGAGATTCTTTCGCAGCGCGAGCACCTGGGTAGTACCTTTGGCCACGTCTTCTGCTCTGTTGATGCAGCTACGGCCTTGGCCTTTTCCGAAGCCCCAGAGATAGAGCCCAGTGGCGGCGGGATACAGGGGACACCGGGGCACTAGCCCGTCATAACGGTTCCTCAATCAAATCAAAATATAGTAGACGTTGTAATACTTAATTGTAATCTACAATGAATAAAATTAATTTAAGTATTTTTTTTGTAGAAATTTAAAAATGTGAACTTATAACTTATAAAACATACAGAATGTGGATATCGTAAGAGGTGGCAACATTGCACTCTCTCGAAGCACTATAAACAAATTTGAGGAAACTGAACAAGCGGCACTCAAAAATTTTTCAATTTTTTCCTGAAAATTTCACACCTCTACTTTTCAACCAATAACATGCTTTAATGTTGACTAGTTACCATGGCAACTGAAAAAATTTCCGGAAATTTTTTCGAGGCGCCACGAAACTTTAGTGGAAATTTTTTGACAGTTGAAAAGGTAAACATAAGATCTACAATCATAATGTGAATGAACTACAATGTCTATATATTGAAATATTACCCATTTGAGTTTTAGCATTTGATGTAACTAAGGTTGGTAATATTTTTTATTTAAGGAAATATGTTAGATATACCTACATATGAATTTCTTCGAAATTGCCATGTTCTAAAAAATATAGTTCTGCCGCCTTTATTTAACTAAAGCTGGTATTTTTCTATTTAACGAAATATGATGGATATATCTATATGATTTTTTTAGAATTTATTTCATGTTGAATTATCTTCAATGCCAAATCTTTAATGATATCGACTAATATAGCAAAATAATAACGAAACACATTTAGTAATTATAGGTTTTATTAATATTAAAAACACAATTATTGTAAATGTTTGTAGGCTGGCTTGAATTGGTGGTTTGAATCTGGGTATTTTCTGTTTTATTTTGCATTGTGCTCTGATCATGATTGAACTGGCTAGTACTTGATGAAATGCTCCTCATGGATTCAATCATCTGTTGATGATGTTCAGCGTCCAACTGTAAGTAAGGTTTGATCGACTGACTATTACTATGTCCAGTAATTTTAATGAGCTGTTGTTCACCAACTCCTTTCTTGGCCAAATTCGAAACAGCTGTTGCTCTTGCAGAATGATTGGTTATTTTAACTTTTTTAGTGTCAATTCCTATATCTGAAGCTGCTGATTTAAACCATGAAGATACAATGTTCTTACCAACTGGGCTATTCTTGTACCATCCTTTCGAATTGGGTTGATTCCAGTATGGGTTTGGTGTTAAGAATAGTCTGTCGGTTTGAATAAGATTTCCCCTTTTTTCCATCAACTTTCTAAACAAGCGAACCGGACACATTTGTGGATTTTCGAAATTTCTAATCAACCATTTACTATCCGACAGTTTTTTAGAACCACCTTGTGTGGTTTTAGAGAAAATTGGATTATATTCTATCCGACCTTTTGGGTTTCCGAAATTATCAGTTTCTTCTTTGAAGTATTGGATACAAGCAGAATGTCCTTCCCCTCCTCTCCATGCCAGCTCATGTGAAACTATGTGAAAAAATTTACGCTGCAACCCATCTGGAGTATTTTCATCCCACATTTCAATAATTTTTTTGTATTCGTCACTGGTTAAGGCTGAAGCACTCACTTTTCTTTTTGCTGAATCTCTCTGTAGTATTTTGCGCTTAGCATCGCGTGCAGCTCTGGCGGTCACAAATTCCACATCAGAAAACGGATTAAATTTTATTTTATATTTTTCGTAATAAATTTCTTGCAACTGCTTAGCAGTAGAGTTCCACATCACTTTGACCACACTTTCCTTATAATCTTCAAAATTTTTCTTTTTCATATTAAATGCGTAGTCCTCCAGTATAGTAGCCAGCTGTACTACACTCATACACTCATGAATATTATACGACTTTTCATCACAAAATTCAACAAACTGTTTCCATACACTTGATTTTGATTTTCGGGTGTTATCTGGTTTTATATTTTCAATTTCTTCTTTAATGACTTGTTGGTTTACTTTTCCAAATCGCGACATTTCGCTATACACTTCTTACTCTACGTACAGACGTTTTAAAACTAGTAATAACTTAATGACAGAATCGCAAACAAAAATGACAAAACACATAATATGTCAAAAACATCAATACCTTGGCCAACTTAACAAATTGAAATTATTTTAAAATGTCATGTTGGATTAATATTTTTTTTTCAAATTTAGGTGTGAAATTTTCTTACCGAATACCACGCAAGCTTAAATTATTCCTGGAAATTTTCTTTCGGGCACGAATATTTTAGGAAAATTATCCCTCGTCTTCGACTCGGGATAATTTTCAAAATATTCGTGCCCTCAAAAAAATTTTCGAAAATAATTTAAGCTCTTGTGATATTATAAGTGAAAATGTCAAGAAAAATATAAAATTTTCAACATTTTTTTTTTCGAAAAAAACTTCATGGGCGTGTTTCTGGGGTCGAACTATACTACCAGTTAAAATACTTGCACTTATTTCTGGGACACCATGTATAGCTGGAAAACATTGGTTTATAGCAGCGTTTCTTAACCTTATTCAGTTCGCGAACCCTAAAAAATCAAGCACAATTTCAAGGACCCCCTAATTAAAAAAAAACACTGAAATTCTGGGACAAATTTTTTTAGTACAAAAACTGTATTATTGCGAAGGTTGGTGCTGCTTTCTTGCAACTAAATTAGTAATATTGGGGTTGATGTTTTTACTTAGTTGTAATCTTAAATCTGATTCTAATTGTAATGTGTTTCTGTATTTGTTTTTTATCTATACAAGAGTAGAGAATGCACAGATGTATGTGGATGAGAAAAGCAGTAAATGTTTCAGTGCTTCTTCTAATATTTGTTTATAATTTTTTTTTTAAATTCACCCAAAAATTTGATAAAATTGGATAAAGTTCAAATCAATTGGATGAAATTATGTTTTAAAGCTGAATCGCATGATATTTATATTAATTGATTTCCTGTACCATAGTTTGGGGCGAAATTGATAATTACATGGTTTAGTCACATTTTTAAATTTAGCGCCAAATATATGCAACTAGAAGCAGTGGTGTGCATCAGTCTTGTTTAGTAAAGCTTGTGGTAAAGCTTTGATGACAAGACGTATGCAGTCGGGTGTGCCAGTTTTTTATCTATTTTTTGCAAAAAACGTGGTTAAAATTAATTAACTAAAATTAAAATTTTAGTTAAAAATATATTTGGTAGTGATATAAACAAAATTACAAATACGGCTGGTAACATGAATATCCATATAGATAATGTTGCGATACCCATTGTTACAGAGACTAAAAATCTTGGAGTCTATTATGATGCGAAGCTTTTCTTTGGCAATATAAACTAAATTAAAGGATGTTTATATACGATTGAAGAATTTTCGTATGACTAAGTATCAGTTATGTGACACAATTATTTTATCTTTATTTGATTATGGCGATGTTGTTTATGGTACATCCATAAACGCTAGATTCTCTAGAAAAATCCAAATACTTCAAAACTCCAAAATTTCTTTTTAACATTCAGTTTTAGAGATCATATAATAAAACATCTTAAAAATTTATCTATTTATCCATAACTAACAGACGACAATTTCATTTAATGACATTCATTTACTAATTTTAATACAGAGCAGCCTTCCTATTTGTTCTCATTGTTTCAATACGTTGACCATGATCATTCGACTAGACAAGTGCATTATTTTAAAATTTCTCAACACCGAACAGCTAATTTCCAAAAATCTTTCAGTTTCATAGCGCCACATTTGTGGAATAATATTTCTAATAACTTTAAATTTCAATCCTTTACAGATTATAAAAACAAATTAAAAAATCATTTAATAAATTCGTAAATATTATAATTTCTTCGACTGATTTTGAGATCTTGTTTTTCTGATATGCCCGTCATTGAATTGTTGCTGTTTCGGTTTTTTACACTGTTTCATTATGCCTCTCTGCTTATCTCCGCTCATCCCTGATAAAATTATATTTTCACTTTTTTTATATAATTTTAATTTTTTTAATTTTGTTTATTTCTATAATTTAATTTATTTCTATTTTGTATTTGGGGTCGCACCACTCTGGCACTTTGTGCCATTGTATCGGGTTTTTAATCGCGGTGTGATCCCTTTAGACACACATTTATTAATACTAATATTATTCTGTAAAACTTAATGGGGTCTAATAAAGAAATTTGAATTTGAATTTGAAATATGCCACTTGCTGATATTGCTGACATTCAATGTTCTTACTTACTTACTGCCATTACTCGCTGACGAGTATTTGACACGCATCAGAAGATGGTTACTCAAGGCGTTTCCTGTCATGTGCTTTTCTGTGACTGAGGGTGCAGCCACACTATCCTAAAAACGGCGTATCGGCGTAACGGCGTAATGACCTTGAATAGATTTCCAGTAATTCTATTGGCTGAAACATTCATCTGTCAGAAATTTTATCTGTCATATCATCTGTCAAAAATTTCAGCCAATAGAATTACTGGAAATCGATTCAAGGTCGTTGCGCCGTTACGCCGATACGCCGTTTTTAGGATAGTGTGGCTGCACCCTGAAAAGCCCGATACGTGATGTTATCTCTCTTCCGCACTCCGGACATTCAAAAATCTCATTACTGTGTTGCCTCTTTACTTTTTGGTTGTCGGTGTTAACCGAGCTTACAATTCTTCTCCATTGCATTCTGTTGTGTGCTTTGAAATGTTAATCCCCTTTAAGTTTTCATCGAAAATATCCTTGTACCTTTTGAGTTTTCCACCCGGTTTCCTTTTACCGTCTACAAGCTCACCGTAAAGACGAGATTTCGGTAGACGGTTTTCTTGCATCCTGCATACGTGGCCAGCCCATCTTAAGCGAGATTTAGTAATCATGACTTCAGCGCTCTCGCAGCTTGCTTTTTCAAGAACTGATATGTTTGAGACATGGTAGTACCATTTGATTCTTAACAGTTGTCTAAGGTGTCTCTGCTGTAACTTGTTTAATGCGCTCGTGTGCCGGCGGTACGGCACCCAGGTTTCGCTTCCATATAACATGGTGGGGATTATTACTGCTCGAAACATTGCAAGTTTCGTTTTTGTGCTCAAGTCATGGTTGTAGAAAACCCTGTCTTTTAATTTCCAGATTCAAATGTTCATAGATAAGACGGCGGGCCACAGGTTAAGAAACGTTGGTTTAGAGAGTTATATTCCCCGCTTTTTTACGGAATCCTCGCTGACGAGTTGACGCTGGTCGACGATATATAGAGAGAACTTCTGACTGACGATATTATCGATATATTGGACCGAAATACGTTGCATAGCTGAGGTCCGAGGTGCATGTTGGGCTCCTTGAGGTCGAACGCCTCGAAGAACGAACGAACGAAGTTCTTGGTTCGGTGTATGTGTATGTGTGTGTGATATTTTCGCAGATTTTTCAGCCGATTCCTCGAATCCTTTTCCCTATTGTTCTAAACGTACCGCAAAGGGAAATGCCTTTATAATTTCTTATTGCCCAGTGTGGTCCCTATATTTTAGATTCTTCTTTAAATACTGTGGGTATCTATTTGGTAACACCTCAGATAAATGATATAAATATAGACAAATCTCTCTGTACAAAATGAAAGATACCCAAAGATATAAAAACCAGATGTGAACAGAAAAAAAAATCTTTTTCCGCATATTTTCTCAAATAGTATCATATCCTTCACATATTTAATAAATCATTAACTTTAATAGATACACTGAAACAATTAATTTGTAAATTTAATAACAATATTGAATGTTATTTCTTGCCATCACAGATTATTGTAGTAAATTTACCATCCGTTTTTTAATTTTACAAGTCGTTTGTAAAATCGCTGTATGGCTAATTTGTGATATGTATATAAATCACCATCATCATCATTTTCTAGCTTATTCAACCATATCTAATTATAGTGTAGCCTTCGTCACATATTTAGATACTCTCTTTGTAGTTGGGCCCATTGGCTATCTATTGTTGGCTATGCGGGCCCAAGTTATCTCTGCCAATTTCCTAATATCATGGTCCCAATCTCACGTTCGGTCTTCTTCTACGTCTCTTAATTCCTCGTGAATATCAACTGTAATTTTTGTGGTCCATCTGTTGTCCGTTCTTCTTGCCAGGTGTCCTGCCCATTACCATTTGAGGGATTTGACTCTGCGTGGATGACATCTATTACCTGGGTCTTTTGTCGTATCCACTCTAATCTTTTACGGTCTCTCTTGGTTATTCCCAGCATATTTCGTTCCACTGAGCGTTGTGCGTAGTGATGACGCTTTGGAACAGGATCTGTTATGTTCGAAACAGGTTTGTTTTGGAACTGGGCTTGGAACAGGTTTATGTGCTATCCTATACCAGTTCCAGTTCCAACTGTTCCAGCTGTGTCAAAACACTGCAACTTAAATTAAATACTTAAAGAAATAAATTCTTGGAATTGTTTAAATTATGTTATCTACTATATTTGTGATACTAGATTCTTAATAGTGTATTTTTATATTTTTTATTTTATCATTGAGTAATCACGATTCTGCTTAAACTGCTTGACGTTTAAAGCTGATTTTTGGCAAACGGATTGACTGTGGGGTGTAGAGGTTCGATAAGGAGAGGTTTCTCGAATCTCAAATTCCAAGAGGGTGAAAACGCCCCTCAAATATTACAATATTTGTTATTTAAAAAACGGTTAGTCTTTCGGGAAAACGCTTGGACAAGCATAATTTATTTGGTTCTTTTACATATTTTGAAATTTTTTAAAAATCATACAGGGTGTTCCAAAAAGTTGGGTAATTTCTTAACCACGATTCTGCTTAAACTGCTTGACGTAAAAAGCTTATTTTTGGCAAACGGATTTTTCGAAAGTCAAATTCCAACGAGATGAAACTACCCCTCAAATATTACCAAGTTATATAATAATATCGCCATATTGTTTTTTCCTATGCTGACATAAATGTGAGAAAATTTTATCCAGTTTGTATGTTAATGGAAATTCTTGCTTTGCTTATCATCACCATTACAAATGATTAATTCGCCGCGAACGAAGTCGCTGGTACACGCTAGTGTATCTATATTTTTTTTTGTAAAACTACTTATAATTTTTTCAGTGTATACAAAAGTATACATTGAAATAAATTTAAGATTGTCGAATACGTTAAAATCACTATCCATATAAACTTTTTTCTAAACTGTTTCGGTTTTATCAAAACCCAATAAAAAGAAAAAGCAATTATAGATTTTGTTTATCTCGTTCACTTCTTAATGTTCTACTATCACACTGTTCCAAGCCTTTTATGCCTGTTGTTTTTTATGTTACATCTCATTAAAACCATATATATTTCACAACAATCTCCCGGCTATAATATAGGAGATACTTATCGGCGCTGCCTTAGCACATAATCAAATTTCTATTAACCTGTCTATCAGAGTGTCGTAATAAAGTTAACGATATAGTAGAAAAGAAAAATACGGATAAAAATATCTCAGAAGAACGGATTGGAAGAGAAAGGGAATTAGAAAAAACGGCAGAATTAATTAAAATAGATTTTAAAACACTGAAAAATAGCCTGAAGTATATTTTTCTAAGTTTGGTATAGAATGTTGAACACCCTGTATAACTTAAGATTACGGTATTTGTAAGTCATCTAAAGTAAATACCTAACATAGTTTTGATTTCAGAACAGTTCTTGTATTTGTAATAATTTTTTTTAGGAAGGTGGAAAAATATATATTTTTTATTTATTTATTAATATCACTGAAATTATCGAAATATATTCACTCATATCTTAGGATTATGCAAAGTGATCTGAAAGGAAGCCCAAAATGCAATAATATACAGGGTGTTCCATTTAAAAAAAATCATCCCCATCCACTCACACTTTTTTGAGCCACCCCATAGAAGTTAAAATATTTTCCTGAAATACATCCTAGAACATACTTTAGGTTGGCACTTAAACAAAATTTCCAAGTTTTTTTATTCTAGGAGCTACAAATGCCCGACGCACTATTGCCGGACCCTGTATATAATAATTTCCGAAATACACACGCCGGAAAAGTCTAGGGATATTACAATTTTATCCAGCCATCGTCAGCAATTTTATTATTTGCATTTCTGATATAATAAAATTAAAATAAACAAATAGTTTACAGGACGTATTGGAAATAAAAATGCGAAATTTACCGAATTTTTCAAATTTACCTTGATTTTTATTGAACTCAAAAAAATACACACATTTTTTTTTATTCTAAACTGTGAATTAAAAAAAAAAGATAAAACCATTTTTACTTAATAAAGGGTATAGCCTCCTCTACTGTTCATTGCAGCCCTGCATCGTCTCTCCATGCTCCTGATCAGGTACAGCCTGCCACGCTGCATTCACGGCCCGAACCAGATCCCTACGAGTTTCACGCGGCATACCCATTCTCAAAATTCTTCTTTGGACCGCGTCCCATACGTGCTTCTATGGGGTTGAGGTCAGGAGATTGTGCCGACCAGGGTAAGATGTTTAATTGATGAGCATTGATAAACTCACTTACCACTCTGGCTGTATGAGGCCGTGCATTGTCATGCATGAGAATGAAGTTTCTCCCAAAATCATTGGCATATGGTAACACGACAGGCTCAAGAATTAAATCACGATATGCGATTCCTGTTAGAAACCTTTAAAGAAAAACGAGATCGGTTTTTCGGCCTAACTGGACTCCTCCCCAGATAATAAGGTATGGAGAGAACCGGGAAATCTTATTCGGTTGTATCATGTTCAGGAAGTGCACCCTTATCAAGGTGGAACAGTTCCTTCTCGAATCCGGATGAATTCCAAAGCGTGACTCATCCGTGAAGAGAACATTGGCCCATTGTTCATTCAACCACTGAACATGATCTTGAGCCCACAAATATCGTACCTCTCGATTTCCTCTCGTTAAGAGTTGAGCTCTCCAGGGGCGTCTGCTTCTTAAGTTGACCTCTCTTAATCTATTGCGAACAGTGTCAGGACTAACGGTTACATTATGTGTTTCCTGGAGAATTAAACTAAGCTCTGGTGCTGTAAGAGTCGGTCTGCGTCGAGCATTTAATTGTAAAAAATGATCTAGCTGAGGGGTAGTAATGCGATGTCGCCCTGTGTGCCTTTCAGCAACATCATCACTTTCACGGTAGCGTGCACTTAATCGCGATATTACACTTTGCGTTGTATTTAATGCTCTAGCTACGTCGATTTGGCGCAATTCAGCTTCGAGCATACCCATGGCCCTTAGCATTTCTTCTCTGTTAAGATGTCTACGCTCCATAATGTCGTTTAATACTAAACAGAGTTATTTGAATGAATTTTGGCCAGTTATCATAAAAACATAGCCAGTACAGGTTAAATTCGAACAATTGATGCTAGGTGCTTTTTATACATTTGACAAAAAATGCACAAACACTTCTGCAAATATCCCAAATTTAGAAATAACTAGTGTGACTACTTCGTTTCAATCGAAGTAGAAAGAATCGGCCTACAAATATGTGGTTGTTTATTCAAAACATTTATTTTTAACTTTAATAAAATGATATCCCTAGATTTTTCCGGTGTGTGTATAACTTATATCTGCATATCTAAATTTTATATTTACATTATCCTATGGGCCACATTTTATCGGAAAATGTGTCAATTTCTCTATATCATCCCACTTCAAAACTCAAACGAAAAACAGGCGATGTTGACAACCTCAGGGGCGCGGATCCATATCAATATGAAAATAATTAACAGTAGAAGGCTTTTAGAGCTGTCAGTTATAATATCGGGGTCGAGTATGAATTTTCGGTTTCCATATTTAACATTTCAACCTCGAATGGCAGAAAACATCAATGGAAAATATATGTTTTTAAAAATAAATCATCACAAAATGACATATTATACCTACATATGGAATTATGGAAGACAATAAATATTGACCCTTTTTTCATTAGCATAGTAGCTGGCCTGGTTAACCCTTTATAGGTTGATGGTCGCTAAATCGACCACTTTAATTTAACCAACTAATCAGTGGCGTGGAAGTGTATTATCGTCCAGTTTGTTTGCTATTCTTATTTCTATGCGCGCCTTGGTCATTTAATCAACCATATCTATATGCTGGCCGAATTGGCGCGAAAACATAAGCGGTTGAATATTCGACCAGTGAGCATTGGTGACACTGAATTCGCTATGTATCATATAGGTAATAATTATTGTCGTCTAAGCATTTTCTATGCAAATTTTGTGCGACAAAAATTTAAAAATATATAGAAACAAATGTATCTGTGACGTTTATTTCTTTTTATTTAGTGCACCAAATTTACGGCTCGGATGATATTTTCTAAAATCGTTAACATATCCTGTATATTTTCGATCATTTCTCATAGGATGCCAGTTTCTCGAAAAACAAAATTCGATTTACTTGATATGGGCATATTTTTGAGCAGAAAGCTAACAGAGATAATCAAAACGAACTTACCACTCTTTTTTCTTACATTGGATGATACATACAGTTTATACATTATGTACATTAGATCATTACATAATATTATCTATTTGCTTTAACAGTCTCTGGTTGAAATATCGACCACCATTGTTAACTCCCTTATTTGTTAAATTTTTGAAAATTGTTATTAAGAAGATATGCTCTTTTTGTGCTAGTTTATATATTTTTGAAATCAATTTGATCAAACTAGAAAATAATTACCATTTTTTTAAGTAATAAATTCATGTAACAAATATATATTTTACTACATTCACAACCTTGAACGCTTAGTCAATAAGAAGCTTTATCGCGTCAGATTTTTTGATCCACGTCAAAAATATTTTACGTAGTAAATTCGCGTAATAAATTTATATTTTGCTACGTACCCAACCCTGATTTCTTAGGTAATAAGAAGTGAGTTAAACGTACAAGAGAAGTGAGGGAGGAGGGATAGACGTAGAGAAACTTGTTGATCCGTTCGGTGCCTCTATGGGTCGGTTCTCAGGACAAGCTTTTATATCGGAAAACAGCGACCACAACTCAAACCCGATGACATCTCCGGAGTTTTCTACGTCTCGGCTTTTCGTTGTGTCGCTCTTGCCGCACGGCTTTTATCGCTACATTCTTTGTTTATAGTTTTAGGAACAAGACAAATACAGTAAATATACTTCAGATACATACCCTATAGTCCAAGAAAATAGGCCTTCAGATACGAAGTTTTCGTAAAAATTCAAGTTACTTTGAGAGATCTAAAAACGAATTGTGAAGGATTTTTTTTAAATTCACTCCTAAGAAGGGGTGTTTTAAATTCACCCCCGAAAGTACTTGGATGAAAATTATAATAAATCAAAAAAATATTAAGACTTTAACACCCTGTAGGTACGAAACAAAGCACAATCGGGCCTATGTTGATATGAAAAATAAATCTTATTTTTACGCGAGGAATCTCCCCACGGGAAATGGCACATGTTTTTTGAAACACCCTGTATATGATTTTTTAGCAACTTATAATTTTTTTAAAATTTCTATTATCATTCCCTAGATTCTAGCTGCTCTATCTCGGTTAACTTTGATCTGAGCAAAAAAATTATAGAGACCATTTCTACGTAGAATTTGACGCTCTACAACTTTTATTTGAACTTTTTTTTTCTAGTTCTTACCGTTCCTCCGAAATTTCGAAAAAAATATTTTATTTATATTTTTCACCCCTTCTCGGGGGTGAATTTAAAAAAAAATCTTTCGCAATTCATTTTTAGATCTTTCAAAGTAACTTATGTCAAAAATAATTCAAGTTTAAATCAAAACTTCGTGTTTAAAGGCATTTTAATATTTTCTTGGGATACAACTCTATTTTTATTTTATATTCGCGCCGCCACTGCATACCGCTGCCTTCTTTATTGCTTTTTCTTAATTTTAAACGCTATGATAAAAATCTCTCCCACATTCCCCGATTCTAATTCAATTTTTATAGTTAATTAACATATTTTACATGACTTTTATGCCACTTCGGTGACTCTCTCAAGTGTTTTTTACGCGATTCGACGCGAATTTTATTATGTAGCCAACCAGCGGCACAGTATCTTCGGCCAATCTGGCGAATTTAAAATTCCAACGGCACACCTTCAGAATTCGAAATTTTTACTGTAAAAAATTGTTGGCACATCGTCCCTGATACCACTGCGTTTAATAAAAATGTAATTGAAGTAGCAAAATAAGCGTGCGGCATTTAACGTTTTATGTAAAACTAGGTAGGTGTTTTTACACAAATGAAGAAGGAAATTAAAGATAAAAGATTATACTCTATCCGTGTTGTAGCACATTTTTAGACAACTTCTTTATTTTTAAGATTTTGATGGTCAAACATCAACAAAATATTCCGTATATTACAGTTGAGGGTTGGAACCTTTGGTGTTACACAGCAAAATAAAATTACACTAAATCACCACAATACACCAAAACA
This sequence comes from Sitophilus oryzae, assembly GCF_002938485.1. NCBI lineage: Eukaryota > Metazoa > Arthropoda > Insecta > Coleoptera > Curculionidae > Sitophilus > Sitophilus oryzae. Next base: position 2,053,533 of record NW_022146927.1, on the reverse strand, counting down.
CTTTTACTTTTACACTGGACGCGCGTTTCGCTAACCATGTTAGCATCATCAGCAGATGATTATAAACTAAAATTACAATCTACAAGTTGAGCGTTTATATACTCGCCCAGTAGGTACCGAGTGGGCGTCGCAAAATCTAGCCAACCGAGTCAGAGCCTACTGAGCGTAACAGTTAATTTCCGCCACTAGAGCAGTAGGAACAAAGAACTTGAAGGAATTGGACCGTTGACTCTGTTCATACTATCTTTACATTTATTAATTCTGATGCTTTCATATGCATCTAATTGCCTGTAATTTGAGACTTGTTTAATTAATTTTAAATTATTAAGATCTATACAATGTTCTTTATCAACAATATGTTCGGCAACGCAAGATTTATCCGGTCTACCATATCTTATCTGAGCTAAATGTTCTTTAAATCTAGTTAATATTGATCTTCTAGTTTGCCCAACATATTTCTGATTGCAGTCTTTACAAGAAATTTCATAAATACCCGACCTTTCCAGTGGAGGTGTTTTATCCTTTGGATTATACCTAATAATTGTTGTAATTTATTATTAGCCCTATACACAAGTTTATAATTGACATTCTTAAAAATTCCTTTTAGACCACGGGATAACTCTCTATCAAACGGTATTGAAAAATATTTAGACGTGTCTTTCTCCACTTGAAAAGTCGAATTTTCAGAAATCCTTAACCTATACCTACGTTTTCTAATTAATTTATCAACTAGTGAAGGAGAATATCCATTACACTCAGCTACATTATTAATGTAATCTCTTTCTATTTCATATCTTTCGTTGGAAAGTGGGAAACTAAGTAATCTATGAACTAAGAAATTTAAACTAGCCATTTTATGTTCAACACTATGATGTGATTCATTAGGAATATATCTGCGTGTGGTGGTATTTTTCCTATAGATATCAAATTCCAGGCAATTATTAGTATTTCTAATAACTAATACATCTAGAAATGGTAATATATTCGGTATGTTTGGACTAAATTTTCTTGAAAATAAAGGCATGATTTAAAATTCCGTTACAATACGGAAATAGATTGAAGTTTTGTGATTACAGCGATATATAATTTATATGGTTTTGTAACAAATTGCTCGCTATTTTATGGCAAATTCTGAAGCTCTACAATCTTAATCAAGCCTTAATCAAAGCACGTGTGTTTGGAATTTTGGGTGTGGCTTAACACGACAGGATCGGGCTAAGTCTAAGGCAGATTTCTGAAATATATATATTTCTTTCGGCCACACTGAAAACGCCACTGGTAAACAATTAAAAAATAAAGTTAAATAAAAGAAGCGTTGCTTTCATCATCGCCGGAATGCATTACAGGCACAGAAGCCATCAAGGTGGGCGCGGCTGCCATTTTCCGATTTTCCATTTTCCATTCGCTTTGCAAATTGACCGGATGCTCGCTCTGCCCTTCCAGTTCCATCGTTGTCATTTCAAAGGTGGGCGTTGCCCTTAGATTGGTATTAAACGGGGGGTGGTGGGTGGAAAGTATGGTCATCATGGAAAAGCGCCGAGGTTAAGGGTCAGGGTATAAGAACGATGTATGCTAAAATCGTCCTTTTGGTCGTATATGCTGGGCGAAAGAAAAATTGTAACATGTATGTAGGGTTTTCATTAGTAGTGGGAACTATCGAATGAATACTATCGAAACATTCGATAGTTGCAATTCATTCGAATAATTCGATAGCTAGTAAAAAAACATTCGTTGAAAACTATTCGCATAAAAATTATCGAATAGATGCGTCATCTGCCTTGAAATATTGTATTCTAGTAATTCGGCAGCAAAAACCATTCATTTATAAAATTCATCTATTCGTCAGGATCGATTATAATAAAATATTAACTGGATTTTAGTTGTCGCCCGGCGACGTAGGTTTCTTTCCGAGAAACCCGACAGCGGTCGGTGACAATGCTATGAAAGAAGCCGGCATCTTCGATTTTTTGCGGAGTCATATAAAGATAAGGACACATTATTTTTTTTATTGAGGTGCTAGTATTTACACAGAAAATACATTATGAAGGGCGCTGTTGCCATATATTGGTATTAGTTGATATTAGCAAAGAATATTATTGTTTGGCTTTAGTTAGTTAGCGATAGTATGTATAAATATTTTGCATTTTTTTTTATTAATATTCTGTTGTTAGGTTAGGTTAGGTTAGATAATAAAATATTTTGGATGTAGGAAAATGATTTTTAATGTTTTTAAGCAAAGACTGGTTTAATAAAAATAATAATAACAGTAATAATTTGTTATACCTATAACAACAAAATTTAAAATAATTTAATATAAACATTTTTTTACGTAGTAGCAAAATATAAACAACAAATTAGATGTCAAAATTATTTATATTATATCCTATTTAAAAATAATACAGTCTTTAAATTTTTTGTGGCAACGTTGGTTTATTAAATAATAATAATTACAGAACTAATTTGTTATATTAACAACAAACTTTAAAATCATGAAATATAAACATTTATTAATTTTCTAAGCATGCAGTGTAATGGAAGAAAAATATAAATAAAAAATTAGAAATCAAAATTATTTATATTAGGTACTTTATATTACTATTTAAAAATAATATTTACTTTTACTGGCATTTACTTTAAAAAATAAATGAAATATTTCTTCGCAAAAAACTACATGTAAGAGAATTAGTATAAACAAAAAACAAACATTGTTAACTTTTTTTTTAAATTGGCACGTGTAAAACTTTCAATTTAATTTTCTCACCCCATAGTTTGAGTTCGAGAACCCCCCATTTACTTAACCACATTACTTAAATATGATTATTAAGTTCAACTAATTCGTATTATTAAAACATCTAAAATACAAATATGTATTTTTAAAATTAATTCTAAGTTCATCTCATCTCTCTTAAAAATTGCTACTTCTCAAAATTTCCCATTAAAAAATAGACCTATAGACCATATAAAATAAAATAATTGAAAGATCGGGCTACGGAAAATCACACAAATTTTCGGAAAAATTTTGACACCTGCACACGCACACAATCGTCAATTAAAAAAAACTACTATTTTAGTATTTTAAATATTTTAATAAACGCAAAAATAGCACAGTATTTATAAGGTGAAGTTATAAAAATTTGGAAGAACTAATAATGCACTGACGCACACAGAAATCAAACGAATACTAAATTTCATTTATCAAAAGCATTCGATAGTCGTGGCTCAACGATAACCATTTAGTCGCACGGCGAGGTTGTCACATATGCTTTAGTATACAAATGAATGAATGATTTTACTCGAATAAAACCATTCGATAGTTGAAATCGTTCATTCAGTAACCATTCGATAGTCTAATTCATTCGATAGTTCCCATCGCTAGTTTTCATGCAAGTTTTTGGAAATTATATTAGGGCTTCGTCGAAAAATAAATTAAAAATTTATTTATACAGGGTGTAGTTTATCACCTAACTTATTTAAAATATATATCCAGGAGGCATTGAAAAACTGGAGAAGGAAGAGTAGAGCTATGGGAATAGAGATTGACAACCACTGTCTATCGACCTTGTTTTTTGCAGACGACGAAGTTGTGAGGAGGATGCCGACTATATGTTCAGGAAACTTGAGGAAGAATCAATATCAACCTCACAAAAACCGAATACCTGAAAGTAGGAGAAGAACAAACTGAAGATCCTGAACTGAATTTTTCATATGAACTACAACTAAGTGAAATTGTTCAAAAATGATAAGAATTGGCTATATCTCAGTAATTTAAAAAAAATATATTATAGTATATCGCTGAAAAGCTTTAAAAATGGCGCTTTTTATGAAGTCATGGCCAACTATGGTTTCCATTTAAAAACAAACATATGTTTGTGTCATATGTCAAAAATGACAGACTTTAGAAAAAAATCGGAGAACACAAACTCATTAGGGATGTGATTATCTAAAACTTTTATCTGAAAACGATTTGTCTAAAATAGATTATAATGGAATTAGGGACAATTTTTAAAATAACCAAAATTTGTTTTTTTCGAAATACCTTTGTAGTAAGCCATGAAACTTCTTCAAAATCTGAAAGGCGCGTATTTATGACCTCACAAAATTGCAATTCTTTCCCCATTTAACTCTCTATCTCCAGTAGTTTTCGAGATACCCATAGAGAACATCACCCTGTATACATGTAGATTAGTATTAAAAAAAAACTTGTATTCGATTATGGCGAACTAAATAATGTTTTTAAATTTAACACTCCTAATATAATCCTTTTCTTCTAAAAAGAAGAAGAAGCGAGAATGCTTTCGTATATAAATTATAACTTAATTCTTTACACATGGCGAACAGCTAAACATCATAAAATATTTAGCGTATTGTCAGTGTTATAATTAAAACGTCAGAACACCTGGTCTCGCTAGTGAAAAAGAAAACATCTGAAATTGATGTTTAAAAAATATTTAACACTTTCGATGGGGAACATCTGGAACGGAGCGAGTGTATTAAATTAGCCGATCAAGTCCATAATATACAAATGAAGTCGTCAGAAAATTTGACATTTGACGTTGCTTGTACTCTAAATTTGACGTAAGTATTTCAATAAAATAAAGGACTTCAATATATTAGCTTTGAATAAGAAGACTAAGGAAGGAGCATATCAAAAATCTTAGGTACACCGCGATGGGCCTCAAATATGGCCGACTTAAATTCCGGTTTACCAGTGTCGTTCTAATTTTATTTAAAAAATGTAAACCTATGATGTAGGGTAGACGTGAGGCAGACTCAATAATTTGTTGTTTTATTTTACGTTGTGAATAAATGTTGGTAGTTATTAAAATTGTTATAAAAATATATAATTCTAATAAAAATAGATAAGTTATAATAAGTATTTATTAACACAAACATCCGATACGCTACTGAAGCAGGTAAGTCAAATTAACGTATCTAAATTCTTTGACATCTAATCTTTGACAAGTAATAAATAAAAGCTAAAATGCAAGAAAAATATATAATTTAGTTAATTTAAGTGAATTTCATAAATGATCGGTTTACTACACGTATGTATATTATATAGTCACTTACTAGCGAAAAGTTGTTCCATTATTTCACTCAATTTTTTTGACGAGATCTACCGCACGCTACACAACCAACTATTTTAGAGTCTTTTCGATAAATCGCGATAGTGTCACTGTTAATTTAAGTTCTGCCACAATTTCCATCTAGATTTACTACCTTTATACAACTATCAGTAGTAGAATAAATAATAAATAACATAAAAATAAGCTCCGTAAAGACTGACAAATCCACAAAATTTCAAATCAAATTCAGATGTGTCAAATGAATCGTCAAACAGAACTGTCAAGGATCCCCACCCTAGAGAGCTTTTATGGTGGCTTTTCCGCCCACCATGCATGAATACATGGATAGCATTATGCTCCTTCCTTAGTCTTCTTATTCAAAGTATATTAGCTTTTTTCGTTTTCCTGTTATTATCGATTCTGAACCGTCCTAGAATTGTGATGCGTATGCGCAGAAGGAAATATGAAGACATTATTTCATTTGCGCATGCGCTGGAGAGTTCTAGGACGATTCAGAATCGATAATAACAGGAAAACGAACAGACCTATTAGGGGTTGATTTTAGATTGTATGGGAAGGAGAAGTTAATCACTGACGTCACCTCATACAGGGTGTTTCAAAAAAGATCCGTAAAAATAAGATTTATTTTTCATATCAACATAGGTCCGATTCTGCTTTGTTTTGTAACTACAGGGTGATAAAATCTTAATAATCTTTTTCGATTTATTATAATTTTTTTCCAAGTACTTTTAGTGATTTTAATGAAATGTTGAGGGTAAAATTTACTATAAGTGCTAGATTATTTTATTTATGCTAAAAAATTGTCAATAAATTCATCAGGGACGTGCATATGGGTTATCCCTGGAATATTTAAAAAAAAACGTGCGCCACTGACTTTTTTCTTTTGATACCAAAATCGTGTAGGCCGTTTAATGCCAATTAAAAATTATCTCTTGATATTTTGTCAAATTTGACTTCCTTGATGAAATAAACGCAATTTTATTAATCACAATTAATACACATTAAATTAAAAAATTATACAGGGTTGTTCACCACATACGACACGGAGTATTGTAGCTAAACGATGAGATTTTTACAAATTGTAAGTTTGGGGTTCGTTGAAGGACTATTAGAGCTACAATTTAAAAATATTTTTACAAGATACAGAGTGTCCCAAATAAATAAAAAATATCAAAGTTGTATTTTTTTAAATGGAACACCCTATATATTATTACATTTTTAGTTTCTACGATTAAAATAAAGGTAAATTTGATTAAGGTTTATTATACTTAAACCTTACCGTTTTTGAAATATTTCCAATTTTGTGAAATTGCAGTAAAAATTTTAAAGCTTCATTTCTCCAAGGGTATCAATGTTTTTAATACTAAATATTTAATGAAGTTTATTTATTGATCAGTTATTGTGTTGCAATAATAAAAATAATACTACCTTATACAGAGTGTCTAAAAATTTATTTTAAATAATTATTAGCTTCAAACGGCAATAACTTCTTTAATTTAAATGGAATGCCCTGTATATTTTAGGAGAATCAGATGCACAATTAAATTGTCTATCAAATTGTATTATACCATTTTTTACCTATCCCTTCAAGTTTTCGTAGAAAATGCATTTCTTATAATTTAGACCTCATTTATCAATATATCCATGGAATATTGACATTTTAGATTGTTTTTAAAGCAACAAATGTATAAAATGTACAGACTAGTAATATTATCGTTTTAGCAAAACGATAATATTACTAACCAATTTGTATGCAAAAAGAAAACTATTTAAATCTTTATAAAAGAGTATACCATTAATTAAATACAACACCATTATTTCCGCCCATATACTAATTAATTACATACTTAATTGTGTTCGTTAATAAATTATTATAAATAAATGTGGATTTGAGTCAGAAATCAATATAATAATAAGTTATCAAATTAAAATCTCTGTTGTTATAAATAAGCATTTATTAAAAAATGAAATATAATTTTTAAGGTGTTACTTTTTATCACACTGTCTAATGCCCATACAAAATTCAATTTTTTAGTATTTGGAGCAATTATTATTAATCAACGCAAACAGTCAGTTAATGTAGTTTGAATACTGGAATCATATTAATTGGTTTGGTTTGGTTTGGTTTGGTATAATTTGATAGACAATTAAATTGTGCATCTGATTCTCGTAAAATATACAGGGTGTTCCATTTAAATTAAACAAGTTATTGCCGTTTGAAGCTAATAATTATTTAAAATAAATTTTTAGACACTCTGTATAAGGTAGTATTATTTTTATTATTGCAACACAATAACTGATCAGTAAATAAACTTCAGTAAATATTTAGTATTAAAAACTTTGATACCCTTGGAGAAATGAAGCCTAAAAATTTATGGGAGGGGGTTAAAAATTTTAAAAAATCGTAACTCCAAAATTACGGTAGCTAGCGAAACGCGGTTTTCAATTTAAGATTAGGAATAATATTTGCAACAAAATTTGTAATAACATCAAAATCAGTCAAAGTCGCAGTTTTTGAGATATTCCGTGTTTCCGTAGTCCGTTTTTGAGAAAATCCGTGTGAAGAACTCCAAACTCCCATCGGACGCGACCCCCGGTGGCGGATAGGGGAAATAACCGCGGACCAAAATTGGAAAAATGAAACTAAAAGAACTGCCTACCAACTTTTTATTAACATATTTTAGTATGGGCGGCTATACGTGCCTCCCGGTGCCATTTTTTTGATGAGGAATCAATGAGTACTTGTTTAAAACTTTCGCAAGTTAATAATATTAATTTTTTTAAAGGTTGCTATTAGACTTGGATCAAGGCAAATTAATAAAATTACTTTTATCCCACCCACTTGAGAATCAAATCGGTTCTGGTCCAGTTAGTCTCGTTGTTTGCTCCTCTTCTAGTTAGATCGTTTGCTTTCTCATTACCTTCTATCCCTTATTGGGCTGGCACACAGAGTAGGAGCACTTTATTTTCTTTGCTTAACTTGTTCAGCTTCTCTAGACATAGTTGGACTGTTTTCTCCGTCTTACTAACCTCGAAATCATCTTCAACTAAACAAAACATTTATTTATTTTATTTCCCCTCTTTTTCAAACAAAAAAAGAACGAAAAAAGCCGTCGGAATTTTTCTGCGTGTACGTATTTTCCGTGGCTGGCATTTCTCGTCGCATAACTCGTCCATCCGTCGCGAAAACAATGCGACGGCATTTTTCGTATTTTTCTGAAAAGCGAGCGACCGTCCGATCGGTGCTGGCCAGGCCGGACCAGCGCAGACCCATCATTCCTCTTGCGACAGTGCTTTATTAAAATCGATAAGGAAGGAGAAGAACGCCCTGTATGCGAAAGACTTTAGACCATCGGAACACCTCTAGACACTTCTTTTTCTTGTTTTATTATGGTTCTGTTATGAGGAGTGTAAAAGTTTTCTATTGTTACAGAACATCTGTTGTCAGAGGAGGTTGGGAAATACCCTGTAAAAGCGAGGACAATCCTCCAAAAAGTCTGGCCAATAATAAGACACTACCTTACTTTTCAATAGTGGCGGCTTAACACCATGAGGTCAAATGATCAATGCCCCTCCAAAAAAATCAGGAGAAAATTAGAAAAACTTATTTAAATTATACTTTTTTATATCACTTTTTTTGCATCCTAAAATATTCCTAATTTGTCCAACTTTCACTTGAAAACATTTTATTTTACCCATTTTCTCTGCTGCCGGTCAAAGTTTCATTTTGTCCTTGGTTCCCTCTATGTTTTATAGTTTTACACCTATTAAACTCGCTCACCTATTAAACACCTAAGTGTCGCGGCTCGTGACGCCACCAAGGTAAGGTATACTACGTATAGAAAATACAGTGGGTCAAGGTGCGATAGATATAGTTTATATTGGCCATTGACCGCGTCATTCATAGGATTTCTAAGGTAGACAACTTTATATACACTTGTATTTGGTAGTTTACTGACAGACGATATAAAAAGTGGCGGTTTTTGTCTTTGTCTAGAAACCCCACCCCAGCGTATTATTATTGTAATTTGTAATATTGTTTATTAGTTGAGAATCAACATTAGAAAAATTTTTAGAATAAGTGGGAGGGGGGTTAATCTCTGCGACCTTAGAGATCTATTGTGTCCCCCTTTCTTGAGTTATAACTCATCATACAGTCCCAGGACTTCCTACGGAGACCCGTGTCCCTCACAGTCGAGGAGCTACGACCCAGGTCGGGTAGACGAAACGGTAGCTTTGTCGCCTGTTGGGTTTAGAGGTAGGAGGTAGGCTCCCGACCCTTGGAGGAGGTGGTAGCTTGTATGCCACTTGCGGAGGATGGTCTCACGCAAGTGTCAGCCACCTCTCCTGTAGTTCTCTTTGGGTTTGGCCCCTTGGAACTTTCATTGTTACTGTTCCCAGTGTCGCTAGGGGGTTTCCCCACAGCTTCACCGGTGATGTTTTTATTACTATTATTACCAGATCTCATAGTGTTCCTATGAGTCGCTAGGGACAGTCGGTCCACTTCTACAGAGCCCCGCATGTAGAAGTAAGGGGTAAAATACAATGGGGTGCCCCCCGGTGCCCCAAGGTTGAGGCTGTCCGTAGCCCCGCCCGGTATCGTTATATGTCTTGGTGCAATTCCCTGGCCACGACACTACAGTCAGGGACAAGACGATGAGTGAGATGCTTCTTAGACCAAGCCAAATGCTAGAGGGGATTCCCCCCAGCACCTGACCAGGAGCTTCCCCACCAACGACAAGGTCTTGCATCTCCTAGGGGAAGGAGAATTAACATAGTTGATTAAGAAATATCGAGTGCATTATTTCCATATAAATATATTACAGGATTTCAGTCATATCGCTGGAAAAATTTCGCCGTTTGGACAGTTTGGGTGTTCATAAAAACTCATATTATAAAACAACCTAGATTTTTGTATCGTTTATCGCGTATCCTGTACGCGAAAGACTGTAGACCATCGGAACAACTCTAGACACTTCTTTTTATTGTTTTATAACGGTTCTAATAGAAGCCCTAGCGAAACAAGGTATTGACATATACTATGGAGGCTAGAAGGAGGAGGCGAATCGAACGTAAAAATTATGGGCCCAGTTTTTGAGATCTAAATGAAGTTCGAAAATCGCCGTTAGGGGCGCATGTGATCCGACAGATTGAGAAATACACAGCTTCTTATGGCAAGAATTACTATTTTGTTATAAATTATAGAGTTCAGTTAATATTTGGGCATATTTTTACCAGATTTAGCTTTTAGAAACGTGTTTTTTTCTAATTGAACAATGTGCGTGGCTAAAATTGTGAATACAAAACCTTAAATTTGAGTTTGAAAAGTAAGTTAGAAGTTAGGTTATATCAGATGCCGGTTTTAGATATTCTTTTTATAAGTTGTTATTATAAAATTGTTTCATTATATGGTTCTTTTTAGTGCATACACGACCGAAAAAAAATATAAGCTGCTAAAATAAATCTTCCCTATAACTGTTGCACAAAAAAGATTTCCAGCAACAAATATCACCAATTCAACCTTTGATTTGATGTAAACACTAATTGTTTCTCGATGACAAATGCGAATTAAATAGTTTATGGTGTGATTGTGTTAGTGATTGATTAATAGTTTTTCATAAAAACATAAAATTTCATACTGTTACGGATTCCGTGGGTCCACTAATTTAAACTCACGATAAAATACTTAACGAATTTATTTTTCTCACTTTATACACAATTACTAACTTATAACACACAACAAACTAACTATTTATAAGATTCCTTCACCAAATTGTCCGATTTTCAATTTCCACGCGGTATATTCAAATTTCAAAAACTGTCTCAGTTGTCGATGGCTCCGGCTTATATACTCTATTGACTGCTTCTCGAAATTTCCCCAATTCTCGGAAAGCGTACTTCTTCATACCAGACAATTCCATTGTCTGATTCCCCTTACTTCTCGACTTGACTAAAAGATGGCGCCTGAAAAAGTCTTTTAATTTCTGGCGGATACGTTGCGGTTGTGCAGGCAACCAGTAATACATTTTAATTTCTGGCGGATAGGCCATTTTTCTTGACATGCCCCCTTCTCAAATTTGATCGTCCCGATCAAGGTTTCCTGTCTGGTATCTCTTCAATCGATCCAGATGAACTACTTTCATCTTACTTCTAGGGCTGCGTTGAATCCGGTACACAACATCATTTATCCTCTTGATGACTGTATAAGGACCTTCCCATGCTGGAGTTAACTTTGGGGACCTTCCTTTCTTGCGCTGTGGGTTATACAACCATACCCTATCGTCCTGTTGAAATCCCGTAGAATTAGCTCTGAGGTCGTAACGAGCTTTCATCCGGTCACTGGCTAGCGTAATCTTACTTCTCACGGCCTTATGAATTCCCAATAATCTTTCCTTCCTAACGATTCTTTCGAACGACAGTCCAACGTTATCTTGTTCCATTTTTCCTCCAGATCGAGTACTTGGTCCTTGTCTAGCTGCGCAAATCTTACAACGTTGACACCATTTCTTAACATCTTCACAATAATCCACCCAGTAAAAACGGTCTCTCAGCTTGCTCAGGGTCTTGTTTACCCCAAGATGGGCTCCAGTTTTACCACCATGAATTTCTTCCAATACCTGGGTGACTTTCTTCCTTGGTACCAGTAACTGAGTTGTTACGGTCCTGCCATCCGCACTTTCCCACGTGCGCTTTAACAATCCATTCTCAATCACCAGTGAATTCCACTGAGCCCAGAGAGCTTTGAAAACCAGCCCTCTGTCCGCAATATCCTGCGACGGTGGTCTCTCGCCGTTACCTTCCTTGAGCCGTAGTATTGCTCCGATGTCTGGATCTTCCATTTGATCTTTCCTCAATTGTAACGTCGTCCATTGTTCGTCAGTTCTCAGTTTAAAATTCTTTACTCTGATAGTGCTTTCGCGATGTTGCATTTTCTTGTCCAAGGTAGCTCGTCGTCGATCTAGGTCGTTGTCGATAATTTGTACCCGTCCTACACGGCACCCAGCGGTTTTCTCTAGTTTCCCGAACACAGTCTTCTTGGTATCACCAGGTATCATCACAATTTTCGATGATCTTTCTTCCATATTTCCTGGTCTCTTCTCTTTAGATACAGAAAATTCCTCATTTCCGATTTTCAGGATGTTTCTATGGTGATCAAACGAAAACCATGTTGACTGATCACATCCATACCCATGATAAAATCATCTTCAATGTCTGCCACTAAAACGCTATGCCGAAACTTCAAATTCCCTAACTCCAATTCCATGAAAGCCTCTCCCCGTACAACGGCCATTTCCCCCGTAACTGTACGTAAATACACTCTTCTTCTAAGAGGCATCATCTTCAATCCTTGCACCGAGTTAGTCCGCACCAACGATACCATAGCGCCTGTGTCCACAGTCATTCGAATTCTTCTACCATTGACCTTCCCGTTGATCACCAAACTGTCAGCGGTTCTTCCTAGACTTCTAATGGAAAAAATCCTGGGGGCTCGGTTCTCCCCAGTCAATACTCGCCCCTTAGTATTGACTGATTTTAGTTTTCCTGGTGCCTACGTTCTCTGGATGGTGAACGGGATCGCATTTGAACGCGGCAATCCCGTTTAATGTGGCCATTCCTGCCACATCTAAAGCACCTTATGCCCTGGAATCTTCTCTGGTTCTCTGTCTGGGTGTTGTTGACTCCCTTGTTTATTAGTAGCTCACATAGTTTGTCGACTTTCTTACACATCTCCTCCAAACCTCTGTGAGTGCTTTCGGGCTGTTCCTCGACCGTTACCGATCTTATCTTCGGTCTAGTGATGGCGCTAAAAGCAGCTTCGATTTCCAGCACCCTGACCAGTGCTTCGCTGCTGGTAGAAAATCGGGATATTTGCAGCGCCCTCTGTAATTCGTTGTCCCTCAGTCCGCTGATAAAGCACTGAGCAGCGAGTTCCTCCCTAAATCCTTCCGGTGCTTCAGGATACGCTAGGTGTACCAGCCGACGTAAGTCTGCTTCAAATTCCTGCAGACTCTCTCCGGACCTCTGCAGGCGTGTCTTGATCTGTGCCTGGTAAAGTTGGCGTCGATGTTGGTCGCCATATCTTCTGTCCAGTGCAGCGACCAAAGTTTGGTATTCCTGCTGTTGGGCTGCAGGAATAGTTTGCAACAGTTCCAGGGCAGGGCCACGCAGCGCGATGACAAGTGCCGCTGCTTTCTCCTGGTCAGTCCATCCGTTGGCAGCGGCGGCTGCTTCAAACTGGCGGTGGTACATCGTCCAGGTGGTTTGTCCATCGTAGGTCGGGGCCTTGAGGTTCGCAGTTCCATGAACGCCAGGTGTCTTTACTTGTACCTTGGTCTTCTGTAGGTCCATCTCTAATTTTTCCATTTTCTGCTGAAGGCGTTCCTCCAGATCTTCTACGGCTTCTTGAAGGTGGATTTCTTGCCTTCTTTCTAGTTCTTCAAAGTTCTTCTTAAGACGGTTTTGATCTTCTTGTCTTTCTTTCTGGCGGTGCCTCTCTATATCTTCTAAAATTTCCCTCCATTCATTCTTCTGACGGATTTCTAAATTGCCTAAAATTTTCTCAAGCCGGTCCTGCTCTTCTTGTTTTTTCTTGTTGTCGTTGTAATTTTTCCTCTTCCTTATCTTTATGTAGTCTTTCTTGTTCTTCTTGTTTTTCTTGTTGTCGTTGAATTTTCAAATCTTCAAAAATTTTCTCAAGCCGGTCCTGTTCTTCTTTTTTTTCTTTCTGGCGACGCACTTCTAGGTTTTCTACAATTTTCTCCAACCGTTCTTGTCTAATTTCTTGATTTTCCATAAGCATTTTCTGCAGTTTTTCTTGTTCTTCTGCTTTCTCTCTTCGCATATTCTCCATAAAATCGCCCAATAATTTGCTTACTTCCTCCATTTTCCTCGCTTGTTCCCTTGTACCAACCATAAAAATACTCTAATCCGGTCCAAAAATCTTCCAATCCACTTAATTTCTTCTTAAAATCCTCTTGAATCGCACTTCCGACACCAATTGTTACGGATTCCGTGGGTCCACTAATTTAAACTCACGATAAAATACTTAACAATTTATTTTTCTCACTTTATACACAATTACTAACTTATAACACACAACAAACTAACTATTTATAAGATTCCTTCACCAAATTGTCCGATTTTCAATTTCCACGCGGTATATTCAAATTTCAAAAACTGTCTCAGTTGTCGATGGCTCCGGCTTATATACTCTATTGACTGCTTCTCGAAATTTCCCCAATTCTCGGAAAGCGTACTTCTTCATACCAGACAATTCCATTGTCTGATTCCCTTACTTCTCAACTTGACTAAAAGATGGCGCCTGAAAAAGTCTTTTAATTTCTGGCGGATACGTTGCGGTTGTGCAGGCAACCAGTAATACATTTTTAATTTCTGGCGGATAGGCCATTTTTCTTGACAATACTTTTAAAACAACAATTTTAACAATCTTTTCCAAATTTTACCCTCTTTCCAAAAACTGCTTATGTATGTCATTATGAATACTCACTTTCATCCCTTAAGGGATATCTGTGCAAAATTTCATACACCAAAGACAGATTTTATTTTTTTCTTAAACAAGATTTATTCGTCAATACATCCCCTTAGAGGGCGAATTTCAACTCCTAAAACATATTTTAACAATTTTTTATGCAAACTTTCACAATTTAACATCTTAGCAATCTTAACATCTATCCATATTTATAAATCTTATCATCTATCCATATTTTTTTTTAAATAAATAGTTATACCACTTACATTAGGACCTTTGAAAAGGTTGGGTTTCTTTCACCCCGTTCTTTATTTGCCTTTTTTCCACTATAAGTCCCACTTATACAGCCAGATACGAAGCAAGATCTATTATATAGGGTTTTTTTAATCACACTCATTGTTACATTGCTAATAGTTCAATAAAATAACTATAAATTTAAAAAAAAAACTAGTAAAAACACAGTTAAATCGTATTCTAACAATGCAAATGATCAATCTAACCCACTTACAGTGCCTCTGGTGTCAAACCTCAAAATTATAACATAATCCTTCCTCTAATTAAATCCTTAACGCCACGCAAAAATCCATCTATCCAGAAAAAGATCGCGAGAAATAGATTAATAGAACAGCGAGCAGCGGCGGATTCATCCTAATTAATAATCCAGTGGAACGAGCCAATCCTGGACCGTTTAATCAGGCTAATCGTGATGATACCGCCGCGTTGCCACGTCGTTTTACGATTAAGATCATTTGAAGGCTTGAAGCTTATGATAGGGCAACGCCGATGGACTCCACCGAAAGCGGACGGTGCTGACTAGGCGCGAAATTCCACAGCTTAATATTTCTGGGCGGAGGAAAATTGACAGACGTAGGGAAATTTCAGGCGGGAAAGAGGAAAATTTGAGACGGACGGATTTAATATGTGATGCGATAGGGGGTGCCTTTGAAAAGTATATACAGGATGGTTCGAACTGTATTCCGGAAATTTTGGCAGCATATTCTGCAGATAAAAATAAGTAAAAAAGTTCGTATACATATGTATATCCTAAAATGCGTAGTTTCGGAGATATAGGGGTATAGAAGTTTAATTTTTTCCAAATCATTTCTGAAGTAACGTCAATATTTGGATGAAACTCGGCTAAAATTTAATATTTTTTGACGGTTCAAAGTTCGTTTAAAAGGTAGAATCAATAGGTATCAAATTTTGGAACTTATAATAATAAAAAAACCTGGCAAACATTCCTTGGTCCAAAAATGTTCAGATTTTTACAAACTTATTCATATTTTCACTAATAATAACTTATTTGTCAAGATTTTTTTTGGTGGTTGTTTTTAGAGTCTTTATAAGCAACTCACAAAGTTTGAAGTAGGTATTAATAAAAAAACTTTTTTGGGATTTTTGGAAAGTATCGTAAACAAAAGAAAATTGCATAATTACGAATAGTGAAATTGGTCAAAAAGAAACAACAAATCTTAAAAACGATTTATTTTAGGTAGGTATAGAAGCATGTATAGTCAAAAAGTACCAAATTGAAAAGCCTTTAGCGAAATAAAAAAGTGGGTTTCCATTTGAAAAAAAAATGATTTATGATCATTTTTAAATCGCTCAATTCCATAACAGCTGCGGCCATTATTATATGACATTCGAACAATTTAATTTTTGAAATAGATAGCCACATGTCTTCTGTTTATGGTACAGTGGCTGCGGTAATCACTAAATTTGACGTTTTGGGCTATACACATATTTTTGACAGGCAGTTTTTTTCGTCCAGAAATTTTAAATATTTTTTTTTCTCAAAAACTTTTTTAATATCAAAATTCATAAAATTTTACAGAGAATTTAAGTATGTTAAGTTAAAATAAGAAAGTTGCTGTAAACTTCCGGTATTTCCGGAAGTGCCGCCGTATTGAAAATATTTTTAATCGATAGATCTCGTTGTGAAATAATGATGTGCCAAAAATCTCTCCGATCTAGATATTGTAGTTCTCTAGAAATTTCTAATGCACGCTCAGCCTGGGACACCCTGTATATTTTTAACCAAATCTTTTTCACTCAATTATAATCATACGTCAATCGTCGTCTCCTGACATGCTTACGTAATGTTTCTCCCTTTTCCAAGAAGAAAAATATATAATATAAAAGGAGACCGCGACTGAAAGAAAAACAAACCGTAAACCGTAACCTTCACTATTTCACGTGTTCTTCTCCTAGCAGTACGGCGGTACTTGATGGGAAACATAACCGAGTCGGATATTTATTTTTTCATGGGTTCAGCGGTACGCTAACGTACGGAGCTGGTACCACAACCGAGAGAAAACCAGAAAGAAACAGAAGAAAACCAGAAAGAAGAAACAGAAAGAGAGAGAGAGAGACAAAAGAGAAAAGGTCTTCTATAAAAAAGTAGAGACAGTACTGCAGTTTCAGTTATGGTTTCCATACAAGCTTTGCATTAGGGTGCATTAGATAAGATGCACAAAAAAAATAATTATATAAAAATTTTTTTAGTTGCCTTGAAAATATCGTTTACAATGATTAAAAAAAAATGTTGGTAAAGTTTGAACTTTTAATATTAAGAAGTGTCTCATCGTGATTTTCTATTTCCCATTCAAAAAACACGGGATTTTTTTTAATTTTATTGCTTTGTAACAAATTCAAAAGATTCAACTTTATGAAAGCCAGGTGGCCAGAATACTCCCAAGTGCTGGATGAGGAAATAGCCAATTTGGCCCCAACACCAAGCAACTACCACATCTTTGTTGAGTCCCTGCGAAAGATATCCAGACGATATATTCCTAGGGGCTGCAGACAACATTACATTCCAGGGCTCTCGAATGCCTCAAGGGACACCCTGGAGCAGTACGAACAATTGTTTGCGGAAGATCCATTCAGCGATCAAACCATCACCTGCGGAACAGCTTTAATGACAGCTCTCAGCGAGGCACGTGAGAAGAAATGGATAGAAACCCTGGATAGAATGGACATGTCTCATAGTAGTAAAATAGCTTGGAATCTAATCAAGAAACTGGATGGTGACCCAAAACTAAGCAAGGCCCCTGCCAATGTAACACCCAATCAAGTGGCCAACCAACTCCTTCTAAATGGCAAATTCAACTCCAAACGCCAGAAAACCAAAATCAAACGCCTAATACCAACTGAAAACACCAACTTTCAGAAATCATTTACCATGAAAGAGTTGAACAATGGTATAAATACCATGAAGAATGGAAAAGCCGCTGGGAATGACGATATGTGCGTGGAACAGATCAAAAATGTCGGTCCTGGAACCAAAGAATGGATACTTAAACTTTTCAACGTATGTCGCGAAACCTTTCAAATTCCAAAACTGTGGCGGAAGTCAAAAGCTCTCCTTAAACCCGGAAAAATCCAGAGTCTCCGAAAAGCTACCGACCCATATCCCTCCTTTGCCATCTGTTTAAGCTCTACGAAAGACTAATCCTCTACAGAATAGAGAAGACCGTCGATTCAAAGCTGATTCCACAACAGGCAGGATTCAGACCTGGAAAGCACCAGTCAAATCCTCGCATTGACAGAACATATCGAGGAGGGTTTTGAGAATAAACACATCACAGGGCTGGCCCTAGTCGGCCTAAGTTCCGCCTATGACACGGTAAACCACAAGATATTACTGCATAAAGCCAATGAGACCTTGAAAGATTACCACCTAGTCAAGATACTCGAATCCTTGCTCTAAAACGCAGTTTTTCGTGACGCTCGAGGGCAAAAAGAGTCGATGGCGAAACCAGAAGAATGGGTTGGCACAAGGGAGCGTGCTGGTACCAATTCTTTTCAACATATATACAAATGACCAACCTATTCCAGATAACACTAGAACCTTTGCATATGCAGATGACCTAGCAATAACAGTTGAAGGCAAAGGGTTCGAAATATCGAGGAGAAACTAGAAAGCGCCCTAAAAACAATGTCAACCTATTACAAAAAGAATTCTGTAAAACCCAACCCCACCAAAACTAAAGTGAGTGCATTCCACCTTAATTCGAGACAGGCGACCCGCAGACTTAATGTTACATGGGACTACTAGAACACACAGATAAGCCTACCTATCTTGGCGTCGTGCTGGACAGAACATTGACTTACAAATATCACTTCGAAAAAACACACAAAAAGTAGAAGCACAGAAATTCCCTTATAAGGAAGCTGACCAATAGTAAATGAGGAGCCAAACCTACCGTGGTCAGAACTTCTGCTCAAGCTCTGTGTTTTTCAACTGCAGACTATGCCTCCCCAGTGTGGTGTAGATCGGTCCATGCAAAAAAGGTGAACATCAGTCTGAATGAAACATGCAGAATAGTGACAGGTTGTATGAAACCCATCCCCTTAGAAAACCTTTACAAGGCCGCAGGTTTTACAAGCCCCGATTTACGCAGAAAAGCTCATGAACATACTGAGAAGTTAAAACAAACCTTTGATGCTCGTCACTCAATTTTTGGCCAAGAGTGCGGCACAGGTAGACTTAAATCCAGACGCCGTTTCCTAAGCCACCCCCTGGATGAACCTCCCTCCCTCTACCCCTTAGAGAGGACCCACCAAATGGTGTTTCTAGCGACTGGAAAACCTGGAGAATGCTCAACCGAATCAGAACTGGGGTGGCCCCAGTAAAATCCAATTTGATCGAATGGGGTTTGCTGGACAGAAATGACGACAAATGCGACTGCGGCGCCTTTCAGGACATGGAACATCTTCTTCAATGTCCTGCGTGCCCCCACAGATGTACCCTCGATGACCTATGGCTGGCTAAACGGGAAGCATTGGACGTAGCCCATTACTGGGTTAATAAACTATAATATAATCCGAATACGAAAAAGTAAAAAAAGTAAGTCTAACAAATCAGCGTGTTGTAGTAAACATCAATACATATTCATGTAGCCGTACCATCCTTTTCTCGAAGGTATTAGCGGTACTTTTGACCACCCTGTAACTTCGTTGTGGATAAAGCTAGAATATTAATTTTCACTACACATGATGACATAATATAGCTGGCTAAATTAAAAAAATATTTAGTAATTACACCTCATAGTTTATGAATTATCGCTTGTCAAATTTCTTTAATTTCGACATTGACTCCCTGACAGATCATCAAAATTCAAAGGTGCTTTTAGATGTGTCACAAACTTCAAATTTCGAAAAAAATAAAAATCTCGAAATATTCTTATGGATCAAATGTTAGCTGTCACCGACTTTCCGGCAATGTTGCAAAATCCGGTATTTAACCATAGTAAATTTTTGTTATTTTTAATATAAAATTCAATTATTGAAGTGATTAAAAAGTACTCCCTCAATACAAAAAGAAATGCAACGAAGTTACAATTAAGGAATAAATAATAAATCAAATTCAATACAAATTTTACTGGTTTGAAATGACGCGTAGATAATTGTGTCACCTATCAGCATTTGACTGAATAGTTGACAGAGGGCGCGAGCCTCTGAAGAATAATATTATGGCGTGTCTAGTTCTCTGCTACCGTATTTACACCGTATATCTTAAAATCGCGTTTGATTTTTCTATTTTTATTAAGATCGTTAAAAATACGTTTTTATGTGGGATTATTCTTTATTGCCCCAATATTAAATTTACTTTTATATTTTTTACTACTAGAAATTAAAACTTAAATTTTTATAATTAACAGGTTACTGCCATTTTTATCGAAGCACTGAACACTACCAAAAATGTTCCAGGTGTTCGAGGGTTCGTATGGTTAGATGTGTATTTTGTGGATTTTGCGTTTGGTGTTAAATACTTTGAGTTTTCAATTTTGTTTTATTGTACCCTCTTTATTATTTTTGTAATGAAGGGTGTTAAAGTTTGTTTTGTGAAGGGCTGTCTAAATAACTCTAAAGGCTCTCCAGAAAAAGTTTTTATAACTGTTCCTTTGGATGAAAGCCGTCGAAAAGCCTGGTTTGAAGCGGCAAGACAACAATATGTCAGCAAAAGTACGAGATTCTGCTGTGAAGATAATTTTTATATAAGTTCCTTAAGTTTTATTTTACAATTAATTTTATATCCACTTTAAAATACATTTAGAAAAATGGTTTTTATTTACCTTTGTACCCGGTGGCAAACCATGACACTTTTGATAGGTGACGTCAGAGATTGCAAAAGTGTAAATTTGAAATTCTTAACATCGATTAATTTTTGGTGAAATTGAAGTAAAATAAAAAAAATACGGGTGTCATAAAATAGTATGAAGATTAATTATTTGCAATAAAAAAACTATGGTTAAATTCCGGATTATCCGCTTCATATGGGATTTTTTGTACATGAGTGAAATATTCACGGTAATTAAATAAAAAAAATATATTTTATATCTACTCTACTATTCCCCTTCTCATTGGTTCTGTTTTCCGTTGGAACCGATTCGAACCGGGTGCCGCTGCGCCGAAACCTGAGCCCGTCGCGAGGTCTGAAATGTGTCGAAACGTCGTGTTCTACACGGGCCGGCGGTCGGACGTCAAAGACGTGCCGGGAGGAGAGGGGGGAAGCATTTCGGCGGACAGCTCCGTAACGCGACACCAAACAAAACGAACGTGGCGAAGCAGGGAAGAGAAGAAGAAAAGGTTGCAAAGATTTCTGGGAAGTTGGACGACGAATATTAAATGTACTGGCTGGTAGAAATTAAGAGAGGCTGGTGGTAAATGAGGCGCTAATACTGTCTTTTTGTTTCACGTGTTTTCTACGTAAATAGTAGTAAAAGGGGTAAATCTGCTATTCATCATCATCATTTTCAGCTTATTCAACCATTTCCAATTATGGTGTAGCCTCCCTCGCATATTTAGATAATCTCTTTATCTATTGTTGGCTATGTACGTCCAAGTGATACAGGATGTCCCAGAAATTAGTGCAAGTATTTTAACTGGTAGTATAGTTCAACCCCAGAAACACGCCTACGAGGTTGTAAAAAAAAATTGGATTTTTTTTTAGTTTTTAGTTGAAAATCATAATTTCTTGATAATATGACAACATAGGTATTAGATTAAATTTACAAGAAAAAAAAATCCAGAAAACATTCAGTGGTTCTCAAAATTTTAGCAAAAAATCATTTTTTTGGAAATTTTCAAAGTAAAATAACTATGTTATTTTGGAATTATTTGAAAAACGATATAGAGAAAAGATGTTTCTTTTATCGAGATCTACCACCCCTGAAAATACTTGCACTTATTTCTGGGACACCCTGTATAATCATAAGGCCAGTTTCTCAAAAACATTCAACATTCACGATTACTAAAACCAGGGTTGCCACAAGAAAATTTTTGATTGTGCAGAACTTGACCATAAAAATGTGTAGCATTGTGTAGCAATCCATGACCAATAATTGTAAACTATCCAATAAGACCAAGAATAAGACGTAAAATCGCCAAATTTTAAAGCATAATTATTACGAGTCTTGATAAGAGTCTCACTTCCACTCGTTTGTATACGTCAATATATTCATTTTCCATTTCATTTCCTCTCATGCCAGCAAATATTGCAATGTCGTCAAAATTCATGTCGCGAAACTAACGATATATGGAAATATAACTAACGATATACTAACGATATATGGAAAAATTAGACCGGTTAAAAAGTCTGTTTAAAAACTGTAAACAATTCAGGACTGTTTAATCGGCCAAATTTGTCCATAGAAACTGCAGTCCTTGCTGATATGGGAGGAAAAGTAAAATAGTAATTGAATATTATTCACGTATGCCATCGAGTGGACCGAACTACAGTGAAATTTGGCCAAAGTACGTGTTATGTATTATTTAAGGAATTAAGCAATCCTGTCTATTTACCGTTTTTGACTCGACCAATATAAGATGACCGAAAATGATATTTGTCAGTTCAAAATTTAAAGTTCACTTGCGGACTCTTTTAATGTAACTTAGATAACTTAAAAGCAAAAAAAACAGCTTTTGTCAGCTGATTTACTGTTCTGGTATTAGTTTTTATAATAAATATGTAAAATCTCAAAATGTGTAGCACAGGCCATTGCGGTGTAGCTGTGCAGTCATGGAAGCAAATGTGTAGCAAAATACACAATTGTGTAGCTTGTGGCAACCCTGTTTAAAACAAAAACGAGGAAAATCTGTAAAGTCTCCTTGTTCACAACGATACAATTTTTTTTTTCAAAGTTAATTTTTGTTTTTCTCTTTCTTCTCTTCGATTTTTCTTACTTCTTTGATAATTCTTTCTTTTTCTATCATTCTATCTTACAGCGAAATACCTATAGGACTTTTTTGAAGTAATAAACTATCTATGAAAATAATTTACTCTAAAATACTGTCTTGTATAATTCTCAAGTCATTAAAGTCTGTATCTTCTATTGTCCAATTCTGTATACGATTAAAATTAAACTCGTAGTAAATCATGTTAGCAAACCCCTCAACCCCCTTCAACCCCCTCAAGTCATCGTTTTTACCGCTCGGACGACCCGCGACTCTTAAAATTTTTATATTTCTCTATTGCGCGATATATTTCCTTCCCCCCGTCATTTTTCATGCCCGACGGCACATCGGCAACATTGTAAACGCGACGGTGCATTGCTTTTATCGCTCTCCTTCCTCCCAGAGACATTTAATTGCCCCTAGGAACGTGCTACATTGTCGAACGACGCGCCCTCTTTACGATCTACCCCCTCCGACCCTCGTGTCTTTCTTGCCAACCTTTTACTGTAGCTATTACCCCTTATATTCGATTATCGATATTCTTTTCGAGCTACCCCGCTAAACATATCGTAAAATATAAATAGATATTTGCATATCGCTGCTTTCCGACAAAAGTGGTACAATTCAAAATTTTATGATTTTGGGTTTTTCTAAGCACAGTAGGTACAAGGTGGCGCCTCTCATTCGCCGCGGAGGCTCCAAAGAGAACGACAGTTTGTATTGAAATAATTAATAAATTTTGTGAGCATATGCTGCATATGTAGGTTAAATCAGAGTACTTTTAAAAAATATAGAGATTACTACAGGGTGTCCCCAGAAAAAGTTACATATCAAAGTTGTGTTTTTTGTAATGGGACACCCTATATATTAATTGATTTTTGGATTCTGGGAGAAAAATAAAGGTGAGTTTTATAAGAGAAGTATATGATTAAAATGTCAGGTTTTTGACATATTTAACATTTTCTAGAAATAAAGAACAATTTTTAAATTACAATAAAAGCTACCTAAATTCGAATTTACCCGGTATAGCCTAATATGTAGTTAAATTAACTATTGCAGGTACTTTAAATCAAATAAAACTTGATCCAAAATGTTATACAGGGTGAGACGAAATTAATATTGAACATTGGTCACCGATATTCAATGGAGAATTCATATCTCTTCAAAATACTATTAAGGTTGCCTAACCTTCAAACAAAGATTTTCCTAGATATTTTCATTTACATGATTTGACCTGAGAAGATCTTTATTACCTATTTGATAAAATCTAGGTGGCTGTGATATGTCTGACGTTACTTCAACATACAGAGCTGTCTAATTAGTCCAACTTTAACAGCTAGTTATCATTTTGTGTCAGTTAAAACAAAAAAAAATCTCAGAAATTTGCAGAAAATGCAAACTTATCCTACATCAGAAAGAATTGATATGATTCTAATAGAATACTTAAATGCTCCTGATTTTATCTAGTCTGTTTTTTTTATGGGGATATGTTAAAGACAGTGTTTACAAAACTCGACCAACTTGTCGACAACATGAGAGAAATTATTGTAACTGCTTTTCGAGATAGAACTCCACATATGCCTTTTAAAATGAAAAGATCCTTTTGAAAAGGCAATCATTTTATGCAGTTAACAGAGGAAAGGAAGCATTTTGAGCATTTGATCTAGTTTTAATTCTGTAATAATTAAAATATGTTTTAAACGTGTATCTTTTTATTACCCTTGAGTATTTTACTCTGCAATCTTTAATTTTCACACAGCCACCTAGGTTATTTCAACTAATAAAGATTTACTGACGCAAAATCACAAAAATTAAAATATCTGGGAAAATGTTTATCTGAGGTGTAGGCAACCTTAATAATATTTTGAAGATATATAAATTCCCCATTGAACACCGGAAAAATATACTGGGTGTTCCATTTAAAATAAAGGAGTAACTTGCCCTTAAATGTGACTTATGTTCCATATTGATTTTGTCTTGCCCTGTATAACTTTTCGGGTCAAATTTCAATTTGGTTTAACATACAATGGTTATTGTAATTAAATATCAGGCTATACAAGGTCAATTAAAATTTCAGTAGCTGTTATCGAAATTTAAAATATACTCTTCATTTTCACAAAATGTGAAATACGTCAAAATTCTTAGATTTTAGGTATATGCTTATTTTTTTCCTAGAATCCGAAAATCAATTAATATATAGGGTGTTCCATTAGAAAAAACACAACTTTGATGTGTAACTTCTTTTGGGGACACCCTGAAATGCTTTCAATTAACTTACATATACTGCCAAAATATAATTTCGATATAAACTACCGTTCTCCTTGGAGCTTCCGCGGCGTATGAGAGGAGCCACCCTGTACTTTACTAATAATTCCTTAAACTATTTTTTACGTTTATTAGTTTTTTCGTTAAAAACAGTATTTTATAGCTTCTCTTTTCGCCATATTAAGATATACTATATACTTAGAGGATACCTCCATTTTTAATATGTTAACTTATTCATATCTTCAAAATTGTTTCTGAAATTACCAGTTCCTTAAAATAATTTTATTATGGGAATCTTTTTCACAAAGGAAAGTTGTTTTACACAAAAAAATCTTGATGATTACTTTCGTCGGTATTTTTACGTTTCCTTTCACAATCTTTTAAATAAATATTTAAATCCTGTGGCTTTTTTGCAATATTTAACAGAAAAATATATTCGATTCTAACCGCATCACCAAAACAAAACGACCTAGAAAAAATCAAGACACCGGACTAAAGATGTCCAAATATATCGATGTTTTTTATCGTTCGTGTAATATGTGATTTTTATATCGTTATGTAATATGTGAATATATAATACTTTTAATGATGCACCATACGATAAAAAAAAACGGGTCAAAGATTATTTCTTAGCTTCAATCCTTGTATATATATTTTTAAAGTAGATCAACCTAAGACGTTTATGGACTAAGACTACTAGATGGCAGGACCGGTTTCCCTACAGAAAAATATTTTTTGTTACCCTGAACTTTGAAGCTACCAATAAAAGCTGATCACTATTAAAGTTCGCAGATACCCGGGCTATATTATTACATTACTCTGAAGAAAATAACGAAAATAATCGATATTTTTGACTCCGCCCCGAAAGGTTCACGATTTGTCCTCCAGTTAGCAGCACATTTTGTCTAGTTGGTTGAATAACTTTAAGAATATATAAACAAGGCTTCAATCTACTGAGGTGTTCATTGGGGAGACAGTGTCATGTAAAAAAACTGATTGTTCTTACTTAAATTAAGGAAAATCTTTGATTTTTTTTCAGTCCTGAGAAATTTCTTCGAGTGTCTTAGACCGCTGAAGGATTCCTTTTCCAGGATACGGATGGAGTCTTCCAGGTTCTTGAATTCTGCTTTAAGTTGATTTCCCCTAGGGACTCTGGTCCAGTTAGTGAAGTGTTCGCTCCTTTTCTAGCAAGATCGTTTGCTTTTTCATTGCCTTCTATCTTTTGATGGGCTGGTACCCAGAATAGGAGGAATTTATTTTCTTTGCCTAATTTGTTATTGTTAGTAGAATAAGGAACTTATACATATTGACATCGACACAGATTAACTTACAGATGTGGAACTTATTTCATCCTGCTGATAAACGCCGCAGTGAGCTCGGACCTTTAACACGAGCTACGGCGTTGTCAAACTTCGTGTTTTTTTCTCGAATGCAATGTTGCCTTTTGTAAAAAATGTATTTCCAATGGAAATACCAAATATGTGGCTTTTTTGTAGTGATCAATGGTAGCGATTTATCATACGCATGCGCATTGTATTCGGTCCTTTTAAATATCCTATTTAATGCCGAATGCAGCCTTGTTGAAGTGAAACTTCCTTACGCGCGCCGAAACACACGGTCTTGATTAGACGGCCGTCTCACCAAAGTATCTCGTGCAGTGCCTTCTATTAAAAGATCAGCCTACGGGCGAGATTTATGACGTCACGCTAGTTAGATATAACGGATTAATAAATATGTTGTAGAATACATGGAAAACATAATTATTCCTCAGATTTTTGGTTTGTATTTTAAAAATGATATAGTTTACATGAAATATACATAATATACTGTTAATAACTACAACATATACAGGTCCGGTAATAGGATATCTAGGCATAGGAATTACATGCATTGGAATGAAACGCCTATAAAAAGTCTAAGCTTAAACAGAGATGGACAACAACTTCCCCGTTTCCACTTCCACTACGACTGTCGAGTTAGACAAACTCCAATAAGATAACAAATTTTGGAAATTCCGCCGCCTCCCATCCACGTGCCCCCAACCTTAGCTTATCTCCCAAGACCATACTGGGGAAATCACTGTCCCATCCCATTCTCATATCCAAACCTCAAAATTTTCCAATCAAAAGCGTGGCCTTGAAATTGCTAAATCTCTAAACCACGAAATGTCGAACCTTAAAACAAAACTACCCCAGGCGAGTAGAACGTATGATTCAGAATCTCGCATTGAATATAATATACCTAGCTATTTCTAATTCTTGTTATATTTATTATATTTGTATTTTATTTGAGTGATCTAGTATTACGACACATAGGAATGCTAATTTTGGACTTAAATATTATATTTGATTTTGTTTCTGTACTTTTGATTTTTGTTGAAGATCTACCGAGAATTTTGTTCTTGTATGGAATTATAATCTAACAAACCCGGCAACCCTGTTCGGCTACTCCTTTATAAAGTTTTTTCGGCCTAATTCCTTTGTCACCGCCGCCGCGTGTCGGGGCGACTGGAAGGAAGATCGTACAGTATTGCCATTTCATAGAATTGCACTTGCTATTTTAGAAATGATTTCAAAGTTCTGCATGTTACTTTTTGTTTTAGAAAGAAGTTGTTATGTGCCTAGAGAAAACGTTCTTAAAATTGTTTTGTACTTTATTTAATATTTCATTAAGTAGGCAAGATAATGGGATTAGAAGATTCGGGATTTAGGATAAGCCAACATAATTTTGATTTAACAGAATGGCAACACTGTCCTTCGTCTTTCTATTTTTTGGATTCTATTCTATTAGTACCCGGTAGCCCCCACACAAGCGTCTTAAAGACCCGCCCCCTCACGCAGAGGCTCTCTCGTCGTATCGTATCACTTCTATGATCACTTCCCCTATACAATGGTAGGGAAAACACACTTTATCCCTCTCTGTTATACTGCAGTGTATTTTGCAGCCTTACCATCTTTTTGTATCGCATTGAAAAGCTCCTATTGCTAATGAAATTTTGCCGCACGTGTATACCTATTTATAGTAATAAATACTTTGGCAACTAAACTATGAACCATACAAATGCAGCAAATGTTTTACAATGTACAAATAATGTATAGGTACTACATATAACATGGTGGCGATTATAATTGCTCGGTACACTGCAAGTTTCGTTTTTGTCCTCAGGTCATGATTGTAGAAAACCCTGTCTTTTAATTTCGAGAATGCTCTTGAGGCGCTGCTAATCCTGTGCTGAATTTCAGAGGCGATATTAGCCTTTTCCGAAATCAAACTGCCGAGGTAATTGAATTCCGTTACATATTCCCATAATAAATCACTATAAATAATGAATAATCAACAAAACATTTAAACAAAAACAGACCACAGACCACACAAAACAAATTGTTGGTTAGTAGTAGTCAGAGATATAGATGTACTAGTATTTTGGTTTAATGGCCACAGCTGCCAGGGCTATCCGGCCGGTTGATAGAATGATTATTTAGTTTCTCCAAATCTGGTGTTTAACACATCGATATTTATTTATAGAAACATTCCTAGTGCAGCAGGGCAGGTCGTTTGGCGTTAGTCATTTCGTCTGTTTGTTTTTGCCGTGCGCGAAAACCCATTTGGGTGAGTCGCCTTTCTAAAATTCTTCTTTTGTTTCCGATAACAGCAGTTCTACGACCAATTAAGCGGAGCCTTTTACTAGAAAACGACCCGAAGCAGAGAGCGAGAGAGAAACAGAGAAAAACGGACGGCCAAAGAGAAGAAAGGAAATGGAAGAATTTGCTTATTTTGCGGTTCCCATTAAGATAACCCGCGGTCCCGTACGGGAAATGACCGGTTTACGAGGGCGACGTTGCCGGATTGCGCTCGATTTCGTAGAGTTAAGGAAGGAAACTGACCACTGGTCTACAGTATGTCCCCGGATTTAATAACTCAGTTGTTTTTTCAATAAAATTTATTTAAAACTGACAAAACAATTTTCCTGATCTACCATGCCTGAAGCATACCTGAAGATACTACACAGAAACACTCTCTATATCTTATACGCTTACTTAGAATTTAGAATTTAGAATTTAGAATGAGTGGGAGGGGGGTTAATCACTTCGACCTTACAGATCCATTGTGTCCCCCTTTCTTGAATCAAAGCTCATCATACAGTCCCAGGGCTTTGACAAAAGCCAGTATCTGGGACGGTTTTATAGAGGGTAGTTCTCCATCTCCAATATCAGTCGTACCAAAATTCATGGCACGAATGGTTGTCGTCTCGGCGCACTCAGTGATGAGGTGTACTGGTGTTTCACCATCTTCCCCACAGAATCTGCATTCGCCTTTTCTTCTTAGTTTCAATCTACTGAGGTGTTCATTGAGGAGACAGTGTCCTGTTAAAAACCCCGTGACAATCCGAAGATTGTTCTTACTCAGACCCAGGAAGATCTGTGATTTTTTCTTCATCATAAGCCCTCAGAAACTTCTTCGAGTGTCTTAGACCATTGGAAAATTTCCATTCCAGGTTGCGGATGGAATCTTCCAAGTTCTTGAGTTCCGCCTTGAGTTGGTTACCACTTGGAAAGCAGAACGGTTCTGGTTCAGTTAGTGGAGTGTTCGCTGCTTTCCTAGCTAGATTATTTGCTTTTTCATTGCCTTCTATCCCTTGGTGAGCAGGCACCCAGTGTAGGAGGACTTTGTTTTCTTTGCCTAATTTATTCAGCTTCTCTATGCATTCTTTGACCAATTTCGAATTGATTGATACTGAGTTGATCGCCTTTAACGCTGCTTGACTATCGATAAGATGGCTATTTCTTGTTTCCGATAGTTCCTATCTAAGATAAGTTGTACGCATCTCTCGATAGCGTAGATTTCTGCCTGTAGGATACTAGGGTAAGTGCCCATTGGTTCGGAGTAATTAGCTCTCGGCCCAAACACTCCGATCCCTGTTCCCGTATTGGTTTTGGAAGCATCAGTATACCAAGTTATG
The DNA here is from genome assembly GCF_002938485.1 of Sitophilus oryzae. Classification (NCBI taxonomy): domain Eukaryota; kingdom Metazoa; phylum Arthropoda; class Insecta; order Coleoptera; family Curculionidae; genus Sitophilus; species Sitophilus oryzae. The sequence continues at coordinate 2,023,550 of NW_022146927.1, read as the reverse complement.
GTATGGTCTTTTAATTACGCTTACTTTGACGCCTTTTTTAATATCTGTGAACAATGAAATATTTGCTTCCCACGAACCTACGATTTTTCAATTTATTGTAATTCTTTTTAAACAAATTTTTAACCAGAAATATTGTTGTAACAATGTAAACTCGATAAGAAGCGTTATGTTACATCTTGTACCTCGAAAAATAAAACATTGTAATCAGAAAAATAAAAAATACAAACGTTTTAATCTTGGCTAGTTTCTCATAATGAAAATAAATCTGTGTATCCTGTTACATTTGTAAATAATTTGTTGACAAATGTATCTAGGGTATACTTACACAGATAGAGCTATATGGAACTATATGGATAAAAATTCATACACACAGAGCAATCATTCTTAATTTAACTGAATTATTTGCATGAATAAAAACCGATTTTTTTAAAATCAAATGGTATTTTTGTGTCCAGAGTAATAATAATTGTTGCAAGTCATAATTTTTACAATTTTGTACAGGGTGGGTCAAATTGGACGCTTTTAATGGAAAACACCCTTTTCTATTATAGGAGATAGACGAAAACTAATATCAGTGTCTGGAGCTCAATTTTTATCAAAAGCATGATGATGAAAATCGCACGTCGATATCTGTTACCGTTTATGAGTTACAGGGTGTTTATAAAAATGTGCATTTTTAACAAATCGCTGTAACTTTTTTGCTATGGAAAATTTTGTATTTTTGTGAAAACATTTCCAAAGCACCTTTTTACGTAGAATTTAATAGTTTAAGTATAATTTTTTTAAAATTAATAATTTAAGAGTTATCAACAGAAAATTTGATTTTTATATGGGACACCCTGAATATTTTTTTAGAATTTAAAATTGCCTTACGGCTCGATTCCTCTTCGAGATACAGAGTCCATAGGCACTAAGTGCGGCGGCCTTGACGACCAACGGCTGGGATCATGGTTAGCTAATCAATTATTCTCGAAATTGGCTGAAAAAGTTAGCTGATAACTTCAGCGTTCTGAGGCGGTGCCTCGTCTGGCGGGAAAAATATGTTTTCGAGTTTCATTAGAGGCAGTTCAATGTTCAGCTAATCATCAATAATTGATGATTAGGGGAAGGGGTCCAAAGCCTACTAATGGCTGAAAGTGGCGAATTTTTAAAAATTCTGTATTAAAAAGGGAAATAATATAATAAGATATCAAGTGTGCTATATTTTTGGAAAGGTAATTTTAAGTTCTTTTCATTTAATAAAAAATATACAGGGCGTCCCAAATAAAAAATCAATTTTTCTGTTGATAATTCTTAAATTATTAATTTTAAAAAAATTATAGTTAAACCATTAAATTCTACGTAAAAAGGTGCTTTGGAAATGTTTTCACAAAAATAGAAAATTTTTCATAGCACACAAGTTACGGCGATTTGTTAAAAATGCACATTTTTGAAAACACCACCCCGTAACTCCGAAACGGTAACAGATATCGACATGCGGTTTTTCCCATCATGTTTTTGATAAAAATTGAGCTCCAACCGATATTAGTTTTCGTTTATCTCCTATAGAAAAGTGTGTTTCCTTTTAAAAGCGTCGAATTTGACCCACCCTGTACAATAGGCTGGAGCAAAAACGTTTTTTTTTTATGAAAAAAAACTCATTGACGTGTTCCATGCCTATACAGGGTGTCTCAGATTTTAATCGGGAAAATTTAATAGACGATAGAACTTGCAAAAATAAAACAAAAAGTTCATATCAACTTGTAAGATTTAAAGCTTCCTTTTCGAGATACAGGGTGTTAAAGTTACTTAAAAAAGAAAATTAAGATATTTGATAAACTATTTAATCGATTTTGATATAACTTGACCCGTTTATAATACTTACTATGGGACTTAATTTGATGTAATTAGATTTAAGTTTAATGGCCAGGGGCGGCGGTGGGCATCACTGTTAAATTATTTTAAAGGAAAAAATAGGCACGCCACTGCTTTTTTAGAAATTTAATATTATTTTTGGATTTAGTAATTAAAAATATTATTTTTTTGTCTCTTGACTTTTTTGTCTATCTTGCTTACTTCTTGCGAAAAAAAATAAATTCATTTATTCACTCCACCCTGGATAATAAATTAAATAATAATGGTTAGGTTATAGACAAAAAAGTCAGGAGACAAAAAAATTATATTTTTAGTTACTAAATCCAAAGATAATATTAAACTGCTCAAAAAGCAGTGGCGTGCCTATTTTTTCCTTTAAAATAATTTAACAGTGATGTCCCACCGCCGCCCCTGGCCATTAAACTTAAATCTAATTACATCAAATTAAGTCCCATAGTAAGTATTATAAACGGGTCAAGTTATATCAAAATCGATTAAATAGTTTTTCAAATATCTTAATTTTTTTTTCTTTTTTAAGTAACTTTAACACCACAGAAACTGCTCTGTACCAATTAACGGAGCTAATACAGACAAGTCTGGATAGCAAAGAAACAGCAATTTGTGCCTTCTTGGATATTGCGGGGGCGGTTGACAATATACCACATAAGGTGGTCAGGCGATCTCTAGAAACAAGAGGGGTGAACAGAACTATTATTCGCTGGTTTTGGGAAATGCTGTCAACACGAACAGCAGAGGCTCAGATGGGCACCAAAACTGTAGCTGTTAAAACAACGCAAGGAACTCCACAAGGTGGAGTAACCTCCCCTTTGCTGTGGAGCTTGGTGGTGGATGAACTACTAGATGAATTAACTCTAGCGGGAATACACTGCATTGGGTATGCAGATGACATAGTCATGATCGCTCGGGGGAAACATGAAGGCACCTTGTGTGATATTATCCAAAGAGGACTCCGTATCACTGAGAGATGGTGTAGGACTGTCGGGCTGAGTATCAACTCAGACAAAACCGCGATAGTGCCATTCACCAGAAGGCGAAGTCTGAAAAACTTGAAAAGAATCCAACTAGATGGAAAGGAAATACTGCCAACACAGGAAGTTAAATACCTGGGAATAACCCTGGACAGTAAACTCCTGTGGAACAGGCATATTAAGAACACTACCAGCAAAGCCATAAAGGCTCTCATGATATGCAGAAGACTGGCCGGAAATAGATGGGGCTGCTCCCCTAACATTTTGCGCTGGATGTATACCATGATAGTAAGACCCATGATTACTTATGGAGCAGTTGCCTGGTACACAAAACTAGAGCAACGGACGGCAAGGCTAAACCTATGCAAAGTCCAGAGATTAGCATGTGTTTGCATCACAGGAGCCATGAGAACCTGTCCAACAGCAGCAATGGAGGTCATTCTAGATCTAACACCACTGCACATTGTCATTGGTAGATATGCCAATGCGACAATGATTAGAATGGTCACTAACGGAATTAGTACTGGGAGAATTGTCAGATCAGGGGCTTGGAACACCCTCAAAAAGGAAATACCACTCCTGCAACTCCCAAGAACAATCTTCGGATTGTCACGGGGTTTTTAACAGGACACTGTCTCCTCAATGAACACCTCAGTAGATTGAAACTAAGAAGAAACGGCGAATGCAGATTCTGTGGGGAAGATGGTGAAACACCAGTACACCTCATTTTTTTTTAAAAAAAATCAGAAATAATAAATTCAAGTCAAGATTCAGAATAGAACATTAAACTAACTAAAATTAAACCATCTGTATCCAATTAAATAAAATAAATGGGTATTTGAAATAAATTTGAACAAATTGTTTATAAAACATCGTTTATAAACAGTTAGGATGCTAATGTGACATGCTCAACAACGTTACAAAATAGTCTTTTACGAATAATATATTTATTTTATTTGTAGACAATGGTATGCCCACATTTGGAACCCAAACGTGGGCAGTGATTGTTGAAAATAATGACTGTATATTAGCATCATCAAGTCCAATACCGAATAAGAAGTTTGTTAGAATTAAATTTAAATACCGACGTGTCAGGAATATATTTTAAAAATACCCTGTATATAAATCAAGTTTCATTCTTGATTGTAACAATTTTAGCTGTAGACCCTCTCATATAAATGTAGATGTTAAGTTATAATCACTGCGACTTTATACAGGGTGTTACAAAGTCAAGTCCTCACTTAAATATAAGATTTATTTTTCATATCAACATAGGTCCGATTCTGTTTTGTTTCGTAGCTATAGAGTGCATTTTCTTTTAAATTTCCCTGTATATTTTTCGAAAACTTTTTAGAACTGCCTGTTCACCGCAAATTTTCCCACGGTCTAATTTCTTAATCTCTGATATTACCATAGTTACGGCTTTACTCTATGGTTAGGGCACTAAAAGGGATGCAAATACAGAAAAAATCAGGTGGCTCCCAAAATTTTTTCAAAAAAAATATTTTTTTTTAAATTTTCAACTTTAAATAACTAGGTTGTTTTAGACTTATCTGAAAAATGGTAAAGAAAATATTATGTTTTTTTTATCGAGATCTACCAGTCCTGAAAATATTTGCACTTATTTAAGACCCACTTTGTATATATTATATTAAATACGGGACTGTGCAGAATCAGCCAATCACAAAGCGTCTGACTTATGGTAACTACCCGGCCGGACACTGGCAAGCAGTACTTTTATGAAAAAAACTTTATATTTAACTATTTCATAAAATTTCATTTCCGTCCCACCAATAAAGAAAATTTCATCACATTTTTTAGACCACTGGCTAATTCACTAAATTCACCCTATAACGATTTATTTATTTATTTGCACTTTCTTCCTCTTATATCCTCAAGAAATAAGGTACAAACGGGAATAAAAACCGAAGAATACAGGAAAAAAGTCTTCGTACGGTCAATCCAGTCAGTCACTCACTTCTCGGACTCTACTTCAATCCTTAAGCCGCTTACACACGCTCGCGGAACGCGGTCGTCCGAGGCGCGGCGGTTCCCTTCCCTCCCACCATCCTCCCCAACCATTCACTCCATCTCTTTCCCTTCTATTACCGCTTATTTTCCCTCTCCCTCGCTCTCGTTCCCCGCTGACCGGCCGTTCAACGTTCCCCTACCGCCCCACCGCCATACCGCAGCTTATCTGATCCCAGAGGCCGAAAGTTGTGAAGTCGGCTGCGATTCCACGCTTCTCCAGTCGCGCTTTATCGTTGCCAGGGTGATGATGCGCCGCACGACGCCGACGGAACTACACGAAGTTTGTCGAATCAAAGTGTCAACAGTAAATTTGTCGTTTGTTTCGGTGTTTTCGGGTTAAAAAAGTTGTAAAGTGAATTAAAAAGGAGCTTTTCAGTGTGAAAGTGTCGTTGTTTTTGCGGGAGTTCAGTGATAGTGCTTGTATGTGCAGTGATGTGGCTTTGGTTGTCGTTCAGCGGAGGGTGAAAGGCCCTAGAACGAAGAAAATGAGAGTTGCGAAGAGATTAAGAAGTAGCTCGGTGAGTTTTGTGGTGTTTGGTACTAACATGGAAGGACTAGAGAAGTTGATGTACTACTAACCCTTGATAGAGGTACGTGGTTTTAAAATGAAAGAACCATGTATCTTTTGTGAGCTTTTAGCTGTTTTTTTTGTTCGTGTTTTGCCTGATTTCGTTCAAAGTCTTGAAGTTCTTGGTTTATAATTGATGTACCTATTATGATTTTTAATCTGCTGTGATGTATATCTTCAGTTTCCACCATCTGATTTTATAGGAAGTGTCTGAAATTAGGAAATGCTTTGGTCTTTGGTAATTTCAATGCAAATGGTTTATAACTAAAGTAAAGTCTAGCAATCAGATAGCTCAAATTTTACAGTTTTTTATATATTTTTTATCAAAAATACATATAAATCATTTCTGGCAAAGGTATTTAAATGAACTTTATGGAAAGTTTTCCTCAAAGTAACCAAACGTTTTTTGAGTTGTTCTTGGGTTTTGATTATTATTGTCTTATGCTAATACTTGAATTTTCTAAAATTGTCACTTTGTTGAGTTAAAATTACCTACATACCTACTTACATGAATTTTATGAAGAACTCTTATTCAGTCTACTTGTAGATAGTTAAACGGATCGAAAATTAAGAAATCCTGACTTTGTATTTTCTGATGGTTTTCTTTTATTATTTTTGGGTTTTATACACTTTCCTTTAAAGTACGTTTCTGCAACTTAAAGAATTGTGTATGCTGCAAGCAAATGGCTAAAGTTTTGCTGTTCTTTGATATATTTTATGCTGAAGCTTAGCACTTAAGTACCTACATGATTTCTTACAAAGGGGAATGAACTTTAACGAAGTTTTTAAGAGTTACCAAAGCATGAACTATTTTAAAGACTTTAAAAGTGTAAAAATAAGTTATAAGTTCACAGTTTACAAAAAACTGTATTTTTCATGTTTCTGAGATATTTTTTCTCATATTTGACTTGAATAACCTAATTTAGAGGAAGGAATATGTAGATTTCAGTTTCACCACTATTTATTACTTTATCCAGATTTTTTATGTGGTTTAAAATGAAAGAACCATGTATCTTTTGAGCTTTTTAGCTGTGTTTTTTGTTCATGTTTGGCTTGAGTTGACTCATTTTGTTGCTTAAGTCATAATGAACTTGACTTATAGGAATTGAATTTTTTTTTGATAATACCTATTTTTTCAGTTTTGTCCATCTAATTACATTGCAAGCATATAAAACTTTACCAGAAGGTAAATTTACCAGTTATTGTAAAATTTTCGGTTGTTATGAGATTGCTGCCATTCAGATAGCTGATTTTTAGAATTTTTCGATATATTTTGAGTCGTTTTGAGTTGAAAATATCTGTAAGTTATCTACATCAGCTCTTACAAAGGTAAATGAACTTGGTTGGTACTGGAAGGTTTATAACAAAAAATTATGGATTGTTTAAGGTTTTTAACACAGTTTTTAATATATTATTATATTTTGGCTCTAACTCATATTCTTGAAACCACCTACCATACGATCGAAAAAAAAACGTCGTCAGAGATGGCTGGAGAATATATTTTCATTATATTATAGTTTATCTAAAAGCCACACTTGATTGAGGATCGAAAAAGATCTCGTTGGTAAAATAGCAGTTATGGGAAGGAGTCGTTCGTCTGGCGACCGCCTTTCTAATCCCAGAATAAGCGAAAAAACCAAAAATTTAGGTTTAGCATTGGCAACGTTGCTTTAAATATCAGAAACACATAACCCAACATTTTCAGATTGTTTACAAATTTATTTTAGCAAATTTTCCTCTATTATGCAAAGAATTGGTTAAAAAAGTAACAGAAAATAGCAAAAACCTCATTGTTTATTGAATACCTAACAAAATATGTGCTAGAAAACCTTAAAAATATGAGAAATTAAGAAAAATTCGATGTTGGAATAATTTTTCTTTTTTCTGAAAAACGGTAAGAGACCGCCAGAAAAAAAGTTCAGATTCGTAATCTACGATCTCAAAACAAGGTGTATACATACCAATATTGGTGAAAATCGGACGATTTCCAATTTTCCCAATAATTACCATCACTTGATTTAAATCTCGATTTAAATCATGTTATTGGTCCTTGTATTCTTTAGTCATTGGAAGATACTTTAAAACTAACAATAATAATAAATTAGCTGAAAGTTGATAACAATAAGTATGATTTTCCATTTGGTACAAAATGAAAAATGACTAGTCGTGCCATAAACCAAGCTCCAAATCGACAATGCATGTTATAACTATGTATAAAATACACGTAGATAGCTCTTTATTGGTTAATACTACTATAGATATATCTATAGTAGGTCATCGTCTAACGGCATGGCAGCAAATCTGTTTGAATGAAACGTTGTAGCCATTAGGAAAAAGGAAGAATGGAGAAAAAAATCAAAAGTCCGAAACGGTATATTAAACGGTGGTGTCTATGCGCACGTCGTCGGGATTTTATCTGGGATTGTTTTCACGTCCGGCATTATAATGCGTGTAATTATAGTTGTACAAATAAATATATCGTGGGCTGTAATTATCATAATCAATTAATATGGTGCTAATTTTCGAATTTTACATAAATTACACGATCAATTATTACATAAGCTAATAGTTATTTTTTATACAAGACGATAAAATGGTATTTTATCGTCGACCGAAGAGATTAATTCACGAGGGATAAAATCGCGAGTGAATGAATTTCGGGAGACGATAATGCAATTTTATCGTCGTGTATAAAACAATATTTTTTTCCATAACGAATTACGTTTTAAAAAATATTCAGAAATTACGAGAGAAATTATTATTTCAAGGAATTTGTTACGAGTAGAAAAATATTGTGCTGGGTTGGCGTTGGTTTCTATGTAATTCGACAAATAAATAAAGCTGTCTCTTTAGTTGTCAGTTTTGAGTCAATATTTTTTGATTCTCTTTCGTGTCGATTGCTGATTGAATTGGAGCCAGAAATGGCTCAAAACGAAATAAGTAAATTACCAACAGATATTCAGGCTGAGGCGACAAACGCCATATCCAAACTAGTTCCCTTTAAATCCCGAATAACTTATGAAAAGGAATAAAGTTTTTAAATCCTCGTTGTTAAAGTATCATTTAATCTACCCTTGCGGTTAAAGTACTATTTTATCTACTATTTTTGATAGATATAAGTAAGGCAATTTTAACAGTTGCTATGGAAAAAATAACTATTATTAGTGGCACGAAAATGAAATTTTATGAAATATAGTCTATAAAATGAATAACTTTGAATTTTGACCGTTATTTTTTACCAACATGGCAAATATCAAATCCCTCTGTCCAAAAAGTTACTGATATTCTTTAAAATGAGTGCCTGAACGAATCAGATAGGTAACTCTTTTTACTTTCATGAAATAGAAAAGGAAAATAATAAAACAAGTGACAGTTAATAATAAAACAAGTGACAGTTATAAAACAAGTGACAGTAATAAAACAAGTGACAGACTTCTTGCAAAAATCGACGCGAAATGTCATAATTGACAAAAGTAAAATGTCATCAGCTTTTGACATTTCTAAATATCAGCCCAATGCCGTCTCTAATAGAACAGCCTCGGAGCGAGATTTATGACGTCACGCTAGTTAGATTAATTAGATTAGATAAATATGTTGTAGAATCCATGGAAAACATAATTATTCCTCGTATTTTTGGTTTGTATTTTAAAAATGATATAGTTTACATGAAATATACATAATATACAGTTAATAAATACAATATATATACCTATTTATAGTAATAAATACTTTGGCAAATAAACTATGAACCATACAAATGCAGCAAATGTTTTACAATATACAAATAATGAATAGGTACATAAGATAATGGGTAAAATGTAAAATATATTTTAAATTTTGGGATTTGAAAATCGATCTAATTTAACAAAAAACATTCAATATCTACTAATAGTGATATATTATTATTTGCATTTACAAAATTTATATGTATATTTTGAAAGCATCAATGTTTGAAAAATTTATATTTGCAAATAATACAATATCATAGAAAAAAAGGCGTCAGCGATGGCTATGAAATAAAGATCGCTGTCATTTTATATGTTAAATTATTCTAAAATTTTTGATTTTCTTGGGATTTAGGTTCGGGAAAAACGCTGATTAAGTTTTCATTATTTTTTGGTTTAAAAAAACGTTATAGCTAACGTTTATAGCCTTCATCAGTGTTGTGTCATATGAAAAAAATAGTGTCGAATATAATCCATAAAATTACATATACGAGGAATAATTATGTTTTCCATGTATTCTACAACATATTTATTAATCCGTAGTATCCAACTAGCGTGACGTCACAAAATTCGCTCCGTGGCTGTTCTATTAGAGACGGCATTGCATCAGCATGGCCGCAAGTTGTTAACTTAATAAAATTAACACTAGGAAAGCCCGCGGGAACTGTCAAATTCAAAGTTAATCGTTTCACAGACTATACCTAGATAGTGTGGCTTCACGTTAAATATAACAGTTTTTTTCATAAACCTATCAATGATTTTAATTATTTTTATAAGTGATAAATGTGCTGTTTTGTCAGTATTAAGTCGGACAGTTTGCCAGTGTCCGGCCGGGTAGTTGCCATAAGTCGGACACTTTGTGATTGGCTGATTCTGCACAGTCCGGTAGGTTGTAATAATAATTTTAAAGCAAATTTAATCTTGAACAATATACCATTTTTTGTTGTATGTTATCTATTGAAAAAATCATTTTTAAACCTCGTTTTAAACGGTACCAATGCAGTTCATAAAACCATGCTTCCAATCCATTAGTAAACAGCGTTTTCAATTTTTCTTCTTCTAGATACAATTTTTTCAACTGTATTAAATAATACCTGTTTTTTTTTATTGGAAATCCGCAAACGGCTAAGTTTTCAATCCAGGTAACAATTTTTTCTTCAATTTCTCTGGCTAAAACAAGTGCCGGTTCCATCCGTTTGCGAACGTCGCGTCGCTTATTTGCCTTTATTACGGTCCTGTCACAAGTCCTGTACTGTATACTGTTGACTTGGAATCTGCATGTTTTACGCGATTTTCCCTCTTCTCGGACAGTTTGGACAGTTTTTTCTAATGTATCTTTATCGTATTGATGAAAACTCCATTTAAAACTTCTATTTTACTTTGGGCTTCCTGTCTGAAAATAACCAAGATCTCATAGAAAATCAGTCTGAACCCTGCAATATGACGAAAAGGGGCTACTGTCCGACCTCTCAATTATATTAAATTTCGCTTGACCGGTGGTCGGACAACTTTTATTTCCTTTGATCTGCGTTTGTGTTCAGTTTTTACTGTCCGACCACTAAACACTACCAAAATTACATATTAATTATCCAGTCACTTATCAAGAAAAAGGCTAAAACAAAAAAATTATTATTCCTGGAACTGTTAAATAGCAAAAATAAATAAAATGAGCTAATCCATAAAAAATACGTTAAACAATCCGATGAAAGGCACCATCAGGCCATATGTTAGCGGCAAAGTATAATCTATCCTATCCGACGATATGGACAGCTGCAAAAACAAGAGCAACCTTATCCAGGAGATAATATTTTGATTAAAAGCACTGGAACAAACATTCTGTATTGGGCCAAATCTAATTCGGGGACGAAAACAGATAGATAAATCATTTTGGATTACTTAGTTCTAAGCCTTAAAAATTAAAATATTAATATCTAAAAGCCCCCATAGACGCTCAGTTTTATCGTACAGGCAAACTTTATCCCCGTGCAAACCTGGTCTCTTACTGGATATAAATATCAACAGAGGAGTCATCAATCTCAAACTAACAAACTACTAAAACATGTCCATACCAATTAAACTTTTAATCACGTGATTACGCTTAACCGGCACAGCGTTGCCTACTTTTACGAATTTTCTTTTAATCAAAATATTTCGAGGAAACAAAAATTAACCTAACTAAACATTAAATTGGTATCGCTTGTAAGTAATTTGATTTATTTTAAAAAGGCTTTATTTTGGTATTCATGGTGATTGTTTTTATAACCAGTAGCGGCTTAACCATAAGGTCAAATGGTCAAGTACCTTGTAAGAAACTAATTAAATTTGGACGAGTCCGAGAGCGCGTCTTAAAAAAAATCGACGCAATATTTTTAGATATTGACCTCTCTGCAATAATGACCACGAGCCGCCACTGCTTATAACTAATAATAATCTCTTTATTACAATACTGAGACTGATTTTTAACATCCCCCTTGATTTATTTTCAAACTATATAATGCCTATAATACTACATAGTACCTATTACCTATTAGTTACTTACAGATTATATTTCTTAAGTCACATACAGATGTTATTTTTTTTCCAGGATATAACACACTCGCCACATGTTTAAAAAAAAACATGTTTATAATGTAACAAGATGAAGAACGTGCTGTTTTAAATATGTATCCCAAGCACGATTTTGCCATAACAATAATATGAAACGTGTATTAAAAAACATAAATCATATTCAACGCAGTAAAAATGTTCATAATTAGTTTTTGAACTAATATTTCTTTTTAAGTGATCGCTGAAATATGTTTCAGTAGGTCAATTTTCGAGCTTGTTTCGAAAAACAACTTAATTATTTCGAGAATTGATTAGATTTTTTGGAAATAGTGAAGTATGTGAGATTTTATCGAAAAATTGGGACACAGGATTTATGCTTTTAATTTTTCAGAGCGATATTTTATTTCATTCTACCGGGTGCGCCTCAAAATTGGTTCACTCCTATAACTTTCGTATTTTTTCAGATAAAAAAATTGGCGCCAGGAGGCACGTATAGCCGCCCATACTAAAATATATTAATAAAAAGTTGGTAGGCAGTTCTTTTAGTTTCAAAGTAAAGGAATCTTTCCAATTTTTTTATCTCAAAAACTGCGACTTTGACTGTTTTTGATGTTATTACAAATTTTGTTGCAAATATTATTCCTAATCTTAAATTGAAAACCGCGTTTCGCTAGCTACTGTAATTTTGGAGTTACGATTTTTTTAAATTTTTAACCGCCTCCCATACTCCTTACCAACCCCCCAGCCCCACCAAAAACTAATGGCCAGATTCTCGGGTGCCACAGTATTTTTGTGTCAAATTTGGTTGAAATCTGTTCAGCGGTTTTTGAGTTATCATGTTACAGACGGACAGACAGACACCATGAAAATATTTTGTATTTAGGGCATTTATGACCCAAATAACTCTTTTTTGAGTGAAATTAATTTTTTTTTTGCCGATCTTAATAGCCTACCATACCTATTAGTATGGTCGGCTAAAAAACGGGATTTGGTATGTTAGTATATGACATAAATCAGCGGTGATTGACGTATTCAATTTTTTTTTGGTCACTTCCTGTTTCACCGGAAATGATGACAACTTTTGTTTTTTAAATGGCACCTACGGTATATTTTTACTTTATTCCATAGAAAAATGACACTCTGAATAGAATGACATATCACATGTCAACTTTTGACATTTTCTCTTTAAAAAAAATCGTATTTTAAATTTCAATCTAGAGTGCCATAGCTGTGTTAAAAACACTAATTTTTAAAAATATTATTAAGAAGATAAAATATTGTTACGGATTCCTTGGGTCCACTAATTTAAACTCACGATAAAATACTGAACGAATTTATTTGTCTCACTCTGTACACACAACTTATACTATTTACAACATAATTTATGCAACTACTATTACTCTAACGGTATTTCGCGGTATTAGCAAACTTCAGACTTCAGACTATCTTCAGACTCCTCCAACTGTCAAAGCGCGGGCCTTATATACCCCCTGACGATGGTTTCTGGAATTTTCTAAAGAATTCTGTAATTTTCTTTTACTTTCTGTCGAATTCGCCAGGTTCCTCAATGCACCATTGCGATTATGCAACCAGTAATACACCTTGACCTTAACAATATGCTCCCTTTTTGCTACTTTCGAGACTACGGTAATAAATTACGTAATAAATTTGCAATTTACCCAACCCTGGACAATAGATACACCCAAGGTTATGTAAATATTCGTGTAAGTCTGCGCGGGATCAAGGAGCCTTGGAAAAATAAATCTAATGTTTTTCGTGTCTTGTCCTGGCCGATTAAAATATTCCCAACTCGTTTTTTTAATCATATCTCAATTTTTTCAAATGGAACAAGGGTGGCTCATTAGCATATTTGGAAAAAAAAAATTCCGAATAATTTGGTAGTACACACTTAGTATAATTTCGAAGAAAATTGTCTATATGAACCGCATGTTACAATTTCAAATAAACCGTAAGCGAAAATGTCAAAATTGACATATGATATGTCATTTTATTCAGAGTGTCATTTTCTATCGAATAAAGTAAAAAAAAATACCGAGGGTGTCATTTAAAAATCAAATGTTGTAGTAATTTCCGGTGAAACAGGAAGCGACCAAAAACAATACAATACGTCAATCAATCCTAATTTAGGTCATATACTAAAATACCAAATCTCGTTTTTTATCTGAAAAAAAAAGTTATAAGGGTGAGGGCTCGGGTGAGGGTGAGCCACTTTTGAGACGCACCCGCTATATAATAGACCAAGAATTTATACTATTATTTATTATTATGTGATATACAAAATTATTATATTTAATAAATAAATAATAAAATATCCTAGCAACAGCTTGCGGTAGTCTGTTGTATCCATGGAGAAAGCATAATATTTAGCTTATAAAACAATCAACTTTTGATTTCTAACCAAAATTTTTCTTGACGGGTGATAATCAAAGGCCAAAATGACATTCCTCGCAAATTTAGAAGTATAATTAGTGGAAAAGTCAAAAGTTCGTTATTTGCAATAAAAATCGCAGTTTTAAGTTTTAACTAAAAATAAACGCAGATTTAATTAAACCAGTATGGAACTTGTTGAAAATTTTGTCTAAAAGTGTAAAAGACTCGTTTTAAAATCATATTAAATTACTACAGATGTAAATGCTTGGACAATAATTATTATCTATACAGGGTGTCCCAGAAATGAGTGCAGATATTTTAAGGGGTGGTAGATCTGGTCAAAATAAACATATTTTCTTTTTACCATTTTTAAAATAAATTGAAAATAACCGAATTATTTAACTTTGAAAATTTAAAAAAATAATCGCAACATTTTGAGAACCGCCGGCAGATATCGCCAACTACATCCAATTACCCGGATCAAGCCCGGATTTCAGTTAATTCGACGCACTGTGTTGCCATATGGACAAGAAAGTATTTGTTTAAAAGTAAGTCATAAAATCACCACACCTGAGGAGTTTGCAGAGATGCATTACATTTTTAAGATTGTTATATTATTACATAAAATGAATTAAAAGTTAAACGTTTAAAAGTTAAAAAAGTTAAATTAAAAAACTTACTCAACATTAAAAAAGATACTTATGACAGATCGATGTAACTGCGACAGTTCTCTTTTTCGATACACACTTAACTAAAATACACTTCATTTTGCTGCTTTACTTGTACATGCTATTATAAAATCTGCTAAAATAACACTCCCCATTTTTAACTTAACACATTATTTTCATATAGGCTTCATCACAATTTGAACCACTGATTTACAAAACACCTTGAAAAGCACACATTACATACTACTGTGAATACCTTTCTGAATGAATAAATGTTGAGAATTATTGTCTCTTACCGCCACTTTACGAACTACTTTCAATCTAAGAAAATACATGTTTCACTCAACAATTTTAAATACGTATTTTGTTTTTTCGCTATTTTTTCGATGTATTTCGACAATTCCGTCGACAGCCCAACCGTCGGCCAAGACAGTCGCGCATCACTGGTTGGTAACTGCTCACTGCTCCTTTGTCGCGCCGGCGTGTCGAGCTTGCGTCATGCGAGGTTGCCGTAGTTTCAACAATTTCAAATTCAAGACACTCGAAGCAATCAAATTCTTATAAATTTTAAAAATAAAACAGAAAAACATGAAAGGAAACAAACAAAACACAAATGAATTGATTATTGATAAGGTCACAAAAAGAAATTTCTAAAATGTTTATCGTAATTCAGAATTCAATATATCGAAAACAGCCCGACGAATAATCAATTCATTTTTGTTTTGTTTGTTTCCTTTCATGTTTCTCTGTTTTATTTTTAAAATTTAATACGAATTTGATTGCTTCGAATGTCTTGAATTTGAAATGGTTGTAACTACGGCAACGTTGCTTAACATCGTCGTCTGATGCAAGCCCGCCACGACGGCGCGGCTCAAAGGACCAGTTCACACGTGGCACTCTTGGTCGACGCGAGACGTTTGGGCTGTCGAAATACATCGAAAAAATAGCGAAAAAACAAAATACGTATTTAAAATTGTTGAGTGAAACATGTATTTTCTTAGATTGAAAGTAGTTCGTAAAGTGGCGATAAGAGACGGTATTCAAAATAATGTGCGCTTTTCAAGGTGTTTTGTAAATCAGTGGTTGAAATAAAACAAACAAAACAGAAATTAATCGATTATTCGTTGGGCTGTTTTCGATATATTGAATTCTAAATTACGATAAACATTTTAGGAATTTCTTTTTTGTGACCTGGTTGTGAATAATATGACGAATCATTTTCGTAAACGTCATAAACGTAATGTTTTAGCCTTTTAGTTAATTTTCGGTGGTTTTTGTTAAGTTTTCATTGAAAGGGTAAGTACTAAAAATAATTAATGTGTTTTTTTTTCTATAATAATTATTAATGAGCACTGATAAAAGATTAAATTTAACATTCCTAATTTTTGAGTAGAAATTTGTCTATGAATTTATAAATGTAGAACTATGTAGAATGTGGATAACATAGGAGGTTGCAACACTGCAAGGTTTAGATACACCGTAGACAAATCTCAGGTGAATAAACAAGTGGCACTAAAAAGTTTTTTCAAATTTCCCGGAAAATGTCAAGAAAAATTTTTAATTTTCAGCATTTTTTTTTCGCAAAAAAACCTCATAGGCGTGTTTCTGGAGTTGAACTATACTACCAGTTAAAATATTTGCACTTATTTCTGGGACACCCTATATGATACACAGCGAATTCGGTGTCACCGATGCTTACTGGTCGAATATTCAACCACTTACGTTAACTTAAAGTGGTCGATTTAGCGACCATCAACCTATAAAGGGTTAAATAACTAATAATCGGTGGAACACTTACAAGTCCCAACTAAATAAACGAATACTTTTATTTTTATATCGTTTATCAATGTTTTTCTTAATAAATTTCATCGGCATTAATTTACACCATTATTTACTACCTTAAACGATCATTTCTTATGCTTTACCCAGCCCTATATTTAACACCTCGCTTAACACTGATATTTACATAACTTTAGTCGTGTGTTTAGGGCCGCTAACGAAAAATAAGGTCGTGTAAATTGCAAATGCCGGGCTGGTCGGTTTCATTCGCGCCGTCTTACCCGCATTTACATAGAAATGATGTTTAGCAGAGTCGATAGGTTTAAAATTCGTATTTAAGACGCCTATATGGAGGAATTTGTCTTTTGATTCTTTATAAGTAGGGATTTGCGTTGTGTTATGTTTATTTTAATGTATCTATTTTAAAAAATTGGCCTGTAGAATGTTTATTTTTTTATTTTTACAGTTATAAGTACACTGGAAAAATTAATTTGTGAATTTAAAAACAATATTGATGGTTATTTCTTGCTACAGATTATTGTAGTAAATTTACCATCCGTTCTTAGTTTTACAACTCGTTTTTAAAATCGCTGTATAGCTAATTTGTGGCATGTATGTAAATATGTTATAATTTACCTTTATATTCACCAATATTCGTTGTGAATTTATTTAAAAAGTGTGTATCTCGTTGTAAATTTATTTATTCACTAGAGTGTATCCGCGACTTCGTTCGCGTCGAATTAATCATTTATAGTGGTGATGATAAAGCAAAGCAAGAATTTCCATTAACATACAAACTGGATAAAATTTTCTCACATTTATGTCAGCATGAGAAAAAACAATATGGCGGGGTAATATTTGAGGGGTAGTTTCATCTTCATCTTTTTACGTCAAGCAGTTTAAGCAGAATCGTGGTTAAGAAATTACCCAACTTTTTGGAACACCCTGTATGATTTTTTAAAAAAATTCAAAATATGCAAAAAAACCAAATAAATTATGCTTGTCCAAGCGTTTTCCCGAAAGACTAACCGTTTTTTAAATAACAAATATTGTAATATTTGAGGGGCGTTTTCACCCTCTTGGAATTTGAGATGCGAGAAACCCTTCCTTATCGAACCTCTACACCCCACAGCCAATCCGTTTGCCAAAAATCAATTTTAAACGTCAAGCGGTTTAAGCAGAATCGTGATTACTCAATGGTCATATTTTATGAAGCACCCTGTATAAATTTATAAAAAATCTTAAAATATGTAAAACAACAAAATAAAATATACGTCTTTAAGAGTTTTTCCGAAAAACTCACCGGTTTTTAAATAAAAAATATTTTAATATTTGAGGGATAGTTTCACCCCCGAGGGGTGTCTCACTATTGGAATTACCTGTACATTTTCTTGGCAGTCGCTGGCAGTCATTGGCAGTCTTATGGCAGTCGCCTATAATAATTACATGGCAGTCATAGGCAGTCTTCTTCATAGTCATTGGCAGTCGCTTAGCAGTGGAAGGATATTTTGGCAGTACGTGTACTTTTTTTACCCGAGTGAGACACCCCTCGTTCACCCCCTTAGAATCCGAGTTTCGAAAAATCCCTTCTTACCAAACCTCTACACCCTAAAGTCAATCTGTTTTCCAAAAATCAGCTTTTTACGTCAAGCGCTTTAAGCAGGATCGTGATTAATCAATGACCAGATTTTTCGAAACACCCTGTATACATTTTTAAAAAATCTTAAAATATGTAAAAAAGCAAAATAAAATATACGTGTTTAAGCGTTTTTTCGGAAACTTGACCGTTTTTTAAATAAAAAATATTGTAATATTTGAGGGGTGGTTTCACCCTCTTGGAACTGGAATTTCGAAAAATCCCTTCTTATCGAACCTGTATGCCAAAATTGACCTTCTTACGTTGAGTGGTTTGAGCAGGATCGTGATTAATCAGTATGTCAGTCACTTAAAGATTTTATATATTAGCATAGATTGTAAATTTATCTTTTAAAATCGCCAACTTCTTGTAATATTACTATAGAGTAACAACAAATTAAAACATTTTATTATAGTGAATTTACAATTACTTTTGTAAATTCACAAAGCGTTAGCAAATGAATTTAGCAAATAATTATAATATTTATTATAAAGGTTAATAAAAAGTCACAAAACAGAACTTATGCATGTAAGATACTCATTGCCATCTCTTCTTGTCTAGAAGAACCTTAATGGAATTTTGCGCCTAACCAAAATAGGAACAAAATTGTCATTGGATACCAGTAAAACATGCAAGAAAAAGGTATCTAGTCAAAACAGTCAACTTACCAACTTAGAGACTATGGATGTATAGAGAGAGTTCTTCACTCCAATCCTCTATTAAATTTGTCCTCCGAAACACAGTCTGAAAGAATAATTAATAGTTGAGATATATGTGGATATAGAGAGATCATGAAACAATTATGTTTACACAAAAAAATAGCTAAATTTAAAATGCCAAAAATTATTGAAATAGAAAAATGGAGATTGTGTTTTCTAAGAGGGCTCGCTTTATAATATACTTACCCTTAAATTATGAAAACACTTATAACCCACGCTCTGAGACTTTCTCCTGGACTGTTCTTTGTCTTTCCTCCTAACTATGTTTTCAATCGAATACATACTAACGTACCAATACCGTCAGCCTATACAAGAAGTCACGTGACGTGGCGTCATTTTTTACTAAATATTTTATGGTAAATTTACATAAGGTTTTGCGAATATGTCTAGACACATACAATTTTAACTACAAGATTATGTTTCTGATTTAAATTTAATTTTTAAACTCACAAAACTCATTATGAAAATAATATCGTTTAGTAATAATCATTTAATATTGATAAACTGTTTTGCAAAATTACCTTTTTTATGAAACTATGTAAAAATATCTTATTTTTACAAGTTTCTTATTAAAAATACTACAACATATCAATATTTTTTTTGTAAAATTACTTATATTTTTTTCAGTGTACCCAATTTAATCATCTTCAATCAAAAGTATATCTCATTGATGCTATTTTTCTTTAATATAAAACAGTACTAAATAAATACAAACAGATCTGGTATATATAATTAGTCAATTTCACACTCCATATTCGTAAAGAAAACTGGTATCACATAAAAGAAAAAACTAACAAAAGAGATTGAAAAAGTAAATTTATTTCTCTAAACATGATCAATAGAAAGACACAGTGGGTAAAAAAGGCACCTACTAAATCGATGAGTGCCATTTCTCGGTGTATCCAATCGATAATCTATAGAAATCCTCTCTGAAAAGCTATTAAAAGCAAAAAGAAATGTTAAAAAAAGTATGGCTGTAGCAAGACTATACCAAATCGATTGATATATTTATGAAGTTGCGTCTGGTTCTCATGTCGAAGTTTTGTGAAAAAGAAACGATTTAAATGATTTTATTTTATAGTACATATATAAGTATTCGGAAATAGTTCAATTTACATCAACTCACTGTACAGGGTGTCCCTACGATCATTTTGGTTGAAATCATACGGCATCTCCGTTATTAGTGAAGATAAGAAGATAGAAGGATACGATTTGCACGAACCTGTCCCAACGGAAGATGCTGTGAACAAAATTTTCATATATATTTATAAAATATATAATCTGGCTGGCCATGAGTTTTTCAAAAATATATAACACATATTTATTTATTTTCACTAGGTACTCCAATATTTAAAGATTTTATTAAAAGTATAGTGCTATCTGTATTTTGTTTTAATTTGGGAGCTGCTAATATATTTTTATATATCAGGGAAACTTAACACCCTATACCATTATTTGTAAATCTTAGAAGCTAGCGTATAGGAACTTCCTTTAGCTAATTTAGGTGAAATATACTTTCAGCAAGATGAGGCTCCAGCTCACAACTTTGATAATATGAGAATTTTTCCCAAATCAATGAATTTGGCCTCTCAGATTCCCTGCTTTGTCCGTTCGGTAAATTTCTAAATTTTTCAACTTTTTTGACAAAGTTATTATTATTTTTGAAAAATTTTACAGTAATAAATTAATTACTGTAAAAATATACAATTCTGATAGTTACAGTTGAGGGTTGGAACCTTTGGTGTTACACAGCAAAATAAAAACACTAAATCACCACAATACACCAAAACACTTTTACTTTTACACTGGACGCGCGTTTCGCTAACCATGTTAGCATCATCAGCAGATGATTATAAACTAGTTCTGCTGATGAGTGTAAAAGTAAAAGTGTTTTGGTGTATTGTGGTGATTTAGTGTTTTTATTTTGCTTAATTCTGATAGTGTTAAGGTTGGGCTAAAAGCCTAAAATTAAGAAATCTTCAAATCTAATGAGCGTTCAATTCTGTAGAAGAATATATGATTGTCATGGCTGCGAGTGAACAAGATAGGAGGGAAAAAAATTGCAAAAAGTGGCAAACTCCCATGTAATTTAAATGGGAAAATGAATCTTCTTTGGGGCAAGGTTTATTGTGAATATTAAGGGTTTACAATGGTCAGTTATTTTTTTTAGACAATAAACTAAAAATTTCGAGGGCGTCGTGAGAGAAATGATTAACTTGGTAAATAACGGACACATAACTAATATGATACACAAACTAATGCTGTAACGATCGATAATATAAAATAGAACGCTTTAAAATCTTCAAAAACGTTATATAAAACCCACTTGAAAAGTCTTCAGGCACAAAAGCTCACTGTCAAAACGACAAAATCCTCAGGTTCATTGTAAGTCTATTCGAAGTTCATCGAATATCGGTTAGAGGTTGTAAGAAAGGGCCCGAAAAAAGACCATCGGGCCCAAGACCATTCAGAATCGCACCTGGAGTGCCCAGACAATGGGCCTAACTAAGTTACCGACGATCTATTTCTTTCCAAACGTTAAAAATAACAGTTTTAGAGTGGTCGGTATTTTTGTAGTAGGCTTTTTACAAAAAAAGAAGTAGAAAAACGTCTTGACATCTGTATTTTTAGATAAGATGCATGTATACACATTTAGGTACATTGTGTCTGGAGAAAATGAAAAATAAAATGGTTTGGTTTTATGCAATCTCTAAAAGCTGCACGGTGAGATTGAAAGTTGAAGTTTGAAATTGAAACTTCAAACTTCAAACCCAATATAGTTCATATCAAATAAACTTTTAGTGACGTGATTAAGCTTGACCGGCGTCATTGGTAGATATGCCAATGCGACAATGATTAGAATGGTCACTAACGGAATTAGTACTGGGAGAATTGTCAGATCAGGGGCTTGGAACACCCTCAAAAAGGAAATACCACTCCTGCAACTCCCAGTGGACGATATGCCAAGAACGTACAACTTTGAGAAACATCTCAATGTAGTATTGAGCAATAAAAAGGATTGGAAGAGCGAAACGCTTGCCCAGCAGTTAAAAAACCATACCATAACTTGGTATACTGATGCTTCCAAAACCAATACGGGAATAGGGATCGGAGTGTTTGGGCCGAAAGCTAAATACTCCGAACCAATGGGCACTTACCCTAGTATCCTACAGGCAGAAATCTACGCTATCGAAAGATGCGTACAACTTATCTTCGATAGGAACTATCGGAAACAAGAAATAGCCATCTTGTCTGATAGTCAAGCAGCGTTAAAAACGATCAACTCAGTATCAATCAATTCGAAATTGGTCAAAGAATGCATAGAGAAGCTGAATAAATTGGGCAAAGAAAACAAAGTCCTCCTACTCTGGGTGCCTGCTCACCAAGGGATAGAAGGCAATGAAAATCCAAATAATCTAGCTAGGAAAGGAGCGAACACTCCACTAACTGGACCAGAACCGTTCTGCTTTTCAAGTGGTAACCAACTCAAGGCGGAACTCAAGAACTTGGAAGATTCCATCCGCAACCTGGAATGGAAATCTTGCAATGGTCTAAGACACTCGAAGAAGTTTCTGAGGGCTTATGATCAAGAAAAATCACAGATCTTCCTGGGTCTGAGTAAGAACAATCTTCGGATTGTCACGGGGTTTTTAACAGGACACTGTCTCCTCAATGAACACCTCAGTAGATTGAAACTAAGAAGTAGTCCACTATAGTGAGATGTTTGGACTGCATCTCAATGTCTCCAAGACCAAACTATTGGTCTTTTCTAAGACTCCAATAAATGCACACCTGCGTGTCAAGGGACAAACAATCGAACAAGTGACCTCAATAAAGTATTTAGGAGCTAACATCAATAGTCAGTGCGACCCGAAAAGAGAAATATTTTCAAGAATTGAGCAAGCGAGAAAAATCTTCGTGAGAATGAAATCATTTTTTACAAGAAGAGACCTCAGTGCGGATCTCAGAACTCGAATGGCCAGATGCTACGTCTTCTCTGTGTTACTCTATGGATGTGAGAGCTGGACACTGGATTCACAGACCGAGAAGAGAATAGAAGCCTTCGAAATGTATATATACAGACGGATGCTGCGAATCTCATGGGTACAAAGGATCACCAACAATAAAGTACTCCAGCGCATGCAGAAACAAAAAGAGATACTGAACACCATCAAGGAAAGAAAAATGCAATACCTGGGTTATGTGATGACAGGTGGTAGATACGAAATACTGCGCCTCATAATAGAGGGCAAAGTGCAAGGGAAAAGATCTGCAGTAGGAAGACGCCAGAATTCATGGCTAAAAGATTTGAGCAGATGGTTTGAACGCTCGTCTGCGGAAATCTTCCGGGCTGCAGTTTCCAGAGCCACAATTGCCATTTGGATCGCCAACCTTCGGCAGGAGAGGGCGTGATAAGAAGAAGAAGAAAGCCGTCAACTCTGTGGAGTAAATATCGATGCTCCGCACCATGATTTACCTGAACAGAAACGTAGATATTAGCAAATTCAATTGCATTTTTAAAAAGAAAAGCTTCCGGATAACAGGCACAGAAATCAAAAGTATTTACAAAACTGGAAATAGAACGGTTCATGAAAGAAGACGATGACAAAGAATTCCTGTTAGCTAAAGTTTTTTTAATCGTTGGAGTATTTGGAGCATGCAGGAAGGAAGAAATTACGTTTTTGACCGTAGATGCCATTAAAGATTGTCAGTCATTTATTAGTGTGAAGATTCCGAATACAAAAACTCATTTTCCAAGAGTATTTGCGATTACGGAGGCACCAATAGATGGTATCAATTTCTTACATGTATTTCGCAAGTACGCAAAACTTCGACCACTCAATGTGACACATCAGCGATTCTTCTTGACGTATCGAAAAAATCAATGCTGTATCCTGCCAGTTGGAATCAATACAATTGGAGGTATGCCAAAAAAGATAGCGGAATTTCTTGGTCTCAACGCCATTGAATACACTGGTCATTGTTTCCGGCGCAGCTCTGCAACAATGCTGGCAGATTCAGGAGCGGAAATAACATTCGATAACAAGCGACATGGAGGTTGGCGATCAAGCTCGATTGCTGAAGGTTACACTGAAAATTCAATTGAACAGAAAACCGAAATAACATAAAGAATCATGGGACAGAAAGATACATCAAATAAGAAATTAAAAGCAGTTCACGTAGAAGCAGGAGCTACCAGCATTCCAGTACAAGACATTTACTTATTCCGACTCCTACAACTTGCATTTCTCTTAGAGACGAAAAGTTGGATGCTTCTTGTATTCACTTTAATAATTTAAATAATTGTACCTAATTAATGATAGAAAATCCGAATTATTAACGTGCTGTACCTTGATTAAAATCCAAGACGAAACTTTTTGCTCAAGCTAATTTTTTGAACTGCATAAACTAACGATTTCTGTTTACATTTTACGGTTTACTGGGCCAATTCCTTAAAAACCATCATACATTTTCGGTTTTTACGTCCCAGTCTATTAAATAACTGTTAAACAGACGTTCAAAGCCCTTGAAAAATGGGCATCGTTGCCGATACATCATCCTTACACCTGGTGCTGCGACGATTCGGCCCGCACAAAAGGGCCCCAAAAACCGAAGGAGGCTGCGATTTTTACGGGTCCTCGAGCCCTATTGTTGCCCTTGGAGAGGCTACGCAGCATTCGTGGGCCCTTCTTATTCTTTTTTCTGAAAAGGAAAGAGTCGAGAAAAGGTTTTTGGGACACGGAGTTAAGAGCGTGTAACCATTCCTAAATGATCTGGGAATGGCATAGAATGGACAGAGTGGGTGCTTGAATTACAAGAAGAACCTTTTTATTTGGTTTAATAAAATTATTAGACACGTTCATGGGCAGTGTAGTAAAAATAAAAGAGGTTTCTTTAATCCAATCTAATTCTAGTTATAGTCTGTTAAACGAATAACTTTGAATTTGACAGTTCCCGCGGGCTTTTCTAGGGTTAATTTTATTAGGTTAGCGGCCATGCTGACGCAATGCCGTCTCTAAAAGAACAGCCTCGGACCGAGATTTATGACGTCACGCTAGTTAGATACTACGGATTAATAAATATGTTGTAGAATACTAAAACACTAATTCTGTCTACATTGACTATGGCTGAACTCGTACTCCATAGTCAATGTAGATAGTTTTAGTGTTAAGAATAATAATTTTAAAAAATTTGTGGTCATCTTTTGACAAGTTTGTATTAGTTTATTAATTGCAGTAAACATTATGTAGTGTGTGATGTGAATATTTTATATGTAATTTTCTGGATTATATTCGACACTATTTTTTCATATGACACAACACTGATGAAGGCTATAGTCTTAGCCGAAACGTTTTTTTAAACCAAATAAAAATAATGAAAAACCAAATGAAAACTTAATCAGCGCTTTTCCCGAACCTAAATTCCAAGAAAATCTAAAATTTTAGAATAATTTTACATATAAAATGACAGCGATCTTTATTTCATAGCCATTGCTGACGCCTTTTTTCTATGATATTTTATTATTTGCAAATATAATTTTTCGAACATTGATACTTGCACAATATACATAGAAATTTTATGAATGCAAATATTAATACATCACTATTAGTAGATATTAAATGTTTTTGTTAAATTAGATCGATTTTCAAACTCCAAAATTTTGTCTTTTATAAGTTATAAATCACAACAAAATTTGAACACCATTGAAAACCGTTCCCTAAAAACGTAAGTAACTTTCACCGGTCAACGTATCCTGTATGGCCAAGAAAAAGTTGAACCAATAATCCTACACGCTTTTCTTCATTTGAAAATTTTTTATTTATTTTAATTTACAAAGATTGGATGTAACACAATTTCACATTTCTGAGAGCAACGACGATTGAACTTGTTTCCATGGCTAACTAAGTGAAATTAGTCAAGAAAAATAAGAATTGGCTATAAGTCAGTAATTTTGTGAAAGAAACATATTATAGCTTATATTGCTGAAAAGCTTAAAAAATGGCGCTTTTTATGAAGTCATAGCCAACTATGGTTTCCATTTAAAAAAACATATGTTTGTGTCATATGTCAAAAATGACAGGTTTTATAAAAAATCGGAGAAAACAAACTCATTAGGAATGTGATTATCTACAAGTTTTATCTGAACACTTTTTGTCTAAAATAGATTGTAATGGAATTAGGGACAATTTTTAAAATAGCCAAAATTTGTTTTTTTCGAAATATCTAGTAAGCCATGAACTTTTTCAAAAATCTGAAAGGCGCATAATTATGACCCCACAAAACTGCAATTCTTTCCCCATTTAAACGACTCTCTATCTCCAGGAAACTCACCCTGTATGTATATGATCTAGGGATAAACATAATAAAAGTAAATATTAAAAACAAACCACAAAATCATATACAGAAGGTTGTACATACAGTCTCAAAACTTTGGATAAAGCCAGTGTGTAAGACGGTTTTACAGAGGTTAGTTCTAAAAAAAACGAACATCACAAGCTAGAAGAACAATTAGCTGTCTGAATGGAGTATTTTGGAGTAATGAAATAGGGAAAAAACGGAAGATATACGAGACCCTGGTAAAGAGCAGTCTACTCTATGTGATAGAGAATTCTCTATCTTATCGAAGAGAAATTTCTTCGAGTGTCTCAGACCGTTGGAAGATTTCCATTCCAGGTTACGGATGGAGTCTTCCAGGTTCTTAAGTTCTACTTTAAATTGGTCTCCACTTGGGAAGCAAAACGGTTCTGGTTCAGTTAGTGGAGTGTTCGCTCCTTTTCTAGCTAGATCGTTTGCTTTCTTATTACCTTCCATAGAAAAAGTTTTGTGTCACTGGAAATAAAAAATTGGCGTCGGGAGGCACGTATAGCCTATAAAAAGTTGGTAGGCAGTTCTTTTAGTTTCAAAGTAAAGGAATTTTTTCAATTTTTTTTTATCTCAAAAACTGCGACTTTGATTTTGATGTTATTACAAATTTTGTTGCAAATATTATTCCTAATCTTAAATTGAAAACCGCGTTTCGCTAGCTACTATAATTTTGGAGTTTACGATTTTTTAAAATTTTTAACTCCCTACCATACCCCCTTACCAACCTCCCACCCCCACCAAAATCTAATGGCCAGATTCTCGGGTGCCACAGTATTTTTGTGCCAAATTTGGTTAAAGTCGGTCTAGCGGTTTTTCAGTTATCGTGTTACAGACGGACATCGGACAGACAGACAGACACCATGAAAATATTTTGTATTTAGGTCATTTATGACCCAAATAAATCATTTTGAGTGAAATTAAAAAACTTTTTTTTTGCCGATCTGAATAGCCTACCATACCTATTGGTATGTTCGGCTAAAAATAAAGAAATATTCTATTCTTTAATAAATATCTCTCTCTATCTTAACAGTTAAAAGTATGGTGTCAAAATACACACTCCTAATTATAGTACTCCGGGCCTTTTTATATCTCTTTTATATCTTAATGATCTCCTATTATACGGGTCTATATCTTTGCCTATTATTCGTCCATTAAAAAGTCCCCAGAAACATTCCTTAATAGACCCATCTTTATCTATACGTACATTAGTGGGAAATATTAAAACACCATAAAATAGACTCAATTAGAGGGACATCAAGGTTGGGCAATTTTTTAGGAGGTTTTGATTCGTAGAATATGGAAGTATTTTAGTAAAAAACCGAGTAAAAAGTAATAAATAAATGTCTTAATTTTACAATATGATTTATAGTTATTTTTTATACAAGACGATAAAACAGGCTGGAAAAATTATTTATATTAAATTTTGATGAGTTTTGCACTGAAGAAAACATTCAGAGGCTGTTTGATATAATGAAAACTATAGAATTTGACCACCCATGTGAGAAATTTCCTCTTATTTACATCATTAAATTATTTATTAGATTGAAAATATTTTATGCATTAAAGTTTACAAAAAATAAAGATTTATATAGTCGAAAAAAGTCCGATAGAACCAATAGAAATGTAACTATTTTGTCACATCTTTAATTAAATTTTGTTAAATAAATAATTTTTTTATGCTATAAATATCTTTTTTTTTCCTAATCTCCTACGAGCTGATATAATATGACGAGCAATCTATTAAATTACTGTGAGATTATACAGAAAAGTCCACAGACTTCGAGACATAGGAAAATCAAGTCCATTTAGGGTGTGTCCAAATTTTGACAAGTTTTCAAAAATGACAGTTTTGTTTAGACTGACGTTTAATTTCACCTGACTTCTCGGTGAATGATTTCTTTTTATGGGGGTACATAAAATCTAAAATTCACGACCATGAAGAAATTCAAAACTTGGAGCAGTTAAGGCAGAAAATATTTAATGCCTTTGACACTGTCACCCCTGATATGTTATCCAATGTGAGGAGGGGATTTTATGATCGTTTGGGTTATTGTTTAATGCAGGAGGGAGGCACTTTTGAACAATTTTTGTAATTTTTTAAATTTCATTATCCTGTTTTTTTACCGTTTACCCATTACCTACCTTGACGAACATGGGAAAACGAAGGTCCTTTTCAGGACCACAAATATTTTGATTGAGAAAATTGGTAATTTTTTTTTGGATTAAATTGATTAAAAAACAAAAGTTGTTAATATAATACCAATTTAAAAGTGTTTTAGTAGTTTTAATACACACTATGATGTAAAATTTATTATTATTATAATGTACATTATTAATACTATTGTTCATTCGAAATGGCATTAAGGCCCAATTGCAACAATGATTTAAATTTTTCTTAAAGATAAGTAGAGCTTAGAATGAGCTGTATTTATATTTACTTTAATATTCACCTTAAATGAGGGAATTTGATTGATACAATTTTTGAATTTGAATTGTTTTTAATGATACTAACAATTTTAGTTCAATTTTTAATAAAATTTATTTAATATTAATAGAAATCCAAGAGATTTGAAACCACTTTTAGCGATTTATAACATTCTCAAATGAATTACAGGTGCCCTTATTTTCTATGAAAATCACACAGCTTTTTTCATAGTCGCTGCAGTTGCTATAGCTATAAAAAACTAATTTTTTAAGGTGTGAAAATTGCGACACACGCTAAATGGACTTGATTTTTCGTATGTCTCGAAGTCTGTGGACCTTTTAACATATTGGTGCAGATTATTTTCACCCAAACAAATAATAACCCAAACTATACATTGATGCGGATTGTCTATGAACTCTTTCTGAAGGTCACAGAAACCTGAACGCGTAATTCGGTGTTCTTTCGCATCTGTTATAGGTAATTTGTGACGTCACAGTTTCCATACGGTCACCCGTCCATTCACTCGCATCGTCTACCGTCGCTTAACTTTGGTAATATATCGGAAACCAGTGTTTCGACGTAGTAGGTTTACTGATAAAACTCCCATTTAATTTGTTCTTTATCACCACGACGGGCATGTAAATATCTTTATTAACCTTAAAACAAGCCAATATCTAAATTAAGAGAAAAAATTACGGGCAAACACACAAAGGCTTTTCCCATTTCTAACCTAACGACTCCGTATTTTATATTTTAGTTGGGCCGGAGAGTTTTTTTTTCGTGTACCACCCGCCCACGCCACTGACGGACCCATAGACGGTCGTAATGGGCTATAAAACCGCCGCTAGATGTCAGTGCGATAGCTTTGGGGGGACCAAGGGGGGGCTCTGTGGGAGCGGGGCTCATTTAGAAGGTAATTTTTTGAACGAAGGTGGGTTTATAATAAGCAAAAAGATTGTGTTTTGTCGGAAAAGCTTTGTTTTACCATATATGCAAACTGTTTAAGGTAATTTTTAAATAAATGTTACGTAAATTAAGGAATTTTTAATCCCAAATTGTTTTATTAGTTTTTTATTCGCCGCCTTTAGAGTTTCTATGAAAATTTTTGATAATCCAGGACATTTGAGCTACGAAATATCTGTCGGAGCTCTGAGAGCTCGGACTCGGACAAACTGTGACGTATTGTATTGTCACAGTTATAGCCTGTGTTGTATTTTCTATCGCTGTTTGGATGTCGTGTGGCGATATTATTGACCCAGTGTTGCCAGAATTCAAGGATTTCCTTTGATTTCTTTCAATGTGAAGGATTTTACAGTCAGATTTTGTCGATTGAAGGGCTGAAGGATTTTTATCCAAAAAGAAGACAATAATATGAAGGTTTCTGGCAGTTTTGCACAATAAAAATTGTTAAAATATATAGTACTAGCGTGTACCAGCGACTTCGTTTGCGTCGAATTAATCATTTGTAATGGTGATGATAAAACAAAACAAGAATTTCCATTAACATACAAACTGGATAACATTTTCTCACATTTATGTCAGCATGAGAAAAAACAATATGGCGATATTATTATATAACTTCGTAAAATTTGAGGGGTAGTTTCATCTCGTTGGAATTTGACTTTCGAAAAATCCGTTTGCCAAAAGTAAGCTTTTTACGTCAAGCAGTTTAAGCAGAATCGTAGTTAAGAAATTACCCAACTTTTTGGAACACCCTCTATGATTTTTTAAAAAATGTCAAAATATGTAAAAAACCAAATAAATTATGCTTGTCCAAGCGTTTTCCCGAAAGACTAACCGTTTTTTAAATAATAAATATTGTAATATTTGAGGGGCGTTTTCAACCTCTTGGAATTTGAGATTCGAGAAACCCCTCCTTATCGAACCTCTACATCCTAAAGTCAATCTGTTTTCCAAAAATCAGCTTTTTACGTCAAGCGCTTTAAGCAGGATCGTGATTAATCAATGACCAGATTTTCCAAAACACCCTGTATACATTTTTAAAAAATCTTATAATATATAAAAAAACAAAATAAAATACACGTGTTTAAGCGTTTTTTCGGAAACTTGACCGTTTTTTAAATAAAAAATATTGTAATATTTGAGGGGTGGTTTCGCCCTCTTGGAAGTGGAATTTCGAAAAATCTCTTCTTATCGAACCTCTACACCCTAGAATAAACCTGTATGCCAAAATTGAGCTTCTTACGTTGAATGGTTTGAGCAGGATCGTGATTAATCAGTATGTCAGTCACTTAAGGATTTTATATATTAGTATAGATGATAATTTATTGTTTTTTTTCATAGCAGCTGTTAAAATTGCTTTATATCTATCAAAAATAGTACGAGTACAATCACTCTTCAAAAAGTTAAGCTTAATTAAAAAGTTATAATTTTTAGCGATTAACTAATGTGCGTACAGCATAAATTAAATCTGTGATAAATAAGCACTTATTACAGGTAAATGTATATATGTTTATATTTTTTTCCCACAGCAACTGTTAAAATTGCCTTTTATCTATCAAAAATAATAGATAAAATAGTACTTTAACCGCAAGGGTAGATTAAATGATACTTTAACAGCGAGGATAGGTTAAAAACTTTATTTCCTCTCGCACGTTTTTTAATTGCTTCCATTTTTGAAAATTTTTGTATTCCTTTTCATAAGTTATTATAGGGATTTAAATGGAAGTATTTTGGATATGACGTTTGTCGCCTCAGCCTCTGAATATTTGTTGGTAATTTAGTTATTTCGTTTTGAGCCATTTCTGGCTCCTATTCAATCAGCAATCGACACGAAAGAAAATTAAAAAATATTGACTCAAAACTGACAACTAAAGAGACAGCTTTATTTATTTGTCAAATTACATAGAAACCAACCATGGAAACCAACGCTATCCCAGCACAATATTTTTTCTACTCGTAATAAATTCCTTGAAATAATAATTTCCGGATATTTTTTAGAACGTAACTCGCTATGGAAAAAAATATTGTTTTATACACGATGATAAAATTGCATTATCGTCTTCCGAAATTAATCCACTCGCGATTTCATCGTCGCATTTCCGGAAGTGCCGCCATATTGAAAAGATTTTTAATCGATAGATCTCGTTGTAAAACAATGATGTGCAAAAAATCTCCGATCTAGATGTTGTGGTTCTCTAGAAACTTCTAATGCACGCTCAGCCTGGGACACCCTGTATATATATTTTATTAGGGAAACCAAAAATGCAAAAAAAGTGCCCTCAAGCATTTACATCAGCATTATCATCATCCAGTACAACCCAAGTTTACATCTGTAAACTTTTGATATAACAACTACAATCGGATGTATTTAGATGACACTACACTCTCTTCAATCAAACGCGACTTAAAACGACTCTGATGCCACACGACATTAATATTAATCTAGGTGGTATTTAGAATATGATCGATATGATGGATGTGACACCTAAAAAGCAGAGGTTCGTTGACTCCAACCAACGTTTCGGTGCCTTATCTGGACGATTTGTTACCCGTTCTGACAATCGCAGACGGAAAAATAAGATCCTTTCTCCCGATACGATGAGACGATGAGTCAACATTCACATGATTAATCACTGGCGTTCGCGGTGCTCGAAAGAATAATAACCCGGCTGAGATGGAATGGAAATCCTTTGAATTCCTTAATATTTCGTAGGAACGATTAGGGCATTAGCTGCTGCATGGATTAAAAGACAGGAAGAAATGAGCGATCGGTATGGTCAAAGGCTGTCAAAGGCTCGGTATGGTCAAAATATGAGGGGACAAAAGTTGCAAAACCCGCCTTATCCATTTTTTTAAATGGCCTATAATGACATATGTTAATAGTCGACCCTGAAATCTACATAAATATAGTCCTAAACTTCAGCAAAAGTCGCCTATTCCTATATTTTTTTTTTAGAATGAGTGGGAGGGGGGTTAATCACTTCGACCTTACAGATCCATTGTATCCCCCTTTCTTGAATCATAACTCATCATACAGTCCCAGGGCTTTGACAAAAGCCAGTATCTGGGACAGTTTTATAGAGGGTAGTTCTCCATCTCCAATATCAGTCCTACCAAAGTTCATGGCACGAATGGTTGTCGTCTCGGCGCACTCAGTGATGAGGTGTACTGGTGTTTCACCATCTTCCCCACAGAATCTGCATTCGCCGTTTCTTCTTAGTTTCAATCTACTGAGGTGTTCATTGAGGAGACAGTGTCCTGTTAAAACCCCGTGACAATCCGAAGATTGTTCTTACTCAGACCCAGGAAGATCTGTGATTTTTCTGATCATAAGCCCTCAGAAACTTCTTCGAGTGTCTTAGACCATTGCAAGATTTCCATTCCAGGTTGCGGATGGAATCTTCCAAGTTCTTGAGTTCCGCCTTGAGTTGGTTACCACTGGAAAGCAGAACGGTTCTGGTCCAGTTAGTGGAGTGTTCGCTCCTTTCCTAGCTAGATTATTTGCTTTTTCATTGCCTTCTATCCCTTGGTGAGCAGGCACCCAGTGTAGGAGGACTTTGTTTTCTTTGCCTAATTTATTCAGCTTCTCTATGCATTCTTTGACCAATTTCAAATCGATTGATACTGAGTTGATCGCCTTTAACGCTGCTTGACTATCAGATAAGATGGCTATTTCTTGTTTCCGATAGTTCCTATCTAAGATAAGTTGTACGCATCTCTCGATAGCGTAGATTTCTGCCTGTAGGATACTAGGGTAAGTGCCCATTGGTTCGGAGTAATTAGCTCTCGGCCCAAACACTCCGATCCCTGTTCCCGTATTGGTTTTGGAAGCATCAGTATACCAAGTTATGGTATGGTCTTTTAACTGCTGGGCAAGCGTTTCGCTCTTCCAATCCTTCTTATTGCTCAATACTACATTGACATGTTTGTCAAAGTTATTCCTATATAAAATTCACTACAAATTCCGCAACTGTGTAACAAAATCCTTCTTATCCATATAAATATATATGTGTTTTTTTTTTCAATTTTTTGTCAATTTTTCTTTAAATTTCTTACAGTGTCTCCATAACAAGTCAAGAGTGTCACCATCATGGATCACTGAGCAATCGCTTTCTAACAAATACAGGAGTTAGACAGGGATGTGTCTTAGCGCCTTTTCTATGATGAACATATTCATGGTAGCGTTCTCCATTATACTGAACAGCAAACTGCAGGAAAGAGGATTGGGCATTAGATACAGATACGACGCACAGTGGGGTATTTGACACAGATAGTTGATCGAAATTATTTTTTTTTAATTATTGCTAATTTCAATTAAAGAGGAAATAATATGAACAAAATAAAGGATAATTCGTCGATTCTAAAAAAGGAAAGAAAAATCATTGTTCCAGTGTTTCCACGGACAATGCCAGTAATACCAGTAGTAATATCGCAACTAATACTAATAATGCTACGACTGATCCGCGAGCAATGCCCATACCACTAAAGTCGCCACTAATGCCAAATTGTGTTATACTGCTAATGGCACTAATGCGATCGCTTTGTACACAACGATTCCATCGCGGTTTACACCTCGCATTAGTATATCACTGATTGGCAAATTAGAGGAAACCAAGAATGTTTTTCTCATTTTATGAGCAAAGTCTCAAAAAGTCGCAGTATTGTATTTTACTGTATGAAAGCCCAATGTTTACTAAGTAAAACGTATATAGACAATATGCTGAATTCTTCGAAATGCGCAACTAAATCTCTAAGTATAATAAAAATGTCACAAATTTAATCAAATTTTCTGAACGCCCAACTTTTAGTTGCAAAAAAAATCGTTAGTATAGAGAATATCAAAATTAATAATACGTTTTTGTAGAATACATACCTGCAGCTTGCTGAGCCATTTTCAGTCAAAACAATAATGTAAACGTAAAAAGAGCACAAGAACAAAAACAATTTATAATTTTAGACATAAAATTTAGCCATTTTCCTCTTATCTGTGAGAAGTAACAACTTTGACGTTTCGTTGAAACAAATGAATGCAACTAAACACACCCATAGCAACGCCATTCATTGCAGACATGATTTAACTTATCATTTATCTTTTTTGGGAAATCTTAAACACATTTGCTTTTTCGAATTTCGATCACCTTTTTCATGCTAATACCCCACCGTGCGGCGGTCTGTTCAACATAAAAATACTCAGGGCAAAAACACGTACAAAATTCATCACAGAACTTCAATACGCTGACGACTGCGCTCTAGTTGCAAAAACCTTACAGCAACTACCAGAAATGTTAAACACATATACCTGGGCATACGAGGCTTTGGGCATTACGCTGAACATCGAGAAAACTAAAATCATGTGCACTCCCCCGGAAGATCACAACAATTACCTCGGCAGGAAATTCAACAGCCTCGGCAGTTTGATGTCGGAAAAGGCCAATAACGATTCTGAATTTCAGCACAGGATTAGCAGCACCTCAAGAGCATTCTGGAAATTAAAAGACAGGGTTTTCTACAATCATGACCTGAGCACAAAAACGAAACTCGCAGTGTACCGAGCAATAATAATCCCCTAATTCCATAAAAATATGGAAGCGAAACCTGGTTAGGTTTAACGCATTAAACAAGTTGCAACAGAGACACCTTAGACAACAAACTTGTTTTAAGAATGCGATGGTTCCATCATATCTCAAACGTATCGGTCCTTGAAAAAGCCAACTGCGAGAGTATTGATGTCATGTTACAAAATCCCGCTTAAGATGGGCTGGTCACGTATGCAGAATGCAAGAAAACCGCATACCAAAATCTCTGCTTTACGGTGAGTTTGTAGACGGTAAGGGGAGGCCGGGTGGAGAAGGGGAAACTTAAAGGGGAATGCAGAATGAGTGGGATGAAGCAGCTCACAATAGAACTCAATGGAGAAGAATTGTAAACTCAGTTAACAGCGACAACCAAAAAGTATAGCGGCAACAAAGCAATGAGATTTTTGAATGTCCGGAGTGCGGTAGGCAGAAAACATAAAAGCTCATGCACGAAGAAAACGACTTGCGTATAACCATGTTCTGATGCGTGTAAAATACTCGTCAGGGAATAATGACAGTAAGTAAGTAACTTAAGGCAATTACAGTTAAAATAATTTTAATTATTTAAATTTAAGCAAACTTTAAAATAAAGCCATACTACTCTTATAATTATATTAATTATATTTATTACTCGTCGTGACATTTTTGACATACTGGCGATAATTGAGCCATCTTTGCACCGTACAGTAATAAAATTAAACACCCATACGATGACACAAGGAGAAAACCAAAAAAAAACGCAAAACACAAGAAGAAGAAGAACAAGAGACAAGAACGAAGAGAGCAAATAAAATATTGAAGAGAAGAAGCGGCCGACATATCGTAAATCAAGTGACAAAAAAAGTGCGAGACGCTTGATCCTCTCTCTCTGTCCTTGTCGTTCGCTATCGGATAGTAAGAGAGGGAGAGATGGAAGATCTGTCTGTAACCGTTGGCCACACCGTCGGGTCGTTTTTAAGTCTTGGCTTAATTCTATATAAAACAAATTGAAGGCGATTAAGTGGTACTTGGTGGTACTTACACCGGTGTGGAGTGGCGGTGTTGGTAAACAAGCCGATTTGTTTACTGTTTTTTTTTGGGACCAGTAATAACTTTGCTTACTATCTTTGTATTAATATTCGTTTTGTATGTGTGATGCCCTTAAAGGATATACGGAGTAGTCAGAATTAAAATGGATCAAGTCCAATTTCCTACTATTTTAATAGTGGGGTGAGATGGCTGAAAAAAGTTTCACATCTGGCAACCAATGCGCCCTTTTGGATTCAGAAAGCAGATAAGTAGACGAGTCTAAAAAGCTCGGGACACAAATTTTTCTGGCCCTCTAGTGGTCTTGATGACGTAATCAAAATGGCCGCCAAAATTTTGAGACACGCTTCTAGATTTCCCGTTATAACTCAATTTTTCTTTCCGATATTAACATATGTTTTTAGTGATTATGAATTAGGAGAAAACATGCTTTCCAACGGTGTATTTGGTTTTATAGTTTAGGTTCACAGAACCAAAAATATTTGAAATTTTTTTTTATTTTTTTTTAATTTTAATTTTTTTCATCGCATTTTGCTAAATAACTTGAAATCAGTTACATTTAGCTAAAAATGTGTCATATGCTTTTTTGTTCGTCAGAGAATTATCTTTCTAGCGGTATATATGACTTCTATTTTGTCACAAACGGTTTTTGACAATTTGCCAAAATATTGTAACGTTACACATCTAGTCGTTATGGTAAAAACACAATTTATATACATCCTGAAAAGTAATACAACGACCTAATGACTATTTAACTATCAAATGTAATTGCTGGAATTTTTAATGTATTTGTATAAATATACGGAAGATGGTGTTTACCCTCCTAAGTCGTGTCCCACTGTGTTTGTAACATCAGCAATAGATAACATTGATCACAACCCGTCTTCTTCTACTGCCGTTACTTCTTTCCATGGTTCAAGTGTTACTATTATTTAGCATCCTCACAGTGAAGCAACTATAGAGATAGACGATGACAGCATTCGTATCCAGCAGTGGAACAAACAAATTCTCAACGGTCTACCTGAATATTACACTACTCTTCCTGCAACTGGTAAAGTAACAAGTGATCCACCTTTGCCAACTGTCAATCCACAGTACACCGACCACGATCCTGCATTCACCCCTAGGAAAGTTTTAAGTCATTGGCTTAACTCTGTCCTGCAGAGAGTGTATATTGACGACATACAAGTATGTGCCTACGAGCATACATACAACAAGTATGTACATACGAGCACGTGCCTACAATATCGTTTGCCGCTTTTCATGCACACAATGAACCTGGTATTAAAAAAATTAGGAGTAATGCGTCGTTGCTTCCACTTCTTCACTGCAGAATTACATGCAAATTCAAATCCAGATGTACATGCTCAATTTCTTCGTGGAAACTTTACGAGCAGCAAAACTGCTACAACTTTTTCTGCAATATCTGACGATCAGCTTCATGAACACAATAATAAAGTTATAAAAGGTGAAAATGGAACATATCAAACGAGCCAGAAAAAATAAATATTAAAAAAATACATTCCAAGCTAGGATTTGGAGCAAAAGTCGCGTTGCACAATACACGATACATTCACCAACCGAGTGGGGATGGATACTAACTTCGGAAGGATCATACCGACCTGTGTGGATAACAATTCCAGAAGTTTCAAAACACTGTGTAGAACTTACCTCCTGTACTTGCCGCAAGCGATGTACATCTTGTAAATGTGTTAAAATGGAAATACGTTGTACAAAACTTTGTGTATGTGAAGGACAGTGCTCGGATAGTGATCGGTAATCATAAGTGAACGGGTAATGCAAATCCTCTACTCTGTATATGACTTCTCTAACTATTGTATGTTTGAAAGCTACTTTACAATTATACCTTGAGTGTGCTTCATGTGTGCGATTTTAAAACGGAAATCAAAGTTTTGTCTTCCGAAAAAAGCTATACTTTATTTACTTATTCATCTAAAATTAGTTATTAAATTTTTTGCTTTTTAGCAGCTACAAAACCGCTGTATTACTTTACGAAATCTATAAATTACATTGCTGCCCTAACGACTAGCTGTGCAACGCTACATTGTTTTGGCAGATTTTTAGCAACTGTTTATGATAAAATAGAAGAAATATATACCTTTGTAAAGGTAATTTGCGAAGAAAAAAGTATAGAACACATTTTTAGCTAAATATAGCGAATTTCAAGTTATTTAGAAAAATCTGACGGAAAAATGAAATTAAAAAACATTTTTTTTTAAGTAACAAATATTTTTGTTATTATAAACGTAAATAATTTTGTGAAATATACCATTAAAAAGCGCGTTTCCTCCTCTTTTATAATCACTAACAATATTTGTTAATATCGGAAAGTAAAACTAACTTATAGCGGGAAATATAGAAGCGTGTCTAAAAATTTTGACGGCCATTTTGATTACGTCATCAAGACCGCTAGAGGGCCAGAAAAATTTGTGTCCCGAGCTTTTTAGACTTCTCTATCCATGTACTATCTAAATCCAAAAGGGTGCATTGGTTGCCAGATGTGAAGTATTTTGGCATAATTTCAAACTAACATACCCCACTATAAGATAATCGTCTTTATACGTTTATAAAATATTGTTTTTTCCATGAAGTGAAGTTATACTTCACGCATTAAGTAGCTATAGTCTGTTTCTGTTTGGTTTCTGAATATTCTGATGATTCCTTTCAGAAGTGAACTGGATCAAGTGCATAAAATTTGACGCTGGGCACGATTTTAACACACGTGCTAAAGTTTAGAGCTAAACAATTAGTTTTTTGATAAAATGGATGACAATGAAACAAAATCTGAATCATTTGCACCAAGTGAATCAGAATATCAGCCATCTGAAAAGTCTGATTCTATCGATTCTGAAAGTATATTTTGATTTACCATTATTTTCACTATTACTACATCAATAAGTTATGCTGTTTTTCTTTACAAATACTTAGATATCTTACAGTTTGTTGATTTGAATAAAACTGCACGAGGAAATAAATCTTATCATTTCATATAGACGTAACGTAACAACTCTAAAAGGCAACACATGAAAGATCTTCTTCCCTTTATCCCGCCTATATACCATATTTTTTATAAAAATCGAAGAAAACACTATTAATTGACAATGCGAAGTCAACAAATCCCTTAATAACCAAGAAGAATGTACCGATGAACCAATGTATTTAAATAAACTAAAAATATGTAATTTGATAAATATCCGAATAATAATCCCGAATAGTGAAAAGGAATACAAAAATTTTCAAAAATGGAGGCAATTAAAAAACGTGCGAGAAGAAATAAAGTTTTTAACCTACCCTTGCGGTTAAAGTACTATTTTATCTCTTATTTTTGATAGATATAAGGCAATTTTAACAGTTGCTATGGAAAAAAAGTTATTTAATTCCATTAAAAGTGTCTTATTGGTGGAAAATAAAGACATTTCAGATTTTATTCCTGATAAAATCAAATAAATTATATATAACTACCTAATTCCTGTTAGATTACTATCTGATCCAAGCCAGTATTAAAGAATTTACGTTATTATTATATTGGGTGAAATAGCAGTTTTTATAATCGATTGCTATGCCGCATTATACTTACCTTCCGTTGGCTTAGAAGAAAGACCAGAAGAATTTCATTAAAAATCGATATTTCGTTTCTTTTGTGTCTATTGTTGAAAGAACTTGGGAAAACAAATATTGCTAGAGCTATACAATAAGAATACCACTGCACAATTTTTTCCATGTATTTTGACGGTATTTTATAATATCTAACTGTTCTACTCATAGATTTTTCCAAAAGATAGCCCAACCATAAACATTGATTTGTTTTCTACCCAAAATATACCAGCAAAATGTAAACAAATCATGTTTGACAGTATAGGATATAGCCCTCTGCCGCTATTGCCCCCTTGGATTTGAGGTCAGTTCCTATTGTGAGGATAGTTATCATTAAGTTGAAGTTACTTTTTTCTCACAGATACTCCTAAATGTTATTTTTCAAATCACTCTGTATAAAGTTGCTTTACAAATAGACATATTAAAAAATACCTTTTGATCCAAAGAAAGTTAGAACGAAGTACTTAAATAAATATTGCTTATTATTGTTTTATATTGAAATTCAAAACTTTAATTTTGTACAAGGAACAAATAAAAGTTTGTTTTAAACGACTAAAACCCCACCAGTTATTATTTTCGTACCATTATATTAATTATGCACATTGAAAATAAGCAAAAGCTTGTCCAATTACGTTATTTCCACGTGACTGAGCAATAAAAAAGGGCTATTTGGTTGTGTTTCTTACTATTGTATCGTGGAGAAAAAATAAAATTCGAAGTTTGTTTAAATAGACCGTCATAATTTCGCTAATAGGTAAATCTGGCCAATATTTTCCATTTGGCTATAAAAAAATCTCTGGGAGCTAAATCTGGTTGAATATGGAGAATGGAGGCCTGGTCTCTAGCAGTTCAAATAAGTTTTTTCCTCTTTTCGGCAACAAGGCCGGCGTTTAATGTTAGCCCTATTTCCTTGATTTTTTTAGCACACTGTATATAAATATTTTTTTTTAATTTGTAAACTCAGTTTATTATAAACTTTAATATTTGACTTATTATACAGATGTAATCGAAGAGTTGGTTTTTTACTATATCTTTAAAACACCCTGTGCAATAATTTCGTCAGCAAATGGTCCTCCATGACTGCTGAATATTTTGTTGTTTGACTCATGTCAACACATGCCTTGGTTAATTTTTAAGAGCAAAATTGCCATAAAAAAAAATAAAAAACTTGCCATGACGACACTAGCCCTCTTAGTTGCCATTTTATTGAAAAATTGCTCTTTATTGAAAATCTGAGCTAGATAGGTATAGGAAACCCTAATATAGTTTGAAAGAGCATTTGAATCTGCTTCGATTTACTATAAAAATACATGGTGTTCTATTTAAAATAACGAAGTTTTTATGTAAAATAAATTCTTAAAATAAATCAGCAATTTTTGATACCCCTGTATAAATTTAAGGAAGCAATACTATTTTTCAGTAAAGTTTATTTCTTTACCTTTAAACTCAGCACAAGAATTAATTCTGAAATTCTGAAATAATGTACAGGGTGTTAATAATCTATTCTATTGTAGCATGCAAATTTGCAAGCATGCAAAATCTTTAAATATCTCAAAAACCAAAGATTTTAAACATATTTAACCTTTATAATAAATGCCTTTTTTAGGAAATATTCAACAATAAAACAAATAACAAATATCAAACTTAACACTAATGCATATTCTAGTTATTATTTACAATATTAACATTAATAGTACAACCAGTACACGAACCAATATTTAATTCCAAACTAGATAGTTCTTTGCTTGAGATATGGGCGTTTTGGGACTTGAGACACTATCCAATTTTGATGTAGAGGTACTTGATCTCGGTATTTGACACTCAAATTTTATTTGATATTTAAATTTTATTGTTGATAGATAATAATAATTTTTAGGGATATTTCGATTTTAATGTTTGTAGAAAAAATGTTGTTTGCAACTCGTGCGCGAAATACTTTGGTGATTTCGACTAATTTTTCAACTCGGCTACGCCTACCTTAACAAATTCAAGTATCGATCACCAAAGTAGCACTTCGCGCACTAGATACAAAAAAAGTGTTTTATCGTGTATTTTTAACTAAGAACTCACGGAATCAGTAACAATATAAATAGGCATGCAAAGACATTGGAAAATCTCATCTTTTTCGCGAATTAAAACAAGAAAGATACCAAACGCCAGATAAGGCCAGGTACCCATGCGTTGCGGAGTCAAAAGTCAGAGTACTCGTAATGAACGCAGCAAAACCGCGGCCCGAGCTGCGAGACTATATCGGAGGTAGTACGGTACTCTGTCCGACGAGCCGCTTATCGCCATCTAGTGGTCTGCGGCGGCGGCTACACGACCACGCCCCCTTTACGATTTATATTGTACCGGGCAATCGAACAATGCAGAAATACTGGTACATATCGGGTACTGCTCGACGTGTATTCGAAACGTTTATATATGTGGTTTCGGTTCTTTTTCTTTTGTTGTTGTCGTTTTTTTCTTTCTTCCTTGGAGTTGTGTATACGCTGTTGTTATTTTTCCCGTTGTGCAGTATTATTCCTTTTATCGCCGAGTTATATCAGCTAATAAACATATATAAATATGATACGGCCAGATAGCCGGAGACAGACGTTGGTACTGAAAGCGTTGTATTCTTTTTTGTGTCGTAAGTACGGCATTTCTCTGTGTATAGAGAAAAATGGCGCCGTATGATCGTAAAAAATGGAATTGGGATTTGGGATGATCATAAAATATACAGGGTCTCCCAGATTCGAAGGTACCAGAAAATACTTTAAATACCTGCAAAACAGCCAGGAAAACTTGGCTTAAATACGACCTTGTGGCTTAGTGAATTTTCCGCCTTTATGAGTATTTGCAATTACAATTTCTGCCTTTATGAGTATTTGCAATATGACAACAACGGATGTTGCTCGTATTTAATTGAGGATGGCCGAAGTCAATGTTATGTGTCGGATACCCTGGGCATACCTCGAACAACAGTCCAGGATGCCTGAAATCGGTATATGAAAACGGAAAATTTCACCAGGCGACTGGGTTCCGGAAGAAAACGGAAGACAAATGCAATTGACGACTGAATACTTTACGAAATCGTAGAATTACAGCGTTTCAGAATCAACATCTGCTACAAGCCGTGCGTAGAACTCAAGTCAGTGAGAGAACAATCCAACGAAGACTAAAAGAAAACAGCTTGTCTGCAGCACAGGACCCCAGCTACCTCCAAGACATCGTCGAGCACGCCTTCAGTTTGCGCGTTTACATGTGAATTGGTTTGGTCGTGGTTGTGCCTGCAAAGCATTTTTCCGAAACGTTCGTTTTAAAGCAGCGTATCTCCAATATGAATAGAGATAATGTCGTGATTAAAAAAACAAAATTCTTACAAAAGATGAGGCTACAATGTGATTTGATTTAGCAATAGCTATACTACAGCTGCTGCACCCTACAGGGTGTCACAAAGTTCGAGCAAAAAACTTCGTCTTATTGTTGTGCCCTATAATATATGCTCAAAATAAATTCGGAATAGAAGGGATTAATTTACAATTAAAAACTGCGTGAAATACAGAGCGAAAACTTCGAATTTTTAAAATCAACCAAATTTCCAAATTGGTGATATTCCCCAATAAAAATTTACTATAATACAGCTTTTGTTTACGTAAAAAATAAGTATCTAATTCATTTAACTTTAAAGCACTGCCGACCGAGATCAAACGCATACCAAATCATCACACTCATTTAAATAATGACCGAATACTATAAACCTATCATTGAACGAGCGTACTTTTGCGTACGATGTGTAAATTTGTTAATTAGCTAAATTCGAGAGAGTTTTGAACGGGTTTACGGGTGCCACGACCTTGTCTTGGCGTCCGGCCACATTTAGATCATCCTCAATCCTTTTTATTTCATTCGGCGGCATAATTTTCTGCCCGGTGACTTGAAAGCGTCTTAATAATGTCATAAACACGTAAGTAGATTTATAGTAACATCGCCAACTTCTCGTTAAGTTGTTGTACGCGTATACTTAGTTTGATGTTACTATAATAATACTCTACTTTTTTGTGTCCGAGTACAATACGAGGGTTGTCTTTTATATTTTGCCTATAGAGGTAAAACAGTAGATAGCTTTTTAAACACTACTGTTTTTCGAAGTATTCTCCACGAAGAAAAAAGCAATTTTGCATCCGTCGGAACCAATTCTGAAAGCAGTTTTTCCACTCGCTTGTTAGTATCTTCAAAATTGCGATTTTGACGGCGCTGATTGCTTCATCTGGCTACTGGAACCTCTGACCACGCAGTTCATTCTTAATTAATGGAAAATTGAAAACGTCGTTAGGACTTAACTCGGACTGTCTGGCGGATAATCCAGTATTCAATGTTTTCTTCAAATCCAGGATTCTATCAAATTATATTATACCATTTTTTTACCTATCTCTTCAAGTTTTCGTAGAAAATGCATTTTCTTGTAGTTTAGACAGCATTTATCAATATACCCATGGAATATTGACATTTTAGATTAGTTTTAAAGATGAAACAAATTTTTAAAGAGTACAGATACTAATATTGTCGATATAGTTCGTTTACTTCATTAAAAAAACTGTTTAAATATTTGTTAAAGAGGACCAATTAATATGATTCCAGTTTTCAAACTACATTAATGTCAGTAATTGACTGTTAGCGTTGATTAATGATAATTGCTCCAAATACTAAAAAACTGAATTTTGTATGTGTTTTA
Organism: Sitophilus oryzae; assembly: GCF_002938485.1. NCBI lineage: Eukaryota > Metazoa > Arthropoda > Insecta > Coleoptera > Curculionidae > Sitophilus > Sitophilus oryzae. Next base: position 1,978,956 of record NW_022146927.1, on the reverse strand, counting down.
GACAAAAAGTGGTAAAAAGTAACAACTTAAAAATTTTATTTAATTTTTTACGCATGCTTGTTTATAACAACAGAGACGTTCATTTTCGTAACTTATTATTATGTTGATTTCTGATTCAAATCCACACTGATTTAGAATAATTTATTAACTAACACAATTAAGTAGGTACCTAATTAATTAATATTTGGGCGGAAATTTTTTTTTATGGTAGTATATTTAATTCATCGTATACTCTTTTATAAAGATAGAAATAGTTTTTTTTGTATATAAATCAGCTAGTAATATTATCGTTTTTAGAACCTGTACATTTTTACATTTGTTGCTTTAAAAACAATCTAAAATGTCAATATTCCATGGGTGTACTGATCAATGAGGTGTAAATTATAAAAAAAAAATTTCTACGAAAACTTGAAGGGATAGGTAAAAATTGGTATAATACAATTTGATAGACAATTAAATTGTGCATTTGATTTTCCTAAAATATATAGGATGTTCAATTTAAATTAAACAAGTTATTGCCGTTTAAAGCTAGAAATTATTTAAAATACATTTTTAGACACTCTGTATGAGGTAGTATTATTTTTATTATGGCAACACAATAACTGATCAATAAATAAACTTCAGTAAATATTTAGTGTTAAAAACTTTGACATCCTTGGAGAAATGAAGCCTTAAAATTTTTACTATAATTCCACAAAATTGAAAATAGTTCAAAAACGGTAAGATTTAGGTGTAATAAACCTTGATCAAATTTATCTTTATTTTAATCGTAGAAACTAAAAATGTAATAATATACAGGGTGTTCCATTTAAAAAATACAAATTTGATATTTTTTATTTTTTTTGGGACAGTCTGTATCTTGTAAAAATATTTTTAAATTGTAGCTCTAATAGTCCTTCAACGAACCCAAAACTTACAGTTTGTAAAAATCTAATCGTTTAGCTACAATTCTCCGTGTCGTATGTGGTGAACAACCCTAATACCCGAGATAATACCCCTGTAGCAGATTCATCTCTACAAAAAAATGCTTAGCGCAGCAATTAAGGGATAACTATTTTATTTTTAGATTTTCTTACAGTGCAAATAGCGAAATAATCGTAGGGTTTTTTTGAAGGTACTAAAAAAGTACCTATACCAGATAATCAAGAATCTCATTTATTTTTTTATTATTAAAGCTGAGAGTTCAAGGTGCCCAGTTAAAGACATCAAATTCTGAAAGAACCGTCCGAAATATTATTAAATTAATTCAGGTACCTACCACCTATAAAGACACCCGAAAAACAACCAAAACGATGCAAATACGGCCCCGGCCAGCGGTTCAGTGCGTTCACCCGAACCTTCGCGGAACGGAGTTCACCCGTCACCCGTCTCATTTTCACCCATATTACCTCCTGAAATTCCTCACCTCCGCGTGGGAGTGTAGTGTTAAAAACGTCTTCGACGAGGACCCGCGATGTGGCGCTTTTGTATGTTTTGCATACCGGGCATTGTGGTAAGCAGGGCCTAACTAATAAATCGACACGTTATTTGATCATAAATTTGGTTTTTGAGCATGTAAAAAATATTTTTTTTTATTATTTAGTCGATTTAAAACATTAAAAAACCACAAATTAACTATAACAGATGCGAAAGAACACCGAATTCCGCGTTCAGGTTTCTGTGACCTTCAGAAAGAGTTCATAGACAATCCGCATCAATGTATAGTTTGGGTTATTATTTGTTTGGGTGAAAATATAATCTGCACCAATATGTTATCGAGGCATATAATCTCACAGTAATGTAATAGATTACTCGTCATATTATATCAGTTCGTAGGAGATTAGGAAAAAAAAGATATTTATAGTATAAAAAATTAATTTATTTCACAAAATTTAATTAAAGATTTGACAAAATTGTTACTTTTCTATTGCCTCTATCGGACTTTTTTCGACTATATAAATCTTTATTTGTAAACTTTAATGCATAAAATATTTTCAATCTAATAAATAATTTAATGATGTAAATAAGAGGAAATTTCTCACATGGTTGGTCAAATTCTATAGTTTCCATTATATCAAACAGCCTCTGAATGTTTTCTTCAGTGCAAAACTCATCAAAATTTAATATAAATAATTTTTCCAGCCTGTAAATAAAATGAACAAATTTTTCCACTTTCATGATCAAAGGCTATTAAATGGGTAAATAATTTCGAGTTATCCAGAGATTCGGATTCTTTTGCAAATTTTAGACAAATATCACATTGATGTATTTGAAGACCCTTTTTAATGATGTAGTCAAACATAATTAAAGGCATTTTGAGTTGAAAACATTTCTCAGAGGCTGTTTGATATAATGAAAACTATAGAATTTGACCACCCATGTGAGAAATTTCCTCTTATTTACATCATTAAATAATTTATTAGATTGAAAATATTTGATTTATTAAAGTTTACAAATAAAGATTTATATAGTCGAAAAAAGTCCGATAGAACCAATAGAAAGGTAACTATTTTGTCACATTGTTAATTAAATTTTGTTAAATAAATTAATTTTTTATACTATAAATATCTTATTTTTCCTTATAAATAAACACATTTGTATCCCATTTTAAATAAGATATACAAATTACCAAAACTTAGAAATAACAGTTCAAAAGTTCAACAAAAATCCTACACGCACTATGTCACTCCAGCAAGCGAATACGACACAGCATGGGTTTCTGGACTAAACGACTGGTGTATTTACACCACTCAATAGGCGTGTCGGGTTTGCCGAACGGTTTCCGATGCAGTCGCTTTCTTTCGCATCTGTTATAGGTAATTTGTGAAAAAACTGTGTGTAGGGGTTTAAATCAGGGTTGAAAAAATTCATGATTTTTTTAAATAAAAAAAATCAGATTTTTTTTATTTAAATCAGATTTTTTTGATTTTAATTCGAAACAATATTTAAATCGGATTTCCAAATGACGAGGGCTTATTTCCAATTAAAGTCCTATCCTAAATAGCTAAATCTTTATAACTCTGCCCGATACCGATAACATTAACAATTCTCCGGCGCGTTTCATTTTTCCACTTCTGTCACCACTATATATTCCGCAAAAAAAAGTCGCTCGCTTCAGATCAAAAGGATTTTTTTCAAACATCTCAAAAATATTGTCATTTTTGTCATTTTAATGCCTAGGCATAAAAGTAAAGCACTATTACGCCTAAGCACAAAAGTAGAAAAATATATTATTAAACTGATATTGAGTGTCAAATTCAACGAGTGTACAAATTGTTGCACGATTACTGTTCATATTGCAAATAATAAATTAAAAAATGTTTTAAAAGAAATAGTATGTTCTATTCGGAGTAAAAATGTACTTTTTGTGCCTCCCTGTAACGTCGGAATGACTTTACGATGGTCCTTCAAAGGTACAGCATCGTCAAAAAATGTAAAATTTTTACTCCTAATAAAACACTATTGTTCGGAAGTAGTCCTAAGTCGAGATTGAAATTAGTATGTACTATCTAATGTCAAAATTAAACTACTTACTGCAGATCAAATTGTCGGTAGGAATTTGGAAACATAAAACCGTTTCAAAACAACACATTTTCTGAGAACGATTATAGATTCTCGGGAATGAATATATGTATATAGTCTCTATATCAGAAGAACCTGGTTCTGTACTAGACTTTGCGGATGACATGTATTCGAACAACGAACTGCTTGTCACTTATACATAAGTTTTAAAATAAATCCCTGCGTTTAGCGGTCTAATGGATTCACATGAAATTACTTCAAAAATCGGTCCAACGTGTAAATTGATGAATAGATATTTTTATATTATAGTTTTATAACATTTACAATTATTTTTCGATTTATTCTCTGTTATATCTGTTATAGAAATATTTTTTCTAGTTTTCTAGGACACAATTTTTACAGTTATTTATTATAAAGTTTCAATAAAATATTTTTTTTTAATTTATATCACATTAAAATTAAAAAAATCATTTGATTTAAATGATGCCAACCCTGGTATAAATCAATTGCCATTCTCCGGATCGCAGAGAATAGTGATACTCACTTTTATATATCACTATAAATAATGAATTGCTTGTAACTGAGCTGTAATTTATGTATTATTAATCCGGTAAATGATGGAGGTAAACAATTGTGATTGATTAGAATTTTATTTTAAGATGAAACTTTTGTTGACATCATTTTGAGAATTCGAATAATGACAAGACAAGTGACATATGTCTAAAAAAGTCGCTGTCTTTTTTTAGAGTGACAATTTGGTTGTGCGCTATGCATAAAGATCGTGCTCCGAACTTTGAATAAGAAGACTAAAGAAGGAGCATAATGCTATCCATGTATTCATGCATGGTGGGCGGAAAAAGCTCTCTAGGGTGGGGATGCTTGACAGTTCTGTTTGACGATTCATTTGACACATTTGAATTTGATTTGAAATTTTGTGGATTTGTCAGTGTTTACGGAGCTTATTTTATGTTATTTATTATTTATTCTACTACTGATAGTTGTATAAAGGTAGTAAATCTAGATGGAAATTGTGGCAGAACTTAAATTAACAGTGTCATTATCGCGATTTATCGAAAAAGACTCTAAAATAGTTGGTTGTGTAGCGTGTGGTAGATCTCGGCAAAAATTGAGTGAAATAATGGAACAACTTTTCGCTAGTAAGTGACTATATAATATACATACGTGTAGTAAACCGATCATTTATGAAATTCACTTAAATTAACTAAATTATATATTTTCTTGCATTTTAGCTTTTATTTACTACTTGTCAAAGATCAGATGTCAAAGAATTTTGATACGTTAATTTGACTTACCTGCTACAGTAGTGTATCGGATATTTGTGTTAATAAATACTTATTATAACTTATCTATTTTTATTAGAATTATATATTTTTATAACAATTTTAATAACTACCAACATTTATTCACAACGTAAAATAAAATAACAAATTATTGAGTACCCCACGTCTACCCTACATCTACCCTACATCATAGTTTTACAGTTTTTAAATAAAATTAGAACGGCACTGATAAACCGGAATTTAAGTCGGCCATATTTGAGGCCCATCGCGGTGTACCTAAGATTTTTAATATGCTCCTTCCTTAGTCTTCTTATTCAAAGGCTCCGAATTTCTAAGTGGATAGTTGTGAGATGGCCTTCCGGGAATAGCAGATATGTGCTTGCGGATTAAGCAAACGGATTCAAAAATGAATAAGGAAGAGTCAGTATTTTGAAATTTTTAAAGAAATTCTGGCAGTGAGTTCTACTGTTCAGTCCCAATAAATATCGAACTGCTCTCTTTTGAAGTTTGAAAATACGATCAAATTTTGTCGCGCAGCAAGTGCCCCAGAATGGAAGGGCATAACGAAGATGCGACTCAAAAAGGGTTTATTTAATATAACGATTTTTTTTGGTTCAACTCTTATATCCTAAGGTTGGCTAAAAATATCACCTGACTATTTCCTACAACCTTAAGTCATTGTTACATAAACACTCCTTTCTTTTCTCGTTATCCGTCTGTCTGACCGAAACCAAAAATTCCAGAAACATTTTTGGCAGACAGTCCGTATCCGAAATAACTTTTTCCATTCAAAAAAACATCGGTAAATCAGTACGAGGGGCGGACACTAGACAGTGCCTATTTTTTGGTTGTTGTCACAAAACCGTTGACAATTTTCTTCAAACGAAAATAGAGCGTTAGGTGCCACGCCTCCGCAGTGCTTGTTTCACGTTAATAGCCGTTTTGTTAATCGCGGTTGTTCAACACCGGTCCGATGTCGGCCAGACAAGCTTGCTAATGATGCTTTCGTTGCTAGGACGATTTGTACCGGGTGTAGAATAAGGAGGAACATCGATTAGCTGGTCGAAACGTCACCAGAATCGTCTTAGGAGAATGTCAGTGTGTTTCTTTTCTTAAATTGTCAGTAGACAGTTAAATAATTGAATTTTTTCAGTGCAGAGCGTTAGTAAATATTAATAAATTTAATAAAACACGTGTTTATAATTATAATATTTATAATAAAGGTTAATAAAAAGTCAGAAAACAGAACTTATGTAGGTATGTAAGATAATACTAGAATTCTGCGCCTAACCAAAATAGGAACAAAATTGCCATTAGATACAAAATAAAAAAACATGCATGAAAAAGATATCTAATCAAAACAGTCAACTTAGCAACTTAGAGACTATGGCTGTATACAGGGTTGTTCACCACATACGACACGGAGTATTGTAGCTAAACGATTAGATTTTTACAAATTGTAAGTTCTGGGTTCGTTGAAGGACTATTAGAGCTACAATTTAAAAATATTTTTACAAGATACAGAGTGTCCCAAATAAGTTAAAAATATTATAGTTGTATTTTTTTAAAGGGAACACCCTGTATGTTATTCTATTTTTAGATTCTACGATTGAAATAAAGGTAAATTTGATTAAGGTTTATCACACTTAAACCTTACCGTTTTTGAAATATTTTCAATTTTATGAAATTGCAGTAAAAATTTGACTTCATTTCTCCAAGGGTATCAATGTTTTTAATAATAAATATTTAGTGAAGATTATTTATTGGTCAGATATTGCGTTGGAATAATAAAAATGTTACTACCTTATACAGAGTGTCCAAAAATTTATATTAAATAATTACTATTTTTAAACGGCAATAACTTGTTTAATTTAAATGGAACACCCTATATATTTTACATGAATCACATGCACAATGTAATTGTCTATCAAATTGTATTATACCATTTTTTACCTATTTCTTCAAGTTTTCGTAGAAAATGCATTTTCTTATAATTTAGACCTCATTTATCACTATACCCATGAAATATTGACATTTTAGATTATTTTTAAAGATGTAACAAATTTTCAAAGAGTACAGATACTAATATTGTCGATATAGTTCATTTATGTCATTAAAAAATAAAAAAATTGTTTAAATATTTGTAAAAGAGGACCAATTAATATGATTCCACCATTCAAACTACATATAGTTCGCTTATGTCATTAAAAAATAAAAAAAACTGTTTAAATATTTTTTGTTAAAAAGGACCAATTAATATGATCCCAGGATTCAAACTACATTAATTGACTGTTTACGTTGATTAATAATATTTGCTCCAAATACTCAAAAACGGAATTTTGTGTGTGTATTAGACAGTGTGGTAAAAAGTAACACTTTATAAATTTTATTTCATTTTTTGACGAATGCTTATTTATAAAAAGAGAAACGTTCATTTTCATAACTTATTTATTGATTTCTGAGCCAAATTCACATTTATTTAGAATACTTTATTAGTTAAACCAATTTAAAAGTATGTAATTAACTAATTTTTGGTCGGAAATAATGGTGGTATATTTAATTGGTATACGCTTTCACAAAGATTTAAATATATTTTTTTGTATACCAATGGGCTTTCAATACATTTTGTAAAAACGTGAAGAGATGGGTAAAAAATGGTATAATACAACTTGATAGACAATTATATTGTGCACCTGATTCACCTAAAATATATAGGGTGTTCCATTTAAATTAAACAAGTTATTGCCGTTTAAAGCTAGTAATTATTTAATATAAATTTTTGGACACTCTGTATAAGGTAGTAAAATTTTTATTATTGCAACACAATATCTGATCAATAAATAATCTTCAGTAAATATTTAATATTAAAAACTTTGAAACCTTTGGAGAAATGAAGCCTTAAAATTTTTACTGCAATTTCATAAAATTGAAAATATTTCAAAAACGGTAAGGTTTAAGTGTGATAAACCTTAATCAAATTTACCTTTATTTCAATCGGAGAATCCAAAAATAGAACAATATACAGGGTGTTATATTTAAAAAAATACAACTATAATATTTTTTACTTATTTGGGACACTCTGTATCTTGTAAAAATATTTTTAAATTGTAGCTCTAATAGTCCTTCAACGAACCCAAAACTTACAATTTGTAAAAATCTAATCGTTTAGCTACAATACTCCGTGTCGTATGTGGTGAACAACCCTGTAGAGTCACAGTTTGAAAGATTAAATAATACTTGAGATATGTTGATGTAGAGAGATCATGGAACAATTATGTTTACATAAAAAAATCGCCAAAATTAAAATGCAAATCATTATAATAAATGGAGATTGTATTTTCTAAGAGGGCTAACTTTATATTTACAGGAACTACATATATAAAATGTAGTCTCTATAAAATGAATAACTTTGAATTTTGACCGTTATTTTTTACCAACATGACAATTATAAAATCCCTCTGTCAAAAAGTTACTGATATTCTTTAAATTGTGTGCCTGAACGAATCAGATAGGTACCTCTTTTTACTTTCGTGAAATAGAAAAGGAGAATAATAAAACAAGTGACAGTTCTTCCTGTTCTTGCAAAAATCAACACGAAATCGCATAATTGTCAAAAGTAAAATGTCATCAGCTTTTGACATTTCTAAATATCAGACCAATGCCGTCTCTAATAGAACAGCCTCGGAGCGAGATTTATGACGTCACGCTAATTAGATACGGATTGTTGTAGTAGGATGTTGTAGAATACATGGAAAACATAATTATTCTTCGTATTTTTGGTTTGTATTTTAAAAAATGATATAGTTTACATGAAATATACAGTTAATAAATATAATATATACCTATTTATAGTAATAAATACTTTGGCAAATAAACTATGAACCATACAAATGCAGCAAATGTTTTATAATATACAAATAATGAATAGGTAAGTACATAAGATAATGGGTAAAATGTAAAATATATTTTAAATTTCGAGGTTTGAAAATCGACCAAATATAACAAAAAACATTCAATATCTACTAATAGTGATGTATTATTATTTGCATTCACAAAATTTATATGTACATTTTATATTTTATATATTTTGCAAGTATCAATGCTCGAAAAATTATATTTGCAAATAATACAATATCATAGAAAAAAATGCGTCAGCGATGGCTATGAAATAAAGATCGCTGTCATTTTATAATGTAAAATTATTCTATAAAATTTTTGATTTTCTTGGGATTTAGGTTCGGGAAAAACGCTGATTAAGTTTTCATTTGGTTTTTCATTATTTTTTTGGTTTAAAAAAACGTTTCGGCTAACATTATAACCTTCATCAGTGTTGTGTCATATAAAAAAATAGTGTCGAATATAATCCAAAAAATTGCATATAAAATATTCACACCACAAACCATATAATGTTTACTGCAATTAATAAACTAATATAAACTTGTCAAAAGATGACCACATTTTTTAAAATTATTATTCTTAACACTAAAACTATCTACATTGACTATGGAGTACGATTTCAGCCATAGTCAAATATAAAGAATAATTATGTTAGCGTGACGTCATAAATCTCGCTCCGAGGCTGTTCTACTAGAGACGGCATTGCGTCAGCATGGCCGCAAGTTACTAACCTAATAAAATTAACACTAGAAAAGCCCGCGGGAACTGTCAAATTCAAAGTTATTCGTTAAACAGACTATACTTACCCTTGAATTATTATAAAAACACTAATCACCCACGTTCTGAGACTTTTTCCTGAACTGTCCTTCGTCATTCCTCCTAACTACATTTTCAATCGAATACTTAATGCGCATCAGCTTTACAAGAAGTCACGTGACCTGGCGTCATTTTTTACTAAATATATTATGGTAAATTTACACAAATTTTGTGAATATGTCTAGACACATACAAGTTTACTACAAGATTGTATTTCTGATTTAAATTTAATTTTTAAACTTACAAAACTCATTGTGAAAATAATATCGTTTTGTAATAATTATTTAATATAAATAAACTGTTTAAAAAAAAATTATCTACATCTAGGTAGGTATTAGAAAATGTGTATTGTATAATTTTTTCCTAAAGTGGGATAAAGATCCCTTGGTGCACAAATGAAGTTTAACCTTTTTTACGTTGGACACGGTTGTTCTGTTGGATTTTTTTCGGGAAATTTACAATTTCTGAAGACGTGGAAATGTGGAAATACAGAACGAACGAGCGGAAGGAGTTTTCCCTGCGGAAAAATTCGGAAAATTGAATTAGATCTGGGTCAGAGGGTTTAGAATCGCTGATTGGGGTCGATTTTTAGGAGCGATCTTCGGCTATTCGCGTCGGGGCTAGTCGGATGGGAGCAAATAAAGCGGAAAATTCCGAATATCGTTAGCGGAAAATAAGGGAAAATGGAAATTCATACGTGAATTTATTAGGGGTAGTTTTTCGGATTAGGTATTTTAATTTTATTTTTTGTCTCATATAAAAGAACGCCACATTGCATATTTTTTGAGAAAAGAAAGAATTGAAAATTGATAGAAAATATTTCTAATGAAATTTATGTTGGTGTGAGGGCAGTTTTCACCCTTCCAGTACTTTTTCTTGATTTTTGTGGAAGTCAAATCTTAAAGGTCTAGCAAAATATAGGAACCCCAAATCTCATTCAAATGAAAATAACTGTTGGCATATCTAACTAAAGTCAATTTTTAGATCACACTAAACACTTTTTTTTTCACTTTACTGTAAAATTTTCAAAATGTCAATTACGACTCTTTATGTGTTAGACGACGGTATAATTCATTAGACTGTTTTCTTCATTATTTTTCACCCTGTATACGTCGTCCAGAATCAAGATTTCAACGACGGCCTCCATTTTCCTGGCATTTTCCAACCCTTTTTCCTCATAATAATCACCCCGATGGGAGACATGCTTTTTTCTCCGTACACGGGGGCGTTTTTTTATCGCAAAGGAGGCTGGGCTTGCGTCCCCCTTCACCCCACAGCCTACTTCGTCTTTTTTCTCAACGCGTGAGCATGTGTGTGGGGCCCAGCATGTGCGTAAGTGCATTCGGTGCAGTAAAGAGGGGGGAGATGTGCATAAAAGGGTTGAGAAGGGATGCAAGAGAGGCAGGAAGGAAGAAATTAATGGGGGATTGAGGGGTATGGGGGATGAAGGCTTGAGATACACACAAAAAAGTGCTTTTTTTTATTTTTAATATTATTAAAATCAAATTTTCCGATTTTTAAGTTTAATTAAATTAAAATTTCATAAAAAAGCCTAGGTATTTTGCCACTGAGACGGAAATCTGAAAGATGACGTTATATTATTATACCTTAGATTATTTTGAAAGATATATCTAATATGTATAAAATTATCGTGTCACAGTTTTAGTTACTCTATTCCTCCGAAACGGCTTAATCCTTTTTTGATGAATGAAATTTTGAAATGAAATTTTATACGCATATTCAGTAGGTCTGAGAATAGGTTGTTATCTATATTTTATACCCCTAAGTGATAAAGGTCTACCCCTTTTTTTTTACACAATTTTTTTTATTTTTAGTTTTTTATCATGTGGCATTAAAAAAAATTAGTCAAGTGCGAGTCGGACTCGCGCATGAAGGGTTCCGTTTGGTACCGTTCATTATCTATACAACATTAGACACTATATTATTATAAGCTTTTTTTTTTCGATTTAGCTGAAATTTTGAATGCGCGTATAAGTAATTTAAAAAAAATGAAGTAACACATTACTAAAAATTGTATTAATCAATAATAAATATGTAAAAAGTAAAAATAAATATGTAAAAATATGTAAAAATTAAAAAAAAATCGATTAAAAAGTCGCTTTGACTAGGATTCGAACCTGCCTTACTACGGCTCCAGCGGTCATAGCAGCGTAAAGTCACAAATTACCTATAACAGATGCGAAAGAACACCGAATTACGCGTTTTGAGAATGTTATAAATCGCTAAAAGAGGTTTCAGATCTCTTGGATTTCTATTAATATTAAATAAATTTTATTAAAAATTGAACTAAAATTGTTAGTATCATTAAAAACAATTCAAATTCAAAAATTGTATCAGTCAAATTCCCTCATTTAAGGTGAATATTAAAGTAAATATAAATACAGCTCATTCTAAGCTCTACTTATCTTTAAGAAAAATTTAAATCATTGTTGCAATTGGGCCTTAATGCCATTTCGAATGAACAATAGTATTAATAATGTACATTATAATAATAATAAATTTTATATCATAGTGTGTATTAAAACTACTAAAACACTTTTAAATTGGTATTATATTAACAACTTTTGTTTTTTAATCCAAAAAAAAGTTACCAATTTTCTCAATCAAAATATTTGTGGTCCTGAAAAGGACCTTCGTTTTCCCATGTTCGTCAAGGTAGGTAATGGGTAAACGGTAAAAAAACAGGATAATGAAATTTAAAAAATTACAAAAATTGTTCAAAAGTGCCTCCCTCTTGCATTAAACAATAACCCAAACGATCATAAAATCCCCTCCTCACATTGGATAACATATCAGGGGTGACAGTGTCAAAGGCATTAAATATTTTCTGCCTTAACTGCTCCAAGTTTTGAATTTCTTCATGGCCGTAAATTTTAGATTTTATGTACCCCCATAAAAAGAAATAATTCACCGAGAAGTCAGGTGAAATTAAACGTCAGTCTAAACAAAACTGTCATTTTTGAAAACTTGTCAAAATTAGGACACACGCTAAATGGACTTGATTTTTCTATGCCTCGAAGTCTGTGGACTTTTCTGTATAATCTCACAGTAATTTAATAGATTGCTCGTCATATTATATCAGCTCGTAGGAGATTAGGAAAAAAAAGATATTTATAGTATAAAAAATTAATTTATTTAACAAAATTTAATTAAAGATGTGACAAAATAGTTACATTTCTATTGGCTCTATCGGACTTTTTTCGACTATATAAATCTTTATTTTTTGTAAACTTTAATGCATAAAATATTTTCAATCTAATAAATAATTTAATGATGTAAATAAGAGGAAATTTCTCACATGGGTGGTCAAATTCTATAGTTTTCATTATATCAAACAGCCTCTGAATGTTTTCTTCAGTTCAAAACTCATCAAAATTTAATATAAATAATTTTTCCAGCCTGTATATAAAATGAACAAATTTTTCCACTTTCATGATTAAAGGCTTTTAAATGGGTAAATAATTTCGAGTTATCCAGAGATTCGGATTCTTTTGCAAATTTTAGACAAATAGTCAAACATAATTAAAGGCATTTTGAGTTGAAAACATTTCTCAGAGGCTGTTTGATATAATGAAAACTATAAAATTTGACCACCCATGTGAGAAATTTTTTCTTATTTACATCATTAAATTATTTATTAGATTGAAAATATTTGATGTATTAAAGTTTAGAAATAAAGATTTATATAGTCGAAAAAAGTCCGATAGAACCAATAGAAAGGTAACTATTCTGTCACATTTTTAATTAAATTTTGTTAAATAAATTAATTTTTTATACTATAAATAATAATATATATGTTTTTTTTCCTTATAAATAAACACATTTGCATCCCATTTTAAATAAGATATACAAATTACCAAAACTTAAAAATAACATTTCAAAAGTTCAACAAAAATCCAACACGCGTTTTTAAAAAGAAACATATAACCACGCACTATGTCATTCCAGCAAGCGAATACGACACAGCATAGGTTTCCGGACTAAACGACTGGTGTATTTACACCACTCAATAGGCGTGTCGGGTTTGCCGAGCGGTTTCCGATGCAGTCGCTTTCTTTCGCATCTGTTATAGGTAATTTGTGGTAAAGTCCTAACGCTTTAACCACACGGCCACCGAAAAAATTCTATGTAAAATTCCTACTTAAAAGATAATGTTTAGTAAAAGTACTTTTTTATTTATAAACATTTATTTAATTCTGTTTTTAGTATTTGTTCTTATAGCGGCAACAGATACATTATCTGTAAAAATTTCAACTGTCTAGCTATAACGGTTCATAAGATAGACCTTTGTGACAGACGGACGGACGGACAGCGAATTCTTAGTAATAGGGTTCCCGTTTTTACCTTTTGGGTACGGAACCCTAAAAATACATACAACCCTAAATTTTTACCCTTCTACCATCAACCCCGATTTTTTAATAACGATATTTTGGCGGTCATATATTGTGTATTGCCTTAATTTTATTTACAAAAAAATACTTTCTACTGTCGACCAGAATATTTTTTTCTGTGTACACATCAAAAAAAAACATGCATGTATACACACCACCATACACGTATGTCAATAACTGGGAGGAAACCTACATAACAAGTGGAAATACAATGGTGTAAGTATAGGAGAAAACTCAGAAGGGAGAAAATTTCAAAATGGCAGCTGTGGGAGTTTTCCCTGTTGGAAAAATGCGTGTTTCGTGTCGCATTTGAGGTGGGAAATAAAGTTCTATAGAAAACGCACTCACTAACTTGCGCAAGAAGCAAGTAGATGAAAACAGGGAAAAATCGTTTATGTTATAAAGTAACTTTAGAAATATGTGCTTTAAAAAGACTTGATATGGAAAGGAAACTCTAATTTTTCTAGAAAAACTTTATATGTACGGTTTTTTCCGCTGTTTTATCGTTTGCTTATTTTAACTGATTCAGCAGTAGAATCGACAATTATGAATATCAAAAAGCTTCTGCTAGTTGATTTCTAAAATCTCACAATCTAAAATGGCGATATATTTTTGGATTTACTAATAGCATAGCATTTCGAAAAAAAAAATTGGCGTCGGGAGGCACGTATAGCCGCCCATACTAAAATATGTTAATATATCGAAAACTGCGACTTTGACTGATTTTGATGTTATTATAAACTAGGTTTTTCCCGCGACTACGTTCGCGTTACACCTCGAATAGTTCATGCATTGATTTAAATGATTTACTTTGTATATAGAGCTAGTGACCCTTACAAATGCCCTATTTAAACTATGTTTTTAAGAGTTTTAGAGCTACTCGTATTTCATATGAAAGTTATCAATTGTCGATTTTCTGGGTATTATACAGGGCAAGTTTTGAATAAGTGCAAATATTTTCAGGGCTGGTAGATCTCGATAAAAAAACATATTTTCTCTTTACCGTTTTTCAAATAATTCTTTCGAATTACTTTAAAAATTTCCAAAAAAAAATATTTTTTGCTTAAATTTTGAGAACCACTGCAGCTTTTCGGGTTTTTCTGTCTTGTAAATTTAATCTACTACCTATCTATGTTGCCATATTATCAAGAAATTATGGTTTTTATCTAAAAACTAAAAAAATTCCAAAAGGTTTTTCAAAAAATTCCAAATTTTCAAAAAAAATTTCGCGAAAAAACTCATAATCGTGTTTCTGGGGTCAAATATACCTATTAAATAAAAAATGAATTTCAAAAATATCTTCTAATTCTTTTTGTAGGATTTCATTCTTCTAGACCACATAGTAAGGAATTTTCATACAAATTGTTCCGACATAATTTTACTCTCTAAGAGTATGAATTTCCTAAAATCGCTTTGTGTAGCTAATTCACTAATGTCGTTTAAACGAACCTTTGTTCTAATATTTATGTATCTAAAGCTGACTGTATGAACTGATCCCTAAAATATCTAAAAATTTGATATATAATCTAACTGACAAACCACTGACAATGACAAATAATTTATTTCTGGAGGTATTGTGTGTAGGTGTTTTTTAGGTATGTTTTATTATTTTAGTCAATTTACACAAAGATATAGCCATTCAACAATTTATAAATACTTCATAACAAATCTAGACCTTTCATTTAAAAAAAGAATCATCAAGATTGGTAAAGCAGTTTCGGCGGGATGGATGTAACAAAAAAAACATATATAAAGCTCAAAAGCCCTTTGAGCTTTTATATATGTATGGATTTTGTTTCAAATATTATTCCTAATCTTAATTTGAAAGCCGCATTTCGCTAGCTACTGTAATTTTGGAGTTACGATTTTTTAAAATTTTTAACTCCCTCCTATACCCCCTTACCAACCCCCCACCCCCACCAAAAACTAATGGCCAGATTCTCGGGTGCCACAGTATTTTTGTGCCAAATTTGGTTAAAATCGGTTCAGCGGTTTTTGAGTTATCGTGTTACAGACGGCAGACAGACAGACAGACAAACACCACGAAAATATTTTGTATTTAGGTCATTTATGACCCAAATAACTCATTTTGAGTGAAATTAAAAAACTTTTTTTTGCCGATCCTAATAGCCTACCATACCTATAATAAAATGTTACATATGGGCAGATAATTTTATTAATTATTACTTCCATTGCATGTGTCTTTTTTGGTATTATTATTATTTTTTGATATCTCGATTTCTGAATATTATATTTTATTTTCTTTTAGTTTTTATAATTCCACTTTTTGTAATTTTTATTATATATTATTATTTGTAATCAAAAATCAATCAAACTTAGTAGTGTTTTTGATTATTTATGTGTAAAATCTAACATCTGTTAAGTACAAGTGGTTAAGTATAAGAATAGCTAAGCTAAACTTCGCCACTCTACTTAATACTTGATACATTTACTTAATGCATTTGCATTACTTGTAATATGTTTTTTTTTCCTGAAATAAAGACGATTTTATTATTATTTAACATATTCCACGGAGATGGCGGTTGAAGTTCTCCGGTAATTATTGACTAAGTCCAGTTCCCGGCCTGGGATCAAAGCAACTTAGTTCAACACTTTGCGAAGGATGTGAGCCGTGCTGAGCAACGTAATCTTTTGGGCTTCTTGGATAGATGATTTTCCTGGGATGCGGTTCAGATGTAGTTCTGCTCCTTTGGATATGGTTCCCAAGGCGCCCACAATAACCGGTATAGTACAAGACTTTGCATTCCACATTCTGCTGATTTCTATTTCTAGGTTCTTATATTTCATTATCTTCTCGTTTTCTTTTAATTGTACCTTGGAATCGTCTGGTACTGATATATCTATAAGTTGGTAAGTTTTATTCTTTTTGTCATGTACCACGATGTCTGGTGTATTCGCATTTATTTGTCGATCTGTTATGATGGGCAAATCCCACATTACTGTTACTTCATTGTCTTTGTTTTTGATGTTTGTAATTGTTTCAGGAATATGCTCGTAGTATTTCGCACAAACTTCCATTCCGAATATATATAGCCAGCTACTTTATTATGCCTATGAGTGTACTCAGTGGCGGCCAAGTTTGTACAGCCAGCGATGATATGACTAACGTGTTCCTCTGACCCATGACATAATCTACATCTACTATCCACATTTTGTTTGAAGATCTTTTTTTGTCCATATCTTGTACTTAGGGCTTGATTTTGTGCAGCCATTATTAGGCTTTCTGTCTCTCCTTTCAATCCTACACCATTGTATTCTACTCTTTTTATTGACGAAGTTCTTATCTAAATGTCTCATAAATTGTCCGTATAGTGGTTTTTCTTTTAATCTTTCTATTCTTCGCTTTTCTATTTCTTCTCTTATTTTCAGTTTCATGTTCCTGGATGTTTCTTCATTTGTGTCATATTTCATTCTGATTCGTGCTGTTTCCTTCGTAATTGAGTATTTTGCTCTTGCTTCGTCTTGCTTCTTAATAATCTTTACTAATTCATCTTTTTCCTCTGTTATGTACTCACTATATTTGTGTTTATTATTATTATTATTATAACACCAAAAAAACGCATATATTTTTCGTTTTACTTTTAATCATTTTATTAAATCTCTTATTAAACAAAAAGACCACAGATCAAATTCAAATCATTCTCCTAGCTTTATAAAGTGGCTATTCTCTCTAATGGACGCCATATTACTTCTCTCCCGCCATATTCATATTTTTACAAGTTAATTTCCGTGTAATATTTTTTAACCGTTCCGTTCAATTTATCAAAGAGGCAGCCCGGCTCTCTATACAGCGCTCGTTATTCTGTAGGTTATTAATACAGTTTTTTTTCTCGCGCCGTTCACGCCGGCTTTCGGGACATGAAACGGGTTACGTAACAACCGTGCTATATAAGAAATTTGAGACGCCTTTGTACGAAAATTGATGCTCTCGCTGTATTGGTCGACGAAACGTTGAAAAATATTGAGTTTTTTTTCGATTTGAACTGTATATAAAAAGAACTAACCCATAGACGTTCCTTAGTTATTTTAACATTGAAAATGTTCCTTTATATCTTAATCCCATCTGAGATGACTCTCCTATTGACAAAAAATTGGCGCCATACTAAAATATGTTAATAAAAAGTTGGTAGGCAGTCCTTTTAGTTTCAAAATAAAGGAATTTTTCCAATTTTTTTTTATTTCAAAAACTGCGACTTTGACTGATTTTGATGTTATTACAAATTTTGTTGCAAATTGAAAACCACGTTTCGCTAGCTACTGTAATTTTGGGGTTACGATTTTTTAAAATTTTTAACCCCCTCCCATACCCCCTTACCAACTCCCCACCCCCACTAAAAAATAATGGCCAGATTCTCGGGAGCCACAGTATTTTTGTGCCAAATTTGGTTAAAATCGGTTCAGCGGTTTTTGAGTTATCGTGTTACAGACGGACAGACAGACAGACAGACACCATGAAAATATTTTGTATTTAGGTCATTTATGACCCAAATAACTCATTTTGAGTAAAATTAAAAAAACTTTTTTTGTCGATCTTAATCTTTGAATAAGAAGACTAAGGAAGGAGCATAATGCTATCCATGTATTCATGCATGGTGGGCGGAAAAGCCACCATAAAAGCTCTCTAGGGTGGGGATCCTTGACAGTTCTGTTTGACGATTCATTTGACACATTTGAATTTGATTTGAAATTTTGTGGATTTGTCAGTGTTTACAGACTTATTTTATGTTATTTATTATTTATTCTACTACTGATAGTTGTATATAAAGGTAGTAAATCTAGATGGAAATTGTGAAAGCAGAACTTAAATTAACAGTGACACTATCGCGATTTATCGAAAAAAAGACTCTAAAATAGTTGGTTGTGTAGCGTGCGGTAGATCTCGGCAAAAATTGAGTGAAATAATGGAACAACTTTTCGCTAGTAAGTGTCTATATAATATAGATACGTGTAGTAAACCGATCATTTATGAAATTCACTTAAATTAACTAAATTATATATTTTTGTTGCATTTTAGCTTTTATTTATTACTTGTCAAAGATTAGATGTCAAAGAATTTAGATACGTTAATTTGACTTGCTTCAGTAGCGTATCGGATGTTTGTGTTAATAAATACTTATTATAACATCTATTTTTATTAGAATTATGTATTTTTATAACAATTTTAATAACTACCAACATTTATTCACAACGTAAAATAATACAACAAATTATTGAGTCTACCCCACGTCTACCCTACATCATAGTTTTACATTTTTTAAATAAAATTAGAACGACACTGATAAACCGGAATTTAAGTCGGCCATATTTGAGGCCCATCGCGGTGTACCTAAGATTTTTGATATGCTCCTTCCTTAGTCTTCTTATTCAAAGATCTTAATGGCCTACCCGAGGGGTGTCTCACTCGGGTAAAAAATGTACACGTACTGCCAAAATATCTTTCCACTGCTAAGCGACTGCCAATGACTATGAAGAAGACTGCCTATGACTGCCATGTATTTATTATAGGCGACTGCCATAAGACTGCCAATGACTGCCAGAGACTGCCAAGAAAATGTACAGGGTGGGTCAAATTCGACGCTTTTAAATGGAAACACCCTTTTCTATAGGAGATAAACGAAAACTAATATCTGTGTCTGGAGCTCAATTTTCATCAAAAACACGATGGTGAAAACCGCACATCAATATCTGTTACCGTTTCGGAGTTACGGGGTGTTTTTCAAAAATGTGCATTTTTAACAAATCGCTGTAGCTTTTTTTACTATGGAAGCATTTTGTATTTCTATGAAAACATTTTCAAAGCACCTTTTTACGTAGAATTTAATGGTTCAAGTATATATTTTTTTAAATTAATAATTTAAGAGTTATCAACAGACAAATTGATTTTTTATTTGGGACACCCTCTAAATTTTTAATTAACTGAAAAGAATTTAAAATTACCTTTCCAAAAATATAGCACACTTAATATTTTGTTATAATCCCCTTCGAAATATAGAATTTTTAAAAGTTCGCCACTTTGAACTAGTAGGCTTTGGACCCCTTATTGATGATATGCCCTTAATGGAACTCGAAAACATATTTTTCCAGTAAGACGACGCACCGCCTCTGAACGCTGAAGTTATCAGCAAATTTTTGCAGCCAATTTAAAGAATAATTGAATAGCCAACCAAGATCCCAGCCGTTGGCCGTCGAGGCCACCTGACTTAGTGCCCATGGATCTAATCTTATGGATATATTTGCTGAAGAATAAAGGTTCCTTATTCTTCCGTATAATCTAGACAAGAATTAGAAATACTTAGCAGTTATAAGAGGGTATCTTTCACCCCCACGAGTTAATGAATTCCGCGAGAAATGTTCAAAAACTGCCCTGTCTGTCCATAACAGAAGACGGTCGATATATTGAACACCTGTAGCAAAATCTCATGTCTTGGTTTGCTATTTAATTTTATTGTTAATAGTTTAAATGTGTGGATGTTGGTTAAATATATTATAAATTGTTATACAATTCTGCATCTCTCAAAGCAAATATTATTTTCGTTTTAATTGATGCTCACAGCTAGAATTTTTTTGCGTTACAACCGGTGCCGTTCAAAGCCTACTTAATTTAAAGGGGGCGAATATTATATACTCTATACCTCGAAGAGGAATCGAGCAAAATATCAAGTTTGTTATATTTTTGGAAAGGTAATTTTAAATGCTTTTCAATAAATTAAAAATATACAGGGTGTCCCATATAAAAAATCAAATTTTCTGTTGATAATTCTTAAATTATTAATTTTAAAAAAATTATACTTAAACCATTAAATCTACGTAAAAAGGTGCTTTGGAAATGTTTTCATAAAAATACAAAATTTTCCATAGCAAAAAAGTTACAGCGATTTGTTAAAAATGCATATTTTTGAAAAACACCCCGTAACTCCGAAACGGTAACAGATATCGATATGCGGTTTTCACCATCATGTTTTTGACAAAACTTGAGCTCCAGGCACCGATATTTGATTTCGTCTATCTCCTATAGAAAAGGGTGTTTCCATTTAAAAGCGTCGAATTTGACCCACCCTGTACAGGTAATTCCGATAGTGAGACACCCCTCGGGCCTACCATACCTATTGGTATGGTCGGCTAATAAACATATTTAAATCTAAAACATTCAGTTTTAAGACACTCTGTATACATAAATAATTATTGATTTTTAAAATATTATTCGAAAACTAGGGAGGGAGAAATCAATCAAGGAACAGAGATGATATAGGTGTTAAGTAATAGCTTTTAAACTACCGTTCGAGACGCATTGGTGTTATTTTGGTTTATAAATTTTGGTTATTGAGACAAAGAATGTTATTAAAGGTTGTAGTATAACAACCCAAATTCGGGTTGTAGTTTAACAATCCCCATTTCTCTTTTATTGTTCGAAAAAACAATGGTGTTTAAAAGTTATCTGCTGTCTTTTTACCTTTATATTTAAAATGTAAAAGACAACCTGTAGTAGATATATTGGCAATATAGTCATATAGTTTGTCCTCTTGATCACTAAAAATTACGATTCTTGCCTTATCCACGACAAAGTTACAGGGGGCCAAAAGTGCCGTCAGTTGCTTCGAAAAAAGAAGGTTGAGAATACCAAGATCGTGAAAAAATTCAAGCTACATTTGCCATATGACATCGTACACGATAGATAGGGAGAATTGAATATACACCTGAAATTGCCAGTGACAATAATAATTGTCAATTACTCTAGAGTTCCTGATATTTTGATAAACGTGGCAACATTCTATCGCCTTTTTTAATAAAGAAAACCTTATTTTTTGCGAAGTTCAATAAGAAAGAACGAGAAGAAAGGTCCGGCACATCAATTTTCCCTGAAATTTTCCTTGTGAGAAGGAAAAGCTAGGGAAGGATCAGTGAAGTTCGGCAAAAAACTCAGGCGTTGTAATCTTAGACCGACCAAGACTGTATTATAAACAGTTTCTTGCCACAAACGCTCCCCATCATCAGGGTCCGTCATTTTTTTGTTCCTGCTCGTTTTTTGAGTACCTTAGATTTTTTTGTCTGGCTCTAACCAATGCAATGCTTGGAAGTTCGTTTGTACACAGGAAAAACTAAATAAATAGCTTAAATACGAGGCATGTTTTTTAAGTAAGTACCGTTTTGGAATTTAAAAAAAACGTGCAAAGATATCGCAATAATTTTATTTTTACATGAAAGCCTGTACCTTAATCTACTTTTCTACATAATTTCCGTGAATATTGAGGCACTTGTCATAACGTGGCACCAGTTTTTCAATACCCTCCTCATAAAATTCTGCCGCCTGACTGGTTAACCACTGTATCACAACTGTTTTGACTTCGTTATCGTCTTGAAGACGCTGACCGCCCAGGTGTTTCTTCAAGTGCAGGAATAAATGGTAGTCACTGGGCGCCAGATCAGGGCTGTATGGAGGATGATCTAGAGTTTCCCATTTAAAAGATTTGATGAGATCTTTGGTCCGATTAGCCACATGTGGACGGGCATTGTCATGCAGCAAAACAATACCCTTACTCAATTTGCCACGTCTTTTGTTTTGGATTGCACGGCGCAGATTGTAGGCTTGCGCAAAAAAACTGTGCACATGATTTTCCGGGCAGAAATAGTTTGCTTAAACTTCACTGTTTTGGGTGATGATGAATGTCGCCATTCCATGGACTGTTGTTTCGATTCTGGTGTGACGTAGGCCACCCATGTTTCATCACCAGTAACAATTTTGTCTAAAAAATCTTCACCTTCATTGTGGTACTGCTCAAGGAAAGTCAATGCACTGCTAAGCGTTGGGTTTTGTGCAAATCCGTCAACATTTTCGGAACCCAACGTGAACACAATTTCTGGTAATTCAAGTTCTCGGTCACAATGCGATACAAAACACTACGAGAACATTGAGGAAAGTAGTCGCACAATGATGAAATTGTAAAGCGTCTGTTTTCTGTCACCTTTTCGTCCACTTTCTGCACCAAATCTTAATTAACGACCGAAGGACGCCCACTCCGTTCTTCATCATGCACATTTGTGCGGCCATCTTTAAATGCTCTCACCCATTTCCTTACCATTCCATCACTCATAATGTTTTTTCCATAAACTTCACAGATCTCACGATGAATATCGATCGGTTTTACGTCTTTAGCACTAAGAAATCGTATGACAGCCCGTACTTCACAATCGGCGGGGCTCACGATTGTCGGAGGCATCTTAAACACTCAATAAACAACGTATACAATGAAGAATCAGGGGGGCAATTTTTGGCTATTCGTTTCCTTGCAAATTGTTCGCAACTTTTCGATCAACACTAAAATCCAATTTTTAAGTGTTCGTATTTTTGCGTATTAGCAAATTTCCCTGCGTTCTCTTGCGAGCGGATCGACAGCATCGTAAGGGTATGTTTTCTAAGTGCGCTTATTAGATTTGATAGTTCCATGTTTGTAGTTGGGTTTAGGTGTATCAATAATAGTAGTGGATGACTTAATGAACGTTTTGGCCATTCGAAACCTAGAAAATGCAGAACTGCCCTAATGTTTTGCGCAATCCGGGGATTGCGTTCATAGAACTGAGTGAAAGGCAATTTATTAAAGATAAAAAAATTTCGGTTATCCAAAGACTTGTGCCGTTTTTTAATTCAGTTACTTGAGCCGTACATGCGACCACAAAGAAGACTGATTGGGATGTACAAAGCCGGGTAACATTTTTCTCTATTATTGTATATCTATGAAGTAACATTAAATTTCAGATTTTAGCTTTAGCTGCTTTGAAATTTTACGGAATGTTTTTGTTACCAAACCCACAGATATCACGATGAATAAATACGATCGGTATTACGTCTTTAGCACTATTCAATCGATGACAGCTACCAACGGTCTAAACAATCGGCGGGGCTCACGATCAATCGGAGGAATTTAAACAATTTTGATAAACAACAGTATACAGATGAAGAATCAGACTGTACTGGCGTCTGTTGCATTGCCTATTGCAGATGTAGGTAACCATTGCGCTGCATGCGCGGAACGCCGACCGTAGCGCTGCGGCGGCGGAATCGCAAAACGGTACTTACTTAAAAAACATGCCTCGTAACAATTTAAATCAAGTAAATAAATATGTATTGCTTTGATAATTGATTATATGAGGTAGAAATCTGTTTGTGCCTTGTTTTTGAGTATATATATAAAATAAAATTTATCTTGAAAAGTACACAGTCATTCAGAAGCTCGCAATTAGTAGAATAAATTAGGGGTTTCAATTAGCGTAGAAGTTTGTTCCTCTTATTTCAATGTAAGCGTTCAGAACGTCAAAATTAGTGGTAGTCATTTTCAATTAGTAAAAAAAGTTAACAAACACACTAGTGGACTTATCCACTAATTATCAAAGTTTGTGAGGAATGTAATTTTGGCCTTTGATTATCATCCGTCAAGAGAAATTGTGATTAGAAATCAAAAGTTGATTGTTTTATAAGCTCAATATTAACACTGATTATACAGATTATAATCTTTGTTTTTTCTTTATTGTTTTTCGTGGTTCCAATTTTCAGAATTGGGCACTAGTTAGGTTACTAGTTTGCGCACATAGCACGCCCACTTATGGCCTCTAAAATTGTGCACAGCGCCTGACCGGCACAGTTATTAGAGAGATATCGGAAAACCGAATAGCGTCATCCAGTATTTACGCGTACTTTATCATGGTTACGAAATGCGCGAGTCAATTTTTAACGCAACACCCGCTAATAACGTTACCGCCTGACGTAATTTGTGGATCAATTACACCAAGCGCTCGTTCTAAATAACCTCTGATAACGTTTAAAAATTGCTTAAATGGGCATGTGCGGGTATTTGACAACCGGAGCCGGCCGGCGAGATCTTTTATTTTAGGTTATGTTTGAATTGTTTTGAATTATTGCTTTAGTTTTATTAGGTAATTTGATATTTAAATAGCTGGGATTAGTTTTAATTAAATAAATATGGCCCAAAATATGGATTCCACCTCTTCCAATACTAAAGAACCTATAAAGAGTCTTAGAACCTATACTAAAGAACCTATAAAGAGTCTTATGAAGAGAGTTAATACCACCTCACGTAAAGGAAATAACACCTGGCCTTATTAACGTCCATGCACGGTATTCGGTTTAGCGATATCTCTCTATTACGCTGTTTATTGTTATTTTACGCGAGTTTATTTTTTATCAGTGTATTGTAAAAAGTATGAAGTACTAAGTAGTTCTTTTATTCATTTTAGTTTTTTCTTGAGGGGGATTACTGTAAATGAGCGAAGGAGAAGCTTAAAGAGATGGGGGATATATTTTTTCTAGTCTTCTGCGTAAAAGTTAAAGCTTTTTGGGACAGACGTGGTGAATAATTGAAGAGTTTTTTTTTCAGTTAGAGGGGATATTTTTTTATGAAAAATCGATGCCTTTTTTTATACTGAATATAGGAGGCCTTAAAATTAATTATTAGAAAAGGGAAAAATAACAGTGAAACTGGATCTAACAGTAGTGTAACTTGCTACAGTAATTTTGTCACACAAATAATATGTTGCTTTTACTTATTTGTTTTCCCAAGTGTTAAAATTGCCTTATATCTATCAAAAATAGTAGATAAAATAGTACTTTAACCGCAAGGGTAGATTAAATGATATAGTTTGTCCAACGAGAAGATCCTTGACAGTGATAGATGTGTCTGTCATTTTAATTTCAAAGTAGTTTATTTTATTTTACAAAGAAATAAGTTGGCACAAAGTACTGCATAGCAGGAAATTAATATATTTAAAATTTGACTAACAAGCGAATACTTCAAAATATTGTGAAAAAAACTGTATAAAACTGAAAAAATGTAATCGAGTTATTTTATTTAATTAAAAACGGTATGTGTTAATACAAAACAAACAAGAACACCACATACCAAAAAAATATAAAAAAGAACTATTTCTTACTTTCAAGCTTTATGAAACTTCCCGCATTTATGATTATATTTATCAATATAACTTATGTACAATTACAAATTTGTAATATTCTGCAGGTATAAATAAAACAACATAAATAAAACAAACTATTTTATTAATAACAACACCCAACATTAAACTTTTCGGTCGATGATAATTTTATCCACCAGTTATTATAAAAAATAACTATTAATTGAATTTTTACTAATGTGAGCTTTTTCTGATTGCTTCAGGGCAGTGATAGGGGTAGCAGGGGTGAGGCCCACGTGAAGTGTCCCCCTGAGGGACACTCGCCGGTGGACGCCCCGCCGACCCCCGAAGAAGAGGAGGCCGATATGGGACCCTGGCCACCCGGTACCAGTTTCAGCGCCGTCCTGCTCAGGTCAGTACCACCCATTTAATACAATTCATACCAAATAAACTTTTAGTCCCGTCATTAAGCTTGACCGGCACAGCGTTGCCAACTTTTATGTATTTTCTTTTAATCAAAATATTTTAGGAAACAAAAATAAATTAATTATAAATATATAAACAGTTATTATTTACATCAACAAAACTCACCTTCTTAACAGGACTTAGGAGACATAAAGGGCCATTACTACCGTTTTCCCGTTCAAAATATTCTAATAAAGTTGCGATGAGTTTTTTATGGCTAGTTAGTTATCTTGTACACTTAGGCTTCAGAAGTTCACCGACAGATCAACTGTGAACGACGATCAAAGCAAAAAATGCGTTGTACCAAGCCTGAACGCCGTTCAAATTGCCCGGTCAACTGACCGGTGACATTAGGCGGTTCAAGCGTCGTTCAGGGGTAGACATAACCTTATTATTTGACATATTCCGCTTTTCGTTGTTTTGAATATCGTTTTGTTATTAAGATTTTTCGTAATGGATCCTTTATTAGGTGAATTAACGGACGACGAAGACTTTTTAGAATTAGTGAGACAAATGGAATGACGTGGATTTTAAGAAAAGATTTCGACTTGTTAAACCTATTGTGAATTATTTAATAGAGGAAATTTCCGGTTTAATTGCATCTAAAACAAACAAGTAAGTTTAATTATGTATATTTACTGTATCTTATTTAAGCTTTTATTTTTAGAAATCATGCTTTAACACCAGCTGACATGGTATTTATCACATTACGGTTCTTAGCAACGGGATGTTTTCTACAAAGTGTTGGTGATATCAGTGGTGTAGACAAGTCTACTACGAGCCGCTTGATTACAAAAGTAACTAGAGCTATAGCATCTTTAAGCAAGGACTTTATTAAAATGCCAATGGGAGTGGAAGATAGAAATTCAAAGGCACAAGGATTTTATAATATTTGTCGCTTTCCAAGATGCATAGGAGCAGTTGATTGTATGCATGTGAAGATACAATCTCCTGGGGGGGCAAATGCAGAGAATTACCGCAATAGGACAGGATTTTTTTCATTTAATGTCCAAGCAATTTGTGACAGCATTTTGAAAATATCTAACATTGTGTGTAGATGGCCTGGTGCTACACATGATTCAATGATTTTTAGAAATTCTAGAGTAAAGGCTGAGTTTGAAAATGGAGTATATGGAAATAATTTATTAGTAGGGGACAGTGGGTATGGAGTAAAACCATACCTAATAATCCCTTTGGCGAATCCAACAACGAGGGCTGAAAACTTATTTAACGAAGCTCAGATAAGAACAAGAAACCCAATAGAAAGGTGTTTTGGTGTACTAAAAAGAAGATTTCCTATATTAGCGACAGGTATCTGTTTAAATGTTGATAAAGTAGAAGCGATAGTGGTTTCCGCTGCTGTTCTTCATAACATATTGTGTCATTTTGCAGATCGAACACCATTAGTAACTGATGAAATTGAAGCGGAAATAAACATTGGAAATAATATAGGAGAACATGTTCCAAATGACTTGGGTGGTATAAATAATACTGTTAGATATATAGTTTAATTAATGAATATTTTGAATCACTGTAAATATGTTATTTTACGATATAGAATATTAATTATTTAGATATAGAGTATTAATTATTTACACCTAGAACTAATTATTTACGTCTAGAAAATGTTTCATTATTATTTTACTAAAACATTTTTACAATGTCTTAATGTTTTAAAGTCAAAATAACTTGTTAATTAATTAAATTGTGATTATAATTACCATAAAATAAATTACCATTACATACTCTTGTGTATATTTTGATTTATGTATATAATATTTTTATTGTATGTATAGGATTATTATTTATATTTTTGATAATTCTGATTATAAGTAGATAATTAAATAACAATAATTAATAAATGATATTAAATTAATACAATTCAGTATACTTGTTGTTTCTCTAGATATGTAATATGTGAAAGAAATAAAACGATATAATATGTATGCATATTTTCAAAATTCATATATATTGTGTGTTAAGTATTTATTGGTCAATTATTTTTTTTATTAGTTCCTTACTAAATTTTAAAAATTGAATTCTCTCATCATGCTCCCTTTCTTGCTGCCTCATAAAGGCTTCATGCTTTTCCTGTATTTGAGACATTTTTAAATTGTGCTGCTCTAGGAAACATTTCTTTTGAAGCTCAGCGAGTTCAATTTTTGAACTACTCCAATCTGTTAATTTTTTTGTTAAAACCCTTACATACTACCCTCTAAATATAGATTTCACTTTATATAATAATATAATATAAAAAATAAGGTATGATGTACAGATGTACTAGCTAGAACGTCTAAAAACTAAATGAACGAATCGGTCAGCCGCGAACAGGTATTAAAAAGTCGTATTTTATGGCAACAGAAAGGAAAAAAGGTACCATAATTTATATTTTGGGAGAACCCACCAATCAATAAAACCTTTGTCTATATATATAATCAAGGATAAAACAAACTTTGCAAGGCAGACGCATCGGAGCTTTTAGAAGTAATATTAAGGTTATTTAAAGTTTTCCAAAAAGAAGCAGGATCTAGTCTAAATTTATATTCAAGATAAGCTTTTTTTTCGTTCCGTACAGCACTTGTTACCAGATTACGAAGCTGCTTGTATTCATATAGAGAGGTATCAGTTTTTAACTTTTATTACTACCGTTTTCCCGTTCAAAATATTCTAATAAAGTTGCGATGAGTTTTTTATGGCTAGTAAGTTATCTTGTACACTTAAAGAGGTTCTAAAAAGAACAATGTTCATATTATATATAAAAATATACAATAGTACCCACTTTATCTTTACAAATGTATTTCTTTATTCCCAAAATGTAAGTAATAATTATTGTATGTCGTATGTTTATACTTTGTTGCAGGACGGTGGTTCTATTCCTGTTCAGCCTGCAGGCGTTCGTGTTTGCGACGGCGACGCCCTCTAGCGCGCGGTTCTACACGATACATTGGAACTCGTCAAACCCCATCTTTCGTATAGACAATACCGACAACATTATAGACGTAAATAGGAATAATTTAAAATTTGAGTACGATCAGGTGAGTAAAATAGTTAATTTTGGAGTAATAGCATTTTGTCTACGTATTGGAATTTACAGAACTTTGTTACGAATTCATAAGCAGTCACGAAAAGAAAACAAATGCTTACTTTGACGTTTGTGGTTATATGATAATCAAATATATTATTATAAGACTATATTGCTAGTACCGAATTTACACTGACCGGAAAGTGAAGCCAAAGAAAAGAAATAGGAATATCAATCTTGCATAAGTCTATCCTAAAACGGTCTGATTCGTCTACTTCATCGCTGAACGCTGTCACTATTTTAAACTCTAAATATTAATAACGTTTTTATAATATATTTTTTATTGCTAATGGCATTATTTAAACCTGTTATTTTAGATATTCATCATATCTATCCGTTTCTTGTTTTTGTTTAAATATGTCAGAGATTAAATTTAAATTTGACAGATTTGACACTTAAAAGAATAAACAAAAAATAACTTGCTGTCATATAAAGTGCCAATTGGATTTCCAAAGCAGACTTGATCTTTTGAGCGAATTTTTAAAAAATCTAATTTTTTAGTGAATTTACATAATAATGAATAAAAATTATAGATACCACCGTATAGATTATTTTTTGCTCGTTGTGCGGAATCTACAAAGCTTAGAAATTTTCTGAAAACGGCATTTAAGAAGGACGAGATCAAAAGTATAAAACTACCAACTATGCGTTGGAATAGATACAATAGTTCTGAAGATATTGTCATTTAAAATAAACGTATTAATCTAATTTTTTGACATAAATCCGAAACTAATCAGAATACCGGAGTTTTCTTCATAGGTGTTTGTCAAACTTCTAATTACGCAACTTTTGTCCCTTTTAACCGAATTCGTATCTCTCGTAGTTTCTGAGCTACCAATGTTGAGCATCGAAATTGTGTCCACCCTGTATAATAAATTCGATGATAATATATCAAATTATTTTCATTTGGCAGCTTTGTCTTGAACAATACTTTAGATTTTAACTCGATTTTTCAACTGTACCCAATCTACTGTAATCAATATGGCAATAGTTGCTTTCCAATACCAATTAACTAACTCTGCACCTGGGAGCAAAAGCTTCTCGTTTACCCCGCATTAAAAAATTAAAAATTAATGATTTTTCCGACTTTTTCTCCCAAATTCGCCCTCTATCCCATTCGCTGACGATGATGAGCCTCCAAATCGACGAAAATAATCTACTAAACTCTCCAGGTTCCATCTCTTAACCGGCTCCATCAAATATGCATGTCCTAAAACGATTAAACGTCGGATTTCGGTATGCCTCTCCCTCTTTGCTCCCACCTCCCTTACTCCCTGTATCCCTCCAGTCGTCTCATTCCTCACGGTCTGTTTCTATACAGAGTTTTACAGGGTGATTAAAAATATTTTTTTGACAAAAAATGGAGATATTAAGATAAATTAGATTATTACGGGGATTATTAAAATTGGGTTATTTCTACGGAGAAGATATATAAAAATTATTGTTCCTCGATAAAAACTGAAATTAAAATATCAAAACCATTTAAAATATTAAAATAATTAAGACAAGGGTGTTGGGAACACGAAAGGCCTTATTCTGTTTACAATTGATGGCGCAGAAGTGTACAGACCAACAAAAACCAATGTATGTGTGTTTCGTAGATTTCGAAAAAGCATTCGATAGAGTCAAACATACGAGACTTATCGAAATCTTGTATGAGTTGGGAGTTGACAGCAAAGATGTAACACTCCTGAAAAATATATATTGGCAACAAACAGCCCACATGAAAATTGAAAATGACAATTCCAATCCAGTCAATATACAGAGAGGAGTAAGACAGGGATGTGTGCTGTCTCCTTCGTTATTTAATGTTTATTCTGAGGCGATTTTTCGGGAAGCTCTCTCTTCAACAGATTGGGGTATTAAAGTCAACGGCAAAGTCATTAACAACATTAGATTTGCCGATGACACAGTTCTTATTGCCGATTCTGATACTGGTCTCCAGAGTTTAGTGGAACGACTTGAAGGCTCCTGTAAGAAATACGAGATGAAGATCAATTCTCTTAAAACTAAAGTCATGATATTTGGAAAGAACCAAAATGTACCAATTCCTATTAAAATAGAGGGCAATACCTTAGAACAGGTCTACAAGTTCAAATATTTGGGGTCCTGGATAGTTAACACCTTGAACAACGACGGACGAATAAATTATTAAAATTATAAGCTTTGGTCACATTTTGAATTTTTTAATACGACGACTTGAAATTCTAAAATTTTTGTAATTATTTGCATAATAAATCGATATCTATATTCTTATTCTATCTATAGTCACGCATGCATTATCTAAACAGGTGCATTAGGTAAATGTCTCTTACCTTCAAATATAGCAAATAAATGCTCTAATTTCCATTTTTTCAGAAACTCCTTTAAAGAATCCATATATCCTAAAATTTGTATACAATATGCATTTAAAAAGCAAATTATGCAAAATTCCAAGTGGAAAATTCCAAGCAACAAAACCCGTGCGTACTATGATGTGCGACCTATGAAGTGCGACGTACGACTGATCGGACTGCCGACAGTACCGACTGATTGTATATAACGTCCTTCGTCATCGTCTTTGCGTGTCGTTATTATTTTTCATCAAAAGAGTATTTAGCTATTGAAAAAATGGTCATGTTTCTTGAATGAAGTACTTCCTAGCGTATTTTTCTTATTATCTTAAAACAAAGTAACTTGCACTTGGTTGAATGAAAATAGATTAAAGAGAAATTTTCGATTTTTTCAAGAAAACCAGTTTTCTTGAGTTAAGAGAGTTTTTCTTCAGGCAAAATATTTTCTTTTACGCTAAAATAAATTCTCTTGCCACTAAATTTCTTTTTTCAAGACCGATGACGACTTTAGTTCAAGTCTATCTTTTTTATCAGCGTACGAAACAAACGAGACAATCAGATTATGACCTCCCATCTTATGATCTCCCAAATACAATGGTGTAACATTCTTGTCCAAAAAAGTATAATAATATATCGAATAATTTCTAAAATATCCGAATATAAACAAATTAAAAGAAAAACATTGATTAGAACTCAAATCGACTCACCCTGTATTTACTATTGCCATTTCCCGCTGGATAGTCTGCGAAACTCCCCCCCCCCCTTCCCCCTCCAACTCGGCTGGCTTTTCCCTGTCACTTTTGACAGGCCGGGTCGGAGCAGCGTCTGTGTCCTTTTTTAATAATTCACCGGTTTTTCCGTATTTTCGTGGAAAGTCGGGAAAACGGCGCATCTGAAATATTTCGAGAAATGTTTTTATTTTTCCCGAGCAGAAGAAGATGCTAAAGATATATTAAAAGTTTTTGATGTCTCCATATAACTTTGGTGTTCTGTAATTGTATAATGTCTGATTCGATCTGTGATGTTACGAAAAGGTTCAACAACCGATTAAAATAAAACACTAATTCACCACTATTCAACACTATATTCTTAACACTGGACGAGCATTTCTATAACCATCTAGCCTTTTGGTAGTGATGAGCTTCTCCTAGTCTTGTTTTTGGACTCGCTGCAAGCCTCTTGAAAGTCTGGCACTTTACTAGAGGCACTTTCTACATCTACAGAAATAGACATAGAATTTTCAAATTAATAGTATGTTAAGTAATTTTATCTACGTCAGTGAGTTAAGAAGCTCTTAACTCACGCATTTTGAGTGAGTTAAGAGCTTCTTAACACACGCATTTTTATTACCACACTCCTTGTTTAGATGACTACCAAAGAGAAAAAAATATTTTGTAAAACATTTATTTTGCACTAAATTGGAAAAATATGTTATGAGTTATGAAACCTGTTCATTTCCATAGGTGTGTACTTTTTTTTCGGTGCACCATTTTTCATACTTAGAGTATCTATATTCATACTTCAGTCACAAATTACCTATAACAGATGCGAAAGAACACCGAATTACGCGTTCAGGTTTCTGTGACCTTCAGAAAGAGTTCATAGACAATCCGCATCAATGTATAGTTTGGGTTATTATTTGTTTGGGTGAAAATAATCTGCACCAATATGTTATTGAGGCATACAAAAAGGTCCACAGACTTCGAGACATACGAAAAATCAAGTCCATTTAGCGTGTGTCGCAATTATCACACCTTAAAAAATTAGTTTTTTATAGCTATAGCAACTGCATCGACTATGAAAAAAGCTGTGCGATTTTCATAGAAAATAAGGGCACCTGTAATTCATTTGAGAATGTTATAAATCGCTAAAAGAGGTTTCAAATCTCTTGGATTTCTATTAATAATAAATAAATTTTATTAAAAATTGAACTAAAATTGTTAGTACCTATCATTAAAAACAATTCAAATTCAAAAATTGTATCAGTCAAATTCCCTCATTTACGGTGAATATTAAAGTAAATATAAATACATCTCATTCTAAGCTCTACTTATCTTTAAGAAAAATTTAAATCATTGTTGCAATTGGGCCTTAATGCCATTTCGAATGAACAATAGTATTAATAATGTACATTATAATAATAATAAATTTTATATCATAGTGTGTATTAAAACTACTAAAACACTTTTAAATTGGTATTATATTAACAACTTTTGTTTTTTAATCCAAAAAAAAGTTACCAATTTTCTCAATCAAAATTCCTCAAAAGGACCTTCGTTTTCCCATGTTCATCAAGGTAGGTAATGGGTAAACGGTAAAAAAACAGGATAATGAAATTTAAAAAAATACAAAAATTGTTCAAAAGTGCCTCCCTCTTGCATTCAACAATAACCCAAACGATCATAAAATCCCTTCCTCACATTGGATAACATATCAGGGGTGACAGTGTCAAAGGCATTAAATATTTTCTGCCTTAACTGCTCCAAGTTTTGAATTTCTTCATGGCCGTAAATTTTAGATTTTATGTACCCCCATAAAAAGAAATCATTCACCGAGAAGTCAGGTGAAATTAAACGTCAGTCTAAACAAAACTGTTATTTTTGAAAACTCGTCAAAATTTGGACACACGCTAAATGGACTTGATTTTCCTATGTCTCGAAGTCTGTGGACTTTTCTGTATAATCTCACAGTAATTTAATAGATTGCTCGTCATATTATATTAGCTCGTAGGAGATTAGGAAATAAAAGATATTTATAGTATAAAAAATTAATTTATTTAACAAAATTTAATTAAAGATGTGACAAAATAGTTACATTTCTATTGGTTCTATCGGACTTTTTTCGACTATATAAATCTTTATTTTTTGTAAACTTTAATGCATAAAATATTTTCAATCTAATAAATAATTTAATGATGAGGAAATTTCAGGACTTATTTAAATAAGAGGAAATTTCTCATATGGGTGGTCAAATTCTATAGTTTTCATTATATCAAACAGCCTCTGAATGTTTTCTTCAGTGCAAAACTCATCAAAATTTAATATAAATAATTTTTCCAGCCTGTAAATAAAATGAACACATTTTTCCACTTTCATGATCAAAAGCTTTTAAATGGGTAAATAATTTCGAGTTATCCAGAGATTCGGATTCTTTTGCAAATTTTAGACAAATATCACATTGATGTATTTGAAGACCCTTTTTAATGGTGTAGTCAAACATAATTAAAGGCATTTTGAGTTGAAAACATTTCTCAGAGGCTGTTTGATATAATGAAAACTATAAAATTTGACCACCCATGTGAGAAATTTCCTCTTATTTACATCATTAAATGATTTATTAGATTGAAAATATTTGATATATTTAAGTTTACAAATAAAGATTTATATAGTCGAAAAAAGTCCGATAGAACCAATAGAAAGGTAACTATTTTGTCACATTGTTAATTAAATTTTGTTAAATAAATTAATTTTTTATACTATAAATATCTTATTTTTCCTTATAAATAAACACATTTGTATTCCATTTTAAATAAGATATACAAATTACCAAAACTTAGAAATAACAGTTCAAAAGTTCAACAAAAATCCTACACGCGTTTTTAAAAAGAAACATGTAACCACGCACTATGTCACTCCAGCAAGCGAATACGACACAGCATAGGTTTCCGGACTAAACGACTGGTGTATTTACACCACTCAATAGGCGTGTCGGGTTTGCCGAGCGGTTTCCGATGCAGTCGCTTTCTTTCGCATCTGTTATAGGTAATTTGTGCTTCAGTTTCGATCTTGCTGGAAGCAATCCAGAAATGGCTCTGAATGCCTCTTCTTCAATGTCAGAGGGAATACTTTCCGAATCGCTCATTTTTTAAACTATGACATCAATATTAATTACTGTCATATTGACATTGCTATGCATGGTGTTATTTGAATAAAGGTATTAAGGTAATTGATTTTTAGGATGGGTATATAGTTAAAAGTACAATAATTTTTAAAATTCATTGTGTGTTTTTATAGTTAGACGTAGATAAAATATTGTACAATACACGCGAGTTAACTCCATTAAGATACTTGTGGTGTGGTTAAACAACTCGTGCTACGCACTCGTGCAACTTTCACACGCGTAACTTAATGATGCTGTTAACTCACTGAACTGTGTATTAATTGTTTCAAATATATAGTATATTCTTCTACTATTTCCACTGTTGTGTTATTTATTAGAATGTATTTTCTGTCTATAATAGTTCCTTGGTCATTACTTTAGTTTTTGCTCGAGTTTTTGCTAAATTCATTTTGAGACCTACTTTATTGCTGGCTGTATTTAGTTCGTATTTTGTTCAATCGTTGTTGATCGCTCTGTATATACTAATATAATCTGGAAATTTTTTATAGGATAATGCAAAAACCAAAGCCTGTAGAGAGTCTACAGTCTGTGTTCGGATTTTAACTTTTGACACGAACAAGCACAATTTATCCCTTAATCCTGCTTGTACTTAGTTGTCCGTTGATTTTTTTTCTTTTGGCAAAATAAACCGAATAATATCGTGGTACCACGGCGGCGGTACCGTCTCAGATCGCCGGTGCCCCTCGTAACCGAGATGATTGATCGCCACTCGTTTTCCTTGTTCTTTTTTACCTTATCTTGTTCCTCGCCCATCCGTCTTTCTCTTTTCTTCTGTACAGGGTGGTCCGACAATAGAAGACGTCGCACAGGGTCGCATCAGATATTAGAGAATAAAGAACAAAAATTGTATTAGTATTAATATAACTTATTATTATACCTTAAAGGAAAGGATGATTAATTAACTTTAATCTTAATTTTTTTAAACCAGTACCTTTTGACATTATTTTTCTACAGTAAAATCTAAAATCCATTATTTACCTATCGTGTGACGTCGATATTTTACAGCTGCTCTAGTTTTTAGTATATGTTTAGTACGATACTTGTACCATATACGACGAGATGGTATACAAAGTTTATTGATGGTAACTTTACTAGTGTATAAGACTTTCTGCCTGGGCAGCGAGTATTAACTATAAACTGTGCTCTGGGTCTCCAGTTAATTTTCCATCGATTTTTCCTCCAATTGATTTCAAAAGACACAAAACACGTAATAACACGAATCAAAATGCATCATCTTCCAAAACGCCGCACGGTGGGGTATTAGCATGAAAGAGGTGATCGAAATTCGAAAAAGCAAATGTGTTTAAGATTTCCCAAAAAGAGATAAATGATAAGTTAAATCATGTCTGCCATGTATGGCGTTGCTATGGGTGTGTTTAGTTGCATTCATTTGTTTCAACGAAACGTCAAAGTTGTTACTTCTCACAGATAAGAGGTAAATGGCTAAATTTTATGTTTAAAATTATAAATTGTCGTTGTTCTTGGGCTCTTTTTACGTGTATATTATTGTTTTGATTGAAAATGGCTCAGCAAGCTGCAGGTATGTATTCTACAAAAACGTATTATTTATTTTGATATTCCCTATACTAACGATTTTTTTTGCAACTAAAAGTTAGGCGTTCAGAAAATTTGATTAAATTTGTGACATTTTTATTACACTTAGAGGTTTAGTTGCGCATTCGAAGAATTCAGCATATTGTCTATACACGTTTTACTTAGTAAACATTGGGCTTTCATACACTAAAATAAAATACTGCGACTTTTTGCGACTTTGCTGATAAAATGAGAAAAACATTCTTGGTTTCCTCTAATTTGCCAATCATTGATATACTAATGCGAGGTGTAAACCGCGATGGCATTCTTGTGTACAAAGCGATCGCATTAGTGTCATTAGCAGTATAGCACAATTTGGCATTAGTAGCGACTTTAGTGGTATGGGCATTGCTCGCGGATCAGTCGTAGCATTAGTAGTATTAGTTGCGATATTACTACTGGCATTAGTGACATTGACCGTGGAAACACTGGAACAGTGATTTTTCTTTCTTTTTTTAGAATCTACGAATTATCCTTTATTTTGTTCATATTATTTCCTCGTTAATTGAAAATAGCAATAATTTATATAAGGTCTACATAAAAAAATTTCGATCAACTATCTGTGTCAAATACACCACTGTGGCGCCGGGCATTTGACATAAGTTGACACAAAATTATAACCTTTAATTTTGCAAGACTTTGACAAGCCCCAAAAATCTGAAGGCGAGTTCAGACGCATCGGCGTCCGCTTGTCGTTCATCGTTCCGTCAAACCAATAGAATTGAAATATGATCTGTCATTTTTTAAATAAACCAATAAAACTGGTTAAAAAGAACAAGGCGCATGACGGATTCATATTTAAACCCATCCATAGTTAACTTAAAAGATATTAGAAACTTTTTTTAGTAAAATAAATAGATTGGTATGGGACGTCATCTGCTTTTCTTCTGTCATCGTCTGTCGAAATCTTACCTGAGAAAAAACAGAGTATATGAAATAGTCATATAAAAATTTGAATTTTTACTAGAATCGACACTTGTATTCTTGTATGAATTGTACTTGTATTCTTTCGTCATTGCCTTTACGGGATATAGGAGCCCAGAAAGTGTTTTGGACCATCCTGTACATCGCCTGTATCGTTCCGTCCTTGTTCGACCCGTATTTTTGGGTCGTACCTCGATTTTTTTTTGGTTTTGAGGCCGGTCGTACACTCTCTCGGCCGCTGTCAAAACGTAATTAATGAGGTACCGGCACATTTTCGTGAGCGCAACTCGACAATGTTGTGTGTCCGTTCCTCCGGCTGTGTTTTTTCCTTCTTCAAGTTTCGAATAGTGTCGGCTTTTTTCGGTACCGCGGCGTTCGGAAGGGTTTATTTTCGAAAATATTTGCGGTTTTCTTCGTTGAAAATGTTTTCCGCGTTTCAAATCACAAGTAAATTATCACTGTTTTTGTTATATTCCAATATAACTTGATGGAGAGTTAACCCGAGGTCTTCTTCTTCAAGATACCTAGTTTCATGTTTTTGTTTCATTTCTTATGTTTTTCAAGCATACAAATAAATTATTATGGCATAGAAAGTTACTTACTCAAAAGTACATATTCAAATCTAGAATGCCACTTTATCTAAAGAAGAAAGCATTCGACCAATGTGTATTACCAGTCATGCCATATGCATGCGAAACCTGGACACTTTAAGGTCGATTCTCGCTATACCTTCCGTTTCCATTCCATATTCGTTCCGTATTTTTATTGTATTGACGTTATACGTAAGCTTCCGTTCCGTATCAGTTACATACTTTTTATTGTACAATACATTACGAATGTTTTATTTTAAAAATTTGTTCACAAAGCTGGTGCGAATGTGAGAACTTGTCAACTCTGTTTCCGATACGCTTCATGGAAGGAAAGGATATCGAACGAAAGAGAAACGGAACGGATAGTGTGCAGTGTGCATTGTCCTATTCATTTACATGATATAATATTTAATGTAAACGGAAGGTAGTTGATACGGAAGGTATAGTGAGAATCAACCTTAAAACGGGCATTATTTATTCGTGTCCAACTCAGTATATGAAAAAAAATCAAGAAATACAAAAACACACATATAAAATATACAAAACGACCAAATTAATAAAAAAGGTACATCATACATTTAAAAAAAACATAGTCAAACAATCAACATAAATAGGAACAAAACTTGTACAGAATTAGACAAACTACAAAAAATATATATGCACACAGCGGTTATATACAGGATATCCAGTACTTGGTACACTCCAGAGCGTTGGTATTTCCCTCCGCCAGATCACTCTGATTGCATGTGTTTGGGAGATTTGGGCATACGAGAAGATGCCTCATATTTTGTTCCTCTCCGCATTCACAGGATACAGGTCCGTCAAGGTAGTCCCACTGGTTCATGTTTGTCTTGCATCTGCCAACCTGAGTACGCAAACGGTTCAGACTCCTCCACACCGGCCATGCCTGTTCCGCACCAAGTGGTAGGCCCTCTTTTGGCCTTAGAGCAAAATCGTTTGGAGTTGTTGAAGTTGCTGACCACAACTCTAGTCTATTTGCGGATGCCGTGCTGCTATCAAGTGGCTGGACGGCAGAAAGAAAACTTTTTCGAGATTTCAACCTGGGTCTAGCGGCGTATTGCCCGAAGAGCGGGTGCCGGGTATCGGAAAGAGCTTGCTGTTTCTCTTTCATGCTGGAAACTTGTCTCCTTATGTGGGGTGGAGCTATCCCGCTGATGAGGTGTAGCTGTTGGACCGATGTGAGTTTTAGGCATCCGGTGATTAGACGGCACGATTGGTTCAGCATCTTTTTGGCATGGCAGGAGCATTTCCAGACTGGTGCGGCATATTCGGCAACAGAATAGCAGAGTGCAAGAGCAGTAATTCTTAGTGTGTGCGGATTAGCCCCCCAGGTGGAACTTGCCAGCTTTCCCAACAGGTTGTTCCTTGTAGAAATTTTGGCCCTAGTCTTCTCGACATGATGTTTAAATGACAGGGTCCGGTCTAATGTGACACCTAAATAAGCTGGCCGTGGGCAAAATCTCAGTTGCTGATCGTTCCAATTGATATTTATTGCTCTGTTAGCTTCCCTGTTATTTAGATGGAACAAGCTAGTGACAGTCTTCGACGCGTTTGGTTTAAGGCTATTACCTCTGTCATATTTGGTTAGTGCGGTCAGGTGTAATGTTAAATTATCTTCAATTTTTTTTTATTTAATTTTTTCTTGGCTTTAGGTCAGGTAAAAATGAGAAAAACGGTTTTTTTTATATTAAAAATTTCATTGACGTTTCGACCTGGTAGGGTCTTTATCAAAATTTATTACTTGAACGTAGATTTCGGTCGTTTTGTTTTAGTTTTTATTTTTAATTTTTATTGTTTACTTATTACAATTTTATCATTTTCATTCTGAAATCTTAGCGAAGAAAATAATCCAATATCCAACATTGGTTTCCACACACATAACATAAACATATCAATACAGTCGTCACAATTTTTGTAAAGAGACATACACATTTAATGGATTTTACAATCAGTGTTGTAAATATATATATATATATATATATATATATATATATATATATA